>NC_052058.2:93392373-93734873 GCF_903992535.2 Arvicola amphibius | reverse complement strand
GACTAACAGCCAAGGGTGGGGGAAAAGCATCGCACCGTTAGCTGACTGATACACTCTGGGAAGCAAGCTCAGTATTTACAACCTTATTTATGTGAATCATTTCCTGACAAATAACGTGAACAGCACGCAAGAGAATTTCTATTAAGCTGCAATGGCGGTGTGGCGGTCTACGGGAAGCCCTCTGTTAGTGTGCCTGTCAAAGCCATTCATTGTCATTTTATTCTTTCCTTTTTGAAGGCGACCATTTCTTATCCAATGAATCTTGGTTACCTCAGAGGCACTGTATGGATCCTTCTGGCATATTTTGTTTTGGGGGAAAAACCCCGGATATGCTGATTTCATTATAGATATTCCTAAAATCAAAACTGGGTCCTGACTTGAAGATATTATGCCCCAACCTTACTTTCCTCATGCATTGGGATTTGATACAAATACAGAACTTCCTTTTGCAATTAAACTCAGGTGCATTATTCAAACTCCAGCATGAAGAATGCACAGTGATTGCTATGATTCAATTCCCACCGTTCTCCCACAATTTTCTGAATGGTAAACATAGCTGAAGGGGCATGACTGGCAATGAACCAAGAAAGGGATTCATGCCTGTAAATTTAGAAGAAAAACCATTTATCATCGGCTTTGAATCTTCCTCATTGAAGGCAACCACAGATTCATTCCACTGATGAGTTCTTATCCCACCCTAAACACCTTTAAGGCCTCCCTGCTTCCTCCCTCTCTCAAACACCCAGCCCCATAGGAAAGCTGTAACAGCAAAAGAATTAACTGCAAGAAGAGGCCCCGCCCACCACTACCACAGCCCCTCACCAAGACTGTCATCTGTCACTAGATTTTATATCTACCATTAGACTTACTGTGTTGGTGCCTCATTGTCCCCCTATTTGCCACATATTGGAGAAGAAGTGAGCATGGCCCAATTTGAAAGGATCACAGATAAATTACCGAGAGCCATTCACAGCAACACTTCCCCTTCCATTGCAGAAGCTGAAACAAGAACTTGGGCTGCTCTGTGAAGTGGCAACAGTAAAGAAAGCACAGAGTGACATGTCTGGTATGCAAGAGCCATTCGGTGTGTGGGCAGAAGCAAGTGCTGAACAGCTGGGGTCTCCAGGAAGCAGTGATCTGGGTGCAACAAGAAGAAACAAGATGAGGCTGACTGAAGGTAAGGGAGGCCCAGAAGAAAGAAAAGAAGACCCCACGCAGAGACTAGAAAGGAAGATATTCTAGGCTGAATTTTTCTTGGGACTAGATATATATAGAATGTCTTTAACAATTTGGTGAAAAATTTTCCTATGTTTCTCTATGAGTCATTTGTCTGAACTGCATGTTATATATAATGTAAATGTGTGGATATATATTGTAGATAATATGCATACTGTATGTAAACAAGTACATGAACATATAAACATGATACTCAATACATTATTATAGTTCTTATCCTATTGCAGATAGTGGTAATAAATACTTCTGATCTGATCCTCAACAATGAGAGTCAAGTGCTATTCATATAAATATGACGTATGCTCCTCTTTAAAAAAAAAAAAAGCTGGATCTAGCATTTTGCTTCAAACCAAACACAGTGGACTTGATGGATCTCATTTCCAGAATTACATTGGGAAAGAGTAAAGCACCCCTCCGTCTAGTGTTGTCTGCACTGCCTCCCCTGCTGGCTAGTTTGGATCAAGCAAATTGTTATGCTAGAGGGGTTTATTTATTTATTTTTAAATATTTATTTATTTATTATGTATACAGTGTTCTGCCTGTATGTCTGCCTGCAGGCCAGAAGAGGGCACCAGATCTCATCATGGGTGGTTGTGAGCCACCATGTGGTTCCTGGGAATTGAACTCAGGACCTCTGGAAGAACAGCCACTGCTCTTAACCCCTGAGCCGTCTCTCCAGCCCTGCTAGAGAGATTTATATGGCCAGGAACTGAGCGTTGCTTCCAGCAGACATCCAACAGAGAGCAAATCCTCCTGTGATAGTTTAATAGAGACTCTAAGCATGGCAGGATCCAGGATTTCCTAAGAGACACACATCTCTGAGAATGGCTCTGTTGGAGTTTCTAGACTGAGTTAAGTGAGTCATCCTCAGCATGGTGGCATCAGTGCAGGGGCTGGGAATCCAGGGTGAATAAAAAGGAGGAAGACGAGCATTCATCTCTCTCTGCTTCCCTGACTGCACAGACAATACGACTAGATGCCTCCACCTCCCACCACCATTCCCTCCCTACCACGTGGGACTCAAAACTGTGAGCCAACATCTGCCAAAATTCCTGTAGGTTTTTGCCGCAGCAATGAGAAAAGAACATCAATACAAGTGTCAGCTGCCAGTGGAATTTCGAAACTACTCTTCCATCAAGGAGCCTAGAGAGGATTTCAGCCCCACCCACTCCTCAAGAAGGCCTGGAGGTGAGTCCAGCCCCCCCCTCACTAAGGCTTGGAAGTGAGTCTAGCTCCCCCCCCACTCCTCACTAAGGCCTGGAGGTGAGTCCAGCCCCGCCCACTCCTCACGAACGCCTTGGAGAGGCCTTACCAAAGAGAAGGGATAAAAGGAAGAAAGTAAGTACATTAGAACCGACTAAATATGTACATATTCATGTGAAAGGTTCAAAGCAGAGGGAATAACTAAGATGTACCTGGATTTATGAACCATAATCTATGTGTTGTTGTGAGTCAGTTTTGAGGTGGTCTCACCTGTATTCACAGGCAATGCCTTCCTAAATGTTCTGTGGAAACCCAAAAATGAACAGAATACCAACCCCACATATGCTATGCCTTCTCTCATGCAGACACACCTATGACAAACTTCTACTTACAGGTTGGGCAGAATGGAAGAGCAGCAACAGTAGTAACAAAGGAGATGCATGATAACATTAAACTAAACATTATTTTAAAATGTTGGCCCTGCATTTATGGAATTTCCGACATTATGGTGAGGCTATTAAGGGAGTGCTTTTAGCCACAGAGTTAGTTTACCAGTCACACAGAAAGAGACCTGACTGAGGGTTTCATTCACTTCTGTACATACTTGAAACAAACCACATAGAGACCAACCACACACCAACACACACACATGGCAGCAGCACAGATGCGAAGGAGGACACAGCCATCGGGCCTTCATGGGGCATCAGAACAGCATCAGAAGGGAGGCTCTGCTCAGTGCTCACGCAGTAACATTCACACGCTGAGTTCATTGTGCTGTAGCGGTACACCTTCCTAAGTACTAGCAGACTATGGGATTTCACTTAATTCTAAAAATTTGGAGTTAACTTATCTTCCACTAAGCATCAAGAAATCACGTTTCAAAGGTGTTGAAACCCCAATTTATTTGTATTTAGTGCACTAAATGTGGAAGAAAGCTATACACTTATTTTAAACAATTATAATTTCCCCATATTGAAAACAACAGCTGCAGAGGAAAGTAATTAACATGATTTAGTACATAATCATTCCATCATTATATGCTATTTGGAAATACAGAAGCAAAATTGAGAGGCTTTCTTGTTTCCACTCAGAAAGAAACTTGCTCCTCCACTTTCTCTTATGAACCAACTTTACTTGGAAAGCAGTTCCAGTGAGTCATAAGAGCATCTCCTGACAGCATTCCTTGAACTGGGGCTCCTTCTTGCAGCCTGGGATAGCTCTTTCGTGTGTGTGTTGAGCCCCACACACCACACTGCAAAGACATCCAAAGCACACCCTCCTGGGGTGATAATGCCTCTAACGAAGCACCCCAGAAGAAAATACGATGATGGGCCTGAAAGATAACTGAGTCTTGTTCTTGTCTAATATTTCTGACTATGCTTTTTAGGTGTTTTGCAAAGAATGATAATACCCGGGTGAATTAGTCAAATTACTGTGCCAGAGACAGGGACAAAGAAAACGAGTCCCGTTCCTTCCCTCCCCATCTTATTATCATTCAATTTTCTCCAACTATTCCTCCCACTCCCTTGTATCGTTAAGGATGATGAGGGAAAAGGTTTTAAAGTGGGCCACTATCCAAAACTTTTTTCCATATTGGAGAAAATGGCTTTCTGTGTCTATATTTCTAAATGGGACTAATGCTAGCAGTATTTACAATGTAAAACTATTATTCAGATAGCACAGGGTCTGTGCTCATTCGGTTTAGATGCATGTGGCTTTTAAGACAGAACTTTTTGTTCTTTTTTTAAGGATTTATTTTTATTTTTCAATTACGTGTATGCACGTGGAATCTTGGGGACAATGTGCGGTGTGAGTGTAGTTGTTCAGAAGACAGATTGGGGGCCCTGGAACTGGAGTTAGTGGTTAGTCCTGAGCCACCCAACATGGGTGCTGGGAATCCTACGAATTTCCTCTCTAAAAGTAGATCACTCTCTTAAGTGATACTTCTAGCCCTAACTTATTTTTTAAAGGGAAGCAATAGATTCTATGTTACATGCCTCTGCAGCTGAGGGCTAAGATAGCTCCACACTGGAAGCAGTTCTACAGACAAAGAGCAGGTGTGGGGACCAGGAAGCAACATATTAGCTTATTACTTCTGTGTGGTTGTATAGGATACTCTATTTGTGTTTCAATAAACAAAGCTTACCGGAAGATTCTAAGGGCAAGGCTAGACACACTAGTCCGCCATACACCAGGCAGCGGTGGCACCTACCTTTAATCCCAGCAACCAGGCTAGTTAGTCACTGAGGCCAGCTGGTGCTGGTGCAGACCTTTAATCTCAGCACTAGTGAGAATATAAGGCGGGACGAGACAAGAACTTGCCTCTCTTTTCAGTCTGAAGATTTCATACAGGTAGGAGCTCTCTGTGTGGTTGGCTGCTTTGCTTTTCTGACCTTCAGCTTGATCCCCAATATCTGTCTCTGGGTTTATATTAGTCGTGCCACATGGTTACGATGTCTGCAGGAAGTGAGATAAAGTGTAAAGATGCCACTGAAGGCTGTGGTAGTAATGAGCTGCAGGAAAGGGTGAGGAGGGTGTGGATGAATCTGGAAGAAACTGAGACTAGATATGGTCGAAGTATACTGTATGAAATTTCCAAAAATTAATACGAATACTTATTTTAAAAGAAGAGAGTCAGGAGCCGTGTCCATGGAGCGAGGCTGAGGGAGGGGTCACGCTCCGGCCCGAGGCTGTGCGACGTGATCATGTCGGCATCCGTGCCACTGTGCGGGCCGTGAGCAAGAGGAAGCTGCAGCCCATGTGGGCGGCGCTCAGGCTGACCCCTTCAGCTGTGAACAGATAAAACAACTTCTTAAAGACAAGCAGAGCATGTGGGGTCTGAAATTTGGCGTGCGAACCAGAGGCTGTAATGGCCTCTCTTACACTCTGGAGTATTCAAAGACAAACGGAGATTCTGATGAAGAAGTTATTCAAGATAGAGTCAGAGTATTCATCGAAAAGAAAGCACAGTTAAGACTTTTAGGAACAGAAACGGACTATGTGGAGGACAAACTATCTGGTGAGTTTGCTTTCAATAACCCCAACATCACAGGAACTTGTGGCTGTGGTGAAAGCTTTAACATTTGAAACCTCAGGACTCCAAGCTCCAGGAGAGTCGGGATCTACCTGGGAGCTTACTGAAGAAATCATGAGATTGTCACATTTCAGAGTTTATGATGTGCGGCCACTTCAGGGGGAAATAAAGCGATGCAGCCGGTGTTGCAAATCCCGAAATAAAAAGAAGAGAGTCAGACTATGCATTAATTAGGGCATCAACACTCCACCAAAACCTGAGCATGGAGCTGACCCAGGCAAAGATAAGATGGAAAACAATAAACAAAGTGATTTTCAGGACTTTGTGGCTGGCAGAGAAACTGTCACATGTTCAGTTAGGAATAGTCCCATTGGAGCCTTGGAGCCACAACATAAGCACCTATACTCCAGGCCCTCCTTCAGGTGTTTCACATGTGACCTTCAACTTTAGGATAACAGTTTCTATAGATAGCTGTTCCTGATCCCTGGGGACTCAATATTAGATGAAATTCTGAGAAAGGATCCGTGAGGACGTCAGGGCCCACACAGACTGGATGCAGCAAATCTGGGATGTGCCCTTAGGCGGCCTGACACTGACATCGTCCATACGGAAATTCCACTGTTCTAAAGGGACGGGAGCTGTGTACAAAGCTTTCATCTCAGACAGAGGCTGGACAAGAAATCTGGCATCCTTCCACTTTGAAACTTCTGGGATCTCAAGAAGAAAATTACCTTCTTATATAAATGGCCTTCCCCAAAAATATGTATTATATGCTAAATGTGATTTATATACTATTACCAATTCACTTAAAGTTAATTTGTTCAATTTCTGAATTGCTATGTTGCATTTTTTGTGATCTTATATGTTTAATATAATATGCCTGTTATCCCATTACCTTGAATCTCTACTTGCATGATATATTTATTGATCTTAAACTAAAATCCCTACAGGGAATTACTTAACAGTAATAGTTTCTCGTGGACTCAGAAATGTCAGTAATATAAATTATTGCTATTCTTACAGGAAAAGAGGAAACATTTCAAATAAGTGAATTACTTTTCAGGTAATTTTCAATTGTGCACTCAATCAACAAGATCAGGTGTTTTTTTTTTAAAATGAAAATATACATACAAGTCACCCTATACAGACTGAGTAGGTTATACTTATGCTTCTAGGAATATGTATGTATATGCATATACGTACTAACTAACAATTGACAAAAAGGAGGCCATAAATTTGAAAGGAAGGGATAGATGGAAATGTTTGGAAGGGAAAATGGTATAGTTATATATTATAAACACAAAAAATAAAAAACAATAAAATTAAAACATGAAAGACAGAGCTTTCTTGGCATGAACAGAATAAAACTCTGATAGCCCTAAGAGCAAGCAATCTTGAGTATTAACTACTAAACATATACTTTCCGTGCCCCTTTCCTTCTCCTGTGCCTTCCACTGCTCTAATATTTCCCTCTAACAGGGATATGGGTCCATGCAACTGTTCTCTGGCTGGATTGTTAGGGATCAAGAAACTCCAATCTCAAATTAGTTAATAATGCAGAGCAAGGGAGAAGCAAGCTCATTATGAGGAAGGAGCCACCTTATTTTCACCCAAATAAAGTGACTGTATTTTAGTATGTGCGTCTCAAGGGAATTCCTTTTCATAACAACAGAATCACATTAATTTTTGCTTAGTCCTCAGCTGAATCTCTGGGAGTTGGGAAGTCATCATATACCATGTCTTATAACCTATTACAAGCGACAATTACAGTGTGTACTGACAACCGAACGACTACCATGTATAGTAACTACAGTGTGTACTGACAACCAATGACTGTCATGCATAGTATACTGGTAAGCTGATATTTCAGACCAAGCCCTGCTTTTCTGAAAGCATCCTCCAACACCTCTTGTCTGGGCATGGGATAGTCCCTAACTCTGTGACAGGAAGGAAAAGGACAGGAAAATAGCCCAAGAGTAAAATCATAATGTTCATACTAGGCATGGTAGCACACATCTTTAATCTCATCTCTTGAGAAGCAGTGACAGGCTGATCTCTATGAGTTTAAAGCTAAGCCTAGTCTACATAAAGAGTTCCAGGCTAGCCATAGCTAAATAGTGAGATCATGTCAAAAAAGGAAAAAGGAAAAAAAGAAATCATATCATTGAAAACACCTAGAAAGCAACTATTTCTAATATACTTTGCCTTCAGTTGGAAGAAAGCTCAACTGGAAACTCCAGCTGACTGATTCAACTTTCCCAATTGGTTTTCACTGGGATTTGGTGAGCACAGGATTCTGGGAAACATGGGGTCCTTGCCCTGACAGATAGGCACTAGAGAAACCAAGAATGTTAAATATACGGGGGTTGACTCTTCAAAGAGAGAGATGCATAACCTGTTTTTTACACAGAAGGCTGGGAATGTGGTTAATAGCCTGGCGAGCTCTGTGCTATCTATATGGCCAGGGCATACCAGTTCCCCCAGACCCTTATCTTGAGCTGGTTCATCTCAGTTAATCTATAACACTATCATCCTCATCCTCCTCTGAACCATTTATCATAAGCATTGTTATCTTGAGGCCTGCTTCGTTGGTTAATCTGTAGAATCTATCTTTAGGAAATGTCACTGGTATTTTTTGTATTTTACATGAGTTTATATGTAATTATGTCTTAAGCTTTGTTATACATACAAGATTGAGTTGATTATCAACAGGAAAACATTTTCTTCCAAATCATGTTATGCTTGGATGTACCTAAAATAAAATGCCCAGTGTCAGACTCTTGAAGTCTGAATCAACACTAGCTTCTGATTCATCTTGAACCCAACTTTATTCTTATCCCATGATGATCTACACTCTGCTGGCTTTGGTGGTTGCAGAGACCCGCACAGACGGCATCTCTCACTTGTTACTTTTTACTCAGAAGCCTCATTAAGAGGATCACTCTGCTCTACCTGGGACTCCGCATGGGGAAGTCCAGTTTACTGCTGCAATGGGGCTTTCCCAGGCGCTCCTGATGGATGTGGATGTTTGTAAGCCCCGGATTAGACGATGTTACCTAGCTGCTATTATGTGTTCTTTTATTTAGGGGTGCCACTTGACGAGACACTCTGTTCTGCTCAGGACTCTCTCCTTTGGGAACACCACCTGGTTTCCTTATAAGGGCTTCCCCAGTCAGTTTCTGCTGGATGTTTTCAGTCTCCAATTTGGTGTAGCTCTCTCTCTCTCTCTCTCTCTATATATATATATATATATATATATAGATAGATAGATAGATAGATAGATAGATAGATAGATAGATAGATAGATAGAGATAGATAGACAGATAGATAGAGAGAGAGAGAGATAGGTAGATATAGATAGATATAGATATAGACATAGATATAGATATCTATAGATATATCACTTGCTACTTATTCTTTTATTTTGACTGGTTTTATATTTAATGAGCTTATTTATACAAAACCGAAAATAAGGCTACTGTAGATCACTCTCAGGAACATGCAACACAGCAGTGTAGACCGTGTTAGATATCATGCTAAGTTTGTCTCAGGAACTGATACATCCTCTTTGGCTGCAACATTCTGAGGTAGACACTATCTTCCCATTGCAGATGCATAGACATGCCCACAGAGTTTAATTACCTCACTGTTGATCAGTTAGATTGTGGTAGAGTGAGAACTTGTCTCACATGTGTTTGACTGAAAGTAACTCTGACCATGATCTAACCAGTGTAGGGTGAGGAAAAGATTTATTTAGTGAAAAAAAGATAGCATGGGTAATGATATAACTGTGAAGTCAATCCTGATCTTTGAGATCTTTACAAAACACCCCATGTATAAGAGCAGGACTGATCTGGAATCACAATATATTAATGAGCCTGAAATGAGTTCTTATTGGGCGTCCCAGCAAGCTTCCATTGTAATGTCTCGTCCCCAGGGCTCTGCAGTGAGGTTTTACTTGCCGCACCTAAGGGTTTAGTTGCCCTACATATCTGGTTGTTATAGAGATGTATAAAGAGGAAGAAATATTGGGACAAGCTAATGTGAGTGGTCTTAGAAATGTTGAGTGACTACCCTCACTTCTACTGCAAATATTCTCTAATCATTTTTGGGCCAAAATGAAACATAATGACAATTTTTCTAGTTCTATAGCTAATGGCATTTAGGAATAAATACCTTCCAGGTCTGTGACTGGCTCCTCTAATCAACAAAACCTTTATCAATAGTTTAAACTTGGACAGTGCAAATAGGTAGATGCAGAAACTGTTGCCAAATCCTCTCCCATACCACAGAGTGCTTCAGAAATGTAATATATATATATATATGCATATATATATACATATATATGCATATATATCTTATTTGTACAAAATTTGTACTATATATATATATATATATATATATATATATATATAGAGAGAGAGAGAGAGAGAGAGAGAGAGAGGTGTGCTCTCTGCACACATGTGTGGAAAAGTGTTTAGCCTCTGCATACATACATGGAAAGGGGTGCGCTGCATAAACATGTAGAAAGCTGTTGACGTAGACTTGTATGGAAGATGTTCGTGCATGCATACATGTATAGAAACAGTATCTTCTACATTTCCATGCAGGGAGGTATTCTCTGTATATGTGGCTGGAAGGTGACAACACTATAACAAAAGGCCATTGCTTAGATGATGTCAACAATCAAAGCTTTTATCTTTCACTTGTTTGCATTCTGAAGAGTCCTTGCAGAACAGAAAGGGAATGAAGGCAGTGTAGACACAAACCCATTCTGAATTCTGCCTGCTTCCCCATCACCTTTATCACACATCAACTTAATCACCTCCACTTCCAAAATCCATTACAAACTGGAACTAGGGTTTCAGTACAGGCCACAAATGTCACCAGTCCCTGTAGATATAAGGGAAGAATCAAGAATGCTTCCGGTATCTGTATTTGTTTAAAATGAATAAATAAACAAAAAGCAAAAACTCAGAACCCATGGTGCAGGAAACATGGATCATCAGTTAAAATCCCTTGCTACTCCTGCAGAGTACCTGAGTTCACTACCCAGCACCCTTGTCAGAAGGCTCAAAACTACCTGTAACACCTATTACAGGGATCAGAAGAGATGCCCTCTTCTGGCCTCTGATGGCACCTGCAATCATATGAGCATACTCACATGCAGACAAACACATATACACATAATTAAAACTAATAAAAATGCTACTAAAAAATAACAGAAGCCAGCACTGCGACGGCCCTCCATTAAAGCTCTTGCGTTACATGCACAGGGCACTGCACTTAGTCCCCAGAGCTCAAGTAAGAAGTCAAACAAGGTAACATGCATTTGTAACCCCAGTACTCATAATGGCAAGGACACAGGTAGATTCATGGAGATCACTGAACACCCAGCCTAGAATACTTGGCAAGTTCCAGAGAAATAAGTGGCCCTGTCTCCAAAAGAAAGAGGCACAGCTTCTGAGAATGCCCTTTGCCCATCACATACATGCTGTAGGCATGTACCTACCTCCCACTACACACAATAGTGTATAGGATGCCTTTTATAATATCCTATAGAAGGAGGTGGCCTCTCTCCACAGTCAGAAATAGGGTAAAGTCAGGTTTACTAGATGCCTGTGTTTTTTAATGACTAGTCCTGGGTATCTGTTAACACCATGTGACTAATGGTGGTATGAATAGAAATGGCCCTCATAGGCTCATATATTAGGGAGTGGCCCTACTTGACTGGGAGAAAGAAGGTTCGATTAGGAGCCTTGTTGGAGTAGGTGTGGTCTTTTTGAAGGAAGTACATCACTGGGAGTGGGCTTTAGGGTTTCTAAAGCTCAATCTAGACCCAGTGTCTGTCTCTCCCTGCTGCCTGAGGATCCAGAGGTAGAACGCTCGGCTCCTTCTCCACCACCATGGTTGCATGTGTGCCGCCATGCTCTTGCCATGCTGATAATGGACTAAACCTCTGAAACTGTAAGCAAATCCCCATTAAATGGTATCCTTTATAAGAACAGTTTGTGGTGGTCACGCTGTCTCTTCACAGTCATAGAACACTGACTGAGATATGACCTGCCAGTTTTCTATGAGTGTGGCCACAAACAAGGACAACATAGGTGTTAAAACAGCAGCGAAATCTTGTCGTTCATTTTTCCTGGGGCCTGACTTCCAAATCTCAAGACATGGGTGGGGACCATGTCAGCCTCAGCTGCAGAGAGGAACCTGTGGGACCATGCCCAACCCAGCTGCAAGAGAGGAGCCTGTGGAACCATGCCAACCCAGCTCCAGAGCGGAACCTATGGGACCATGTCAACCCAGCTGCAGAGAGGAAACCCGTGAGACCATGTCAACCCAGCTGCAGAGAGGAACCCGTGAGACCATGTCAGCTCAAGCTGCAAAGAGGAACCTGTGGGATTGTCATGTCAGCTCAGCTGAAACCTGTGGGATTATGTCATGCCAGCTCAGCTGCAGAGAGGAACCCATGGGACCGTGCCAGCTCAGCTGCAGAGAGAAACCTATGGGATTATGTGATGTCAGCTCAGCTGGAGAAATGAACACAGTCCTGCTCCTTGATTATTCCGCCCTTCTGTAGCTCCCTACACTACTGGTTTGTGGTGCTTCTCCATGTGCCTGGCCTTTACATTATCTTCTCTTCCTTATTTCCTACTTACGTGGATACCCATGGGTTACACTTTCTGGGTAACTAAAGGTAAGATTTACCCTTAAGAACTTAATAAAGTACTTGACTCTATAAAGTACAATCATAGAGTCTGTGTATCAAATCATATGTCTGGTCACATTTTCCAAGAAAGCTCATTCAAAGCCACTGTAGGTGGGAACTGGTTCTAGAACAGAGATTATAAAAGACCTTCTGAAACTGACCCTACAGTTCTGTAGACAAGAGGAGCCTGTGGCCATGGAATCGGGGAAGCTGAGGACTGACTCAGAGGACAAGGAGTGAGGGCTTTGGAAGACCAAGGCAGAGAATGGTCTGTTAGTGGACCTGTGGCAACTCATCTCTATGTTCTACATCACTCTACCTTCAGCATGGCAAGCACAGTTGAAATCAGTACTGCTCATGAGTCCATTTAAGATCTATTATCAAGCTGGAAAATTCCACAACAGAGGAAACACTGTGGGAAGTAACATTATTTAAAAATTTTATCTGTGTATGTTCATGTGGCACGTGGAGGTCTGTGTACATGATACAAGTATATGTGTGCATTTGGTGTGTGATGTATATATGTATGTATGTATGTGGTGTTCCTGTGTGTTCATGTGAGCACATTGCATATATGTATGTGTTTTTGAATGGCATTCCCCACACACGAACTAGGAGCATGGCATTACCCCTTCTTGTAGTTTTACTGGATTAAGTTAAGAGAATCAATAGGTATACGCTTTTTAAATTTCAAGCTAATCTCCTAATTTTTTATATGGGTACTCTGGCATATTTCTAAAAATCTATTTACACTAATCTAATGGTTCTAGAAAGAATCATTTTTAAAGAGAGGATAAAAAATGTCACCAGTGTATGGCCAACTTTTGGGGGAAATATGACAGCTAGCACAGGAGGGCAGCTCATTTCACGTATTGCCAGTGTAACCAGACAGTGTACGAATGAGCTTGCTGGTCGAAGGAAGTGATGAGGAATGTCTGGAAAGGGGGCAGTGAGGAGCTGTGCTGGGTTTCCTCTCAGATACCAGCTACACAGACAACTTCATAGTTACATGTAATAGTTTTTGTTTCTCTGAACTATAATGGAATTGATTGAAAAATCACCAAAGTTTCTCTTGGATAATTTCTGGGCTGTGCATTCACATTTGTAGTAGTGAGAAGTTTGGAAAGACCAGAGTTCAGAAGTAAAGTTATCTTATGGCTTTTTAGGACTGGGGAGATGGCTTAATGAGCAACCCCACTGTCTATGCAGGCATGAGTAAACTGAGTCTGAATCCCTAGCAACCCCGTAAAAGCCAGATGTGGGCACATGTGCTTGTAAACCCAGAGTCATGGAGAGGAGACAGGTAAATGCCAGAAGATAACTGACCAGCAAGCCTATCCAAAACAGAGAGACTTGGGTTCTCTGAGAGACCATGTCTCAATGAACTAAAGCAGAGGAAGGTAGAGCAGAGCACCTGAGAGTCCCTGTCACAGATTCAGGTGCACATACTCACAGCCATGTACACCCATATAGTCAACACATATATGCACATAAAAAACATAGAGTAACCGTTTTAAAATAATCATTTTGTAAGACACTCAAAAGGCATTCTGCATACAGCACAAGATATTTTGTAAAATTGTTTCTATTTGTGTGTGTGTGTGTGTCTGTTTGTGTGTACATGTGCACACAGAGGTCCGAGTAGAACATCAAACACCCTGGAATTATAGGCAGTTGTGAGTCACCAACATGGGTTGTGGAACTGAACTAAAGTCCACTACAAATACAGCAAAAGCTCTCGACAGCAGAGCTCTCTTTCCAGGCCTCAAAGACATTTCGGTGGACAATCACCAGGCCTTACCCAAGCAGCAATGATCTTCGGGAAGGGAGATGGTTGTGAATCTATCCGCAGGTTGTCTTAGTGCCAAGCTTAGGGGAGGAGAGACAAATTCTGTCAAAGCACGAAGCATTTCTTTGACTGACCTGACCTAACTGGAAGAAAGCCACAGCTCTTATCTCTGATAAATCACAAAGTCAGGCAGTTGTAAAAAGAAAAGAGCATTCATTCCTAGCGATAAAAGGAATGGACAGCGCGCAATTTTCAGCTAAGATTTTGCTAATAGTGTTAATAGCAGAGCTTCGTAACTCAATTTCATTTAACTGCAATGAAATTTAAGACGATAACATTCATATTGGAAATCTTTTCTTTCCTCTACATAGATTCAACAGACAGATACTTTGAATGATATATGTCTACAGGAGCCTTGAAAATGCACGCACACAGGAAGGAAGCAGCTATTATTCCAGGGAGTGTAAACTGAAATTCTCTGCTTTATCTGAAGTTTACCGTGCTATCTTAGAAAATGTCTTGCTTCATCTGCTAAATGAACGCCTAGAAAATTACTTCAGGTAAAAAGTACCGTTCAGGAGAGAACTCCTTGAGCAGACATTTACGCAAGGACACAGCGAGCACACGTGAGCCCACAGTCTGCATCCTTTTGGAACGGCAGACACTGGCTAGTCTCAGTAGGACTCCCTCAGCCTCAAATGGAAACAGAAAGGTGAGATACTCAAGTGCATTGTGTATGGAATAAAGAAAAGATTTTATACAAGCTATGTTCCTAGCAAATTGCACATTTGGCATAATTCTCACGGTTCAAATTTCAGAAATGAGAATAATTACCATAGAACATACTACTATGAAAAGGCACCATGTCATTAATTTGTGACAGCATTTTGAAAAAAGAGATCAACTGTCAATTACATACAACCTTTGTAAAGGTTTAATGCATTTTGTGTTGATATCTGTGAGTGGCTGTGTGAGAATGTGAGTATACACATGTAGATGCCTAAAGAGGCCACGACAGGGTACCAGATCCCATGGAGCGGGAGTTACAGGTGGCTGAACGCCACTCAATATGAGTGCTGGAAACGGAACTCAGGTCCTTTTTAAGAGAAGCAAGTACACTCAATGGCTGAGTCATGTCTCCAAACATGTAAGTATGACAACTTTATTATGTAAGAATTTGATTTCATTTGTGTGCGTATGTGAGTGTGTGTAAGAAAATTGTGCTGAAATCCAAAGTAAGTGTCTACTGAAGCATTTTTTTTTTTAATCTCAGAAGAGACAGTCACTGAACCCAGCCTCTTTGGAAAGAGGCTTGTACAATGTTCACAGGATTTTAGATGAAGAAAGATTTCAGAACTGGAAAGATAAACGGAGTTTATCCAGAAGAAGAGAAGCATAAAGGACTTAGAGATGAGTCTGTTCCTTCATTGGCCTCGTGACATCCGAGCATCCTTTGCTTTTGCTATTGCTGCCTCTTCTCCTCAGAAGTCAAACATACCAACTGCCGGGGTTATTGAAACCGTGCTGCTGGAAAACGTCCTGAGGGATTTGACCTTGTTTCTACTGATTCCCCCTGGGACACTTGCTTTAGAGGGTGATAGTCTACATGTGTCCTCAGGAAACTAAGCATCACTGGAAGCTGTTTCTGGCTATGTCAACTGTCCTGGTGATTCCAGATTCTATGCGGCCTCATCCAGGCTACTCACAGTATTTGTCATATGAACAAATTAATTTTTATCGTTCAGAGTCCTTTAGTGAGGACCAAATTACCAAACTGTGCTGTAGAAGGACTCTGGGGGAAAGTCTTTATAATGATTAGTAGCCCTGTCTCCCCACCCCAGAAGAACTGGATTTTTATTTGTTTGTCTGTGCTTGCACGTGCGTATGCACATTGGCAGGTGCATGAGGTTGCCAAGAAGAGGGCGTCAGATACCTTGGAGCTGCAGCTGCAGGCATTTGGAAGCCTCCCAAGATGAATGCTGGGAGCCAAACTCAGGTCCTTTGGAAGAGCATGAAGTGCTCTTAATCACCAGACATTTCTCCAGGCCCTCTGGAACGCTTTTGAATAATTATTAGAATAATCAAGTTAGATAATATGCCTTAAAGACCTAACAAAGTGAATTCTGTGTCTGCTTGGGGAGTGAGTGGGAAACAGTAAAAGAAAATATGTTAGGTTGTGAGCTATTCCGATAACTGGAATGAGAAACTTGACCTTGCTGGTGATCTGTTGTGGCGACAGCTATTGTGACTTGATCTTGAAATGACTCTTCTTCTCCACCTCCTTCCAGTCACCTGGATCATGACATAAGTATGGCTATAATTACAAGCGACGTCACTTCAATTTAATTTTAATTATTAAAAATTTGTAAACATCCAGGAAAACCTCATTAAGTTGCAGAACCAGCTCGTTTTTGAGCGGGATAAGGGAGCCAACATTTGCAATATTCTCATTACAACATCCATTCTCTCAAACTAACCACTCTGATTAACCAGAAATCACTCTCACTGGAGCCAGTTGAGCTGGCAAGACTTGTTTCAGCTCTTCAAAAATGATTAGGAAAATATAAATGAAACCCCATATTCACAAAGAGCCAGAAAAACTTCAGTCAGAATGTACACTTAAAGAAAAAGAAAATGATGAATATCTTGCATATCACCATAGAACCTTCATCTGGTGATGGATGGAGATAGAGACAGAGCCCCACATTGGAGCACCGGACTGAGCTCCCAAGGTCCAAATGAGGAGCAGAAGTAGGGAGAACATGAGCAAAGAAGTCAGGACCGCGAGGGGTCCACCCACCCACTGAGATGGTGGGGCTGATCTAATGGGAGCTCACCAAGGCCAGCTGGACTGGGACTGAAAAAGCATGGGATAAAACCGGACTCTCTGAACATGGCGGACAATGAGGGCTGCTGAGAAGCCAAGGACAATGGCACTGGGTTTTGATTCTACTGCGTGTACTGGCTTTGGAGGGGCCTAGCCTGTTTGGATGCTCACCTTCCTAACCTGGATGGAGGAGGGAGGACCATGGACGTCCCACAGGGCAGGGAACCCTTACTGCTCTTCGGACTGGAGAGGGAGAGGGAGGAGAGTGGGGGGAGAAGGAGGGAAATGAGAGGCTGGGAGGAGGCAGGGAGGAGGCAGAAATTTTTAATAAAAAATAATAAAAAATAAAAATAAAAAAACCAAAAAAAGAAAAAGAAAAATCCTTCTCAAAACATAGACATTCATAAACATTTATTTGGAAAATTGATTTCTTGGAACCCACCCTGACACAGGTGCGTTTGTTTGGAGTGGGAGAGAAGGTGAGCTGCATGCTGTACATAGTCGCAGGGACACTCACTGGTCACTTGGTCAGTGAGCGTCTAACATGCACTAAACCCTATGTGGTACCGCATTAGTTGTGCTGCAGTCGGCCTCACAACCAAGACTCATGCTGGACTGCAGAGTCCCCGTGATTCACCTCCACCATCAGATCCTGCAGTCACCCTGTTCTGCTTCTGCCACGGAATACTATTTTAAGATGTGTTACTTTTGTCTATGCTGTGGAACATGTGTTTTAATGACACAAAGATACGTTGCATTCCTTTACTTTGCATTTGTTTAATTTTGTGAAGTTGTGTTACTTTGCCTGTCTAAAACACCTGATGGTCTAGTAAAAAGCTGAGCAGCCCATAGCGAGGCAGACAGGATAGGTGGGGCATAGGCAGAGAGTATAGATAGAAGGAGAAATCTGGAAGGAGACAAGGAAGGAGCAAAAGATCAAGGAGCAAGAGAAGAAGGGCCCAGCCACCCTGTCACATTACACAGCCACCCCGTCACAGACGCAGCCACACGGTCGCCGCGGAGTAGTAAGCGTGACACAAAGATGTACAGAAGTCAGAGAAAGATAAAAGCCCAGGGGCAAGAGGTAGATAGGGTAACTAAGAAAAGCTGGTTAGAGACAAGCCAAGCTAAGGCTAGGCATTTCTATGTAATACTAGGTCTCCATGCGTATGTTTATCTGTGAGTTGGGTGGTGGGTCCCCCAAAGAGGACATGAGTAAAAACCAGCAGCAACATGCTTCATCACGAGTGAATATAGTATGGCTTGTTGCAGTGATCAAAGTCACATAATCTAATTAAAAAATGTTTTCCTCTTTTCATACATATGTGTGTAATATCCATGTGTATGTGGATGTTTACATGTATCTATTTCCTTCAAAATGCACACATTTCCACCTGGAGGAGAGAAGCTCACAAGACTCAGAAAAATATGGCAATGGCAAGGCCCAGGAAGCTCACAAAGCTTAGAAGACTCACAAGGCAGGGCTCTCACCACAGATTTTATATACACATTTCCTTATACATATATAAATATGTAAATCCTTTTATATACATATAAACCTCTCAATGGTTTTATATTTATATACATGTATGCATATGTGCATATACATATATATATATATATATATATATATATATATATATATATATATATGTGCATGTGTCTTATGTTGTATATGCTGGATCTTCCTAAAAGTTCTCTCTCTTTTTCCTCTCTCTCATATATATATATATATATGTGTGTGTGTGTGTGTGTGTGTGTGTTTGTTTGTGTGTGTATGTATATAAATATATATATATTTGTGTGTGTGTGTGTTTGTTTGTGTGTGTATGTATATAAATATATATATATATATATTTGTGTGTATATATGTGTGTGTGTATATATATGTAGAAAACCTTCCTATCTACCTAAACAATAAACCTCTCAATTGTTTTATATACATATTTCCATATATGTATATATGCATAAGACCTCTCATATACACAAGCCATCGAGAAGTTAAGAGTTGTTTGGTGGCGCCACATACAAGAAGATTAGGGCGCTCCAGGGATTTGCCCATTGTGAGTTGCAGACATGCTGAGGCAGGCCTTTCGGTGACACTGCTGCCTTGGAGCCACCACTGTTCCAGTAACTCAGTAACCTCACATGATCTCGTCGGCTCCCCAGTCTAGATTTGGGAGGTGGCTTTTGGCTACCACTGGTGGCACCCTGTCTGTGATGGCCACACATGTGTCCTCTCACCAGAGAAAGGACACACAGGTTGGCCTTATATGAGGTTAGGACACATGAGGCAGATTTTTTTTTAGGAAGTATTTCCATAAGGATAAGGAGGAATAACCATAACTACTGTTATTAGTCACCGTTATAAAAGTTGTCAAATTTCTATAATTTTCTAAACACTGTTTAAGCTCCTCCCAAGCAGGCTACCAATGGAGAGCCATCTCTTCATCCGACAGAGCACTAAACCTGCTCAAAGCCTTGTCATTGTGGTCCAAACAAAAACAGAGGCCAATCGGGGCAGAGTAAGTGGCAGGTACCAGAGTTAATGCTAGTTTTTCTAGTCTCAAACTGTGTGCTCATTTTGGGACTTCCATCTCCATGCATTCATAACCCTTAAAGGAACAAAATCTCCCTCATCAAGCAATGTACAAGAAAGCAAGATTTCAAAGTGTTGATGACTTCAAGAAGGCACCCTTGCCAAGTTACACTGTTTTTCATGTCCACTGAAGGACTGTAGGCAACCTGTGCATTTCAGCACACACCACTAGAGTGAGGTCTTCATGTGCGTGTCACGTACACCCTCTCTCGAGGAGGACACTCTTACTGTCCAACAAGAAAGAGCTGTGTGAAAGAGGAAGATGCTTGCCTTCCAGCAATACATAGGCATACGTGCTGGTCCTGGGGTGGTTAATGGAGGAGAAGAGATGAATTTATTTCACTTGACTCGTGAACTCGGGCCATATTGTCTGGGTCTGGCATCTTCTCACCTGTTGTCTCACGCTGTCTACTTTCTATCGCCAACCCTTGTGCTTTCAGTTCTAGGACCTCAGTATGCGAGGGTCGACCCAATCCTGAGGTCATCAGCGTGTGAGGCAAGGAAAACTGACCTCTGGACATGGGGCAACTGTCAAGTCCAATTTCCTGGACCATGGTTGAATAACTAAAGGTATGAAGGTTATGAGTAGGGCCTGCAGACATTCCAATAGAATGGGGACGGGTAAAGCCCAATGCTGCCAGCACAATTCAGTAAGTATGTAGTTTACTTAGGAGACTTAATTGTCACCACTGGTGTTGGCTTTTCTTGGCTTTGACTGCCATGGTCCTTCCACAATTTATAATTCAGTGTATAATGTCTATGATGGGGTTCTCGCAACTTCTCCAATGTTCTTGATTGTTCTTCCCTGGGAATATGAGCACTTGAAGGAAGGGCTGTCTTTCTTTTGGTCATATTTCTCTGAGAGTCCCTCATATTTGGCATAGTCTAGATTCCAAATCTAGGAATCTGCAGAAATGTATTCATAGGCTGTATATAGATGAGTCAGAGGTCAGCAAGGGAAAAGGCTGAAGAGGGGTCTGCCAAGCAGACACTATTTTTTAAAATGAAAGGAATAAGAAAGGGATTCTGACGAGGGAAAAAGAGAGATGGCCTTCTGCTGAAGAGTTTATTTAGGCAGAAGGAAAATAATATGAGCAACCTTTTGCACGACTCAAGACCTGCATTCCCCTGCCTAATAGAAAGTAATCTTTCCTATTTGCGAAATGAAAACCACACAAAGATGATAATACTCTTTGTACTAAATCTATTTGGGTTAAGGCACAAACAAAATTTTCTCCATTCGCTCATCTCAGCCCAGAGTATAATACATGAGATTGAAATTCGGAGCACATTTATCCATGCTGCTATTTATCCTCAGACACATCTGAGGCATATTTTCTACATTTTTTCTATCAAACATGTCCCGTAGGAATCAGACATACCATTCCTATGGGAATTGCCCTACCCCAGTGTTGTAAGATGTTGACTAACTTTCTGAGTGATGAGCTGATCCAAAGGTCACTTATATTAAACATGCATCAGCCAACAGCTTTTGATGGTTAAAAAGATTTGTTAACCTTTCTTTGTCTGATTTCATCGCGCACACAAAGAGAGAAGGAGAGATAAAAGTATTCCCTTTGAAGTCTATGTGGGGCCCAGTGCACTCGTGAAATTCTTTGAGACTCTCAGAGGGAAGTACTGTTGGAATCATTAAAATTTAGAGGACCTTGGGAATTTGAATCCTTTAATACTCTAAAGGTAATCAGATTAATGGATTTTTTCCCCCTTAGTTAATCTTGTCAAGGGCCTGGGTTGCTTAAGATCAGATGTTTTTCACTTCTCTGTAGAAAATAAAACCAACTTGAGAGTTTGAGAAATAAAAACCAACTTCCTAATTATTCCCTCTGTGTGGTCCTTGGAGACAAACACTGATGGGGGATTAAACTTATTCTTTAACTAATTAAACCCTTTTTCTTTAATTAACCAACCCTCACAACCTTACTTTACAGACAGCTGGCTTTATTACAAAGGGAATTATTTCAGTGTATTTAACTCCATCTTACATCATTTCTCCGATGAAGCCCATCATATTTAAAGGGTGGGGAGTGAGAACAGTGAATGGAAAATGGGCTGGAGCCCGTTCTGTCTCACTGGTCCTGGAGAATACCGTGCTGTACTGCTAAGCCCCAAGTCGCACAGGACGGATGCTCTGAAGGTGCAGAAGGCATGCTATGCCTGTTATGGCTTCTTTTGCTGTGAAGAGACTCTATGATCACAGCAACCCTTATAAATTAAGAACATTTAATTAGGGTGGCTTAAATTTTCAGAGGTTTAGTCTATTATCATCATTGTGGGACATGGCAGCATGCAGGCAGACACAGTGCTGGAGAAGCAGCTAAGTGTCCTAAGTCTTGGTTTGTGGGCAACAGGAAGTGAGCTAAGATACAGGGTATGTCTTGAGCATATATGAGACCTCAAAGTCCACCCCCACAGTGACATATTCCTCTAACAAGGTCACACTTACACCACCTTCTAATAGTGCCACTCCCTTTGAGGACCATTTCCTTTTAAATCACCATACATACCATCTTGGCTCTACAAACATCCCTTCTTGTGAGCACCTAAAATTATTAATGTTCATAATTGAAGTCCATAGCAAAACCAAGATCAGGTATCTTATAATACCATGCAAATAAGATAAAATCATCTGCTCTTAAGGGAGATAACTGTACTGAAAAAGATTCAAATGTCAATCCTCTAAATGGCCCTTTTTATTTTTGAGTGGGGGTAGATGAAAATGATGAATTTAGAATACATGTATATAGGATGTAGAAAGATGAGCTAGGGGGATTGCTTTCAAAGTAAAATTCTTCTCTTGAAAGCAAGAGTATCCAAGTTTGATTCCCAGAAGTCATACTTTAAAAAAGCCAGGCATTGTGACGTGCTTATAATCCCACCACTGGAGGGACAGGGACATGTGAACCGTGGAGCTTTCTTGGACTATTTTGCAAGCTCCAAGCTAATGTCCGAAAAAAATGGGCAGCATCTGAGGAACATCCTCTGACCTCTGTAGGCACACACATATATGTACACACACATACACACACACACACACACACACAGAGAGAGAGAGAGAGAGAGAGAGAGAGAGATTGCTTAAATGAGAAGAAATAGGTGAGAGAGAAAAAATGAGACTGAAAAATCATTTATTGTCCTGATTCAATATTCTCAGCCTTCAGATGGAAGAAAATGAGACCCATAGTGCTCAAATGAAAGACCCAAGTTCTATATGCATTTCCTCCAATAAAACGTTACTAAAGTCTACAGAGTTCCAAAAATTATATTAAGCCCAGCCTCTAACAATTAACAAACCTGTACTTAAGATGTCTTCTAAAATATTCTGAGAATACTTGGGTCACTGTTTCGAGAAGTGCGAGTTGACTTCTAGACTGACAAGTCATGGACTTGGGTGATGAAATTAACAGATCAATAAATCAATCACCTGGTATCTTTCTGCCTTCCAAAGTAGACAAATCAGGAAACCACAGGCTAGACATGCATCAGTACCTCACCTGACGCTGTCTGGAGCCAGACCACAGTGCACAGGAAGCCTGACTTACAAGCTGATGAATGAGAACAGACACAAGGACCAGGGGCTGGTTGCCCATCTCTGTATGAAAGCATGTGACACTGGAAGCGGTGATGAGCAGTAGGGTGGGAATGCAGAATTCGCCTTGGTAAGAAAACAATCTGCTTGGCTGGATATGATGATGAACGGTTAACACAAGACACTTAAGCAAGGGGACTGTGATGGGTAATGTTACTTGGCAAATTGTCATAACTTGGAATCAGCTGAGAAGCAGTCTCTCTTGAAGATCAGGTTAGTTCAGGTTAGCCTGTAGGGATGTCTACAAGGGACTGTACTGATTGTTAATTGTCAAGGAAAGGCCAACTCTGTGCAGATGACAATATTCCTTAGGCAGGACCTCGTAGACTTTAGAAAAGATTAAAAACTACATAAGATCAAGCAGGCATGGAGGAGTCTCTTTGTTCTTGACTATGGATGTGATGCCACTTGTAGCATGAGTAATAAAAACCCACAGACAGATATTGGGGTTCAGCCCGAAAGCTGGAAAGGCAAAGCAGCCAAACCACTAGAGAAGTCTTACCTCTACCAAGGCTGGGAGACCATAGAATAAGCAGACTAAGCCTCTCTCTCCTCCCATTTTATATTCCCGCTAGTGCTGGGATTAAAGGTGTGATCCCTAGTACTGGGATTAAAGGCATAAGTCCCCACCAGCTGGATTTGTTTTTGCATTCATATTGTGTAGTCCAGGTTAGCCTTAAACTCACAGAGCTCCATGTGCCTCTGTCTTCCAAATCCAGGGATTAAAGTTGTGTGTCACCATTACCTGACTTCTAGTGGCTTTAGTTTTGCCTCTGGTCTTCAGGCAAGATTTATTTATTAAAATACATACAATATACCACTATAGCCACTAGCTGCTTGAGTTCCTACCTTGGCTTTCCCCCCAGTGATGGACTGTGCCCTTGAACTGTAAGCCCAATAAAATCTTTCCTCCTTCAATTGTTTTTAATTAGGACGTTCTAACACAGCAACAGAAATGAAAGAGCAGGGACACTTGGCTTCCAGGTCTCAGTCAAAGAGCAAAATAACACAAAATAAAATAGAGACACAGCTAAAGAGGGAGAAAAATCCTTAGGATGTTTTGAACTGCTTCCTGAGACAGATAGAAAGAGAGAGGGTAAGAAATAAATACAGGGGTGAAAGATTGGAAGGAAAGGAAAGTGGCATCTGGAGGTGAATTTGAGTTCCTGCTCATCTCAAGTACAATCTTCTGAGCAAGGAAATGAGCTCCCTGATGCCTCTACCTTCCCTGGGCACCCAGGGAGCCAGTCCTCCCAGTGCTTTCTGGGCTCTAGTCCTTTGGGCGGCTTTGCAGTAGACGAGCTAAGTGTGGTCCCCCTTTCCAGATGTGCTCATCACACCCAGCAGCATGCTGTGCAGAAAGCACAGCATCTACCAGACAGAGGTTTCCCCTGTTGTCTGGGAGCTTGATATCTCTGCTCAGTTTTTGCCTCAGGTCCTTGAAAGAGTTAAACTGTTTGCTGTAGAGATAAATAGTAGGAAGGTGCTTGCTACCTCCTCGCTGTCCTCATTGAAACTCTACTTGCAGATTCTTAGTTTCACAATTAATTTTTTCTTTCAGAGAGCTGGTAAAATGGCCCACTGGCTGAGAGCTCTTGCTACTCAAGCATGGGATCCCTGATTGGGATCCACAGAACTCACTTAACAAAGCAGGCATAGCCATGTGTGACTGAAACACCAGAACTTTGGGGAGTTATGGGTAGGACCACAGGGGCTCACTGAATGCCAAGCAGCCAGCTCAGTGAGGGGTTCTGTCTCAAGGGAACAAGGTCAAGTATGATAAAGCAAAGCACCTGGCATTCTCCTTTGGCTCCTGCATATGTGTACTGGCACATTCATACCCATACATCTGCACATACGCACCTGCACACACAAATGCCCATATACATATACCTGCACATTTATACCTATACACACACATGCTCACATGCATATATCTGCACATGTATACTTCCCTATGCACACACAAGTACTCACATGAATACACCTGCACATACACATACTCATATGCATATACTTGCACATGTGTACCTGAACACAAGTCCCCACATGCAAACACCAGCACATGTGTATTGGCACACAAGTCCCCACATTCAAACACCTGCACATGTGTACCTGCACACAAGTACCAACATGCACCACACATGTGTACCTGAACACAAGAACCCACATGCATACATTCATACATATGCACCTGCACACACATGTACTCACAAGCATGTACATACCCCACCAAACACAATTTCTTTCTAAAACATAGCTTGCCTAAACAAATATAATTTATTTGTATAATTTTATAAATTTATTAAATACTTATAAATAAATGCAAAGTTCACCTTTCTTTACTCTGATCCTATTTCTGCCATGCACGGTCATGCAGGTCAAAACACATCTAATCCACTTCTCATATGTTTTCTACACTCTTTGGAAAACTTCCATTTAATTTTTTCAGGTGTAGGTTACCTACAGATTTTCAAAACAATCTCCTGTTCCTGTCATATTCACATAATGTTGGTTTTGGTGACTAAGGAAAGATGTTTTTGCTGAACTGCATTATAAACTGTTTAATTCTGCCTCCTCCTTAATTCTTACATAATTTATTTAAACTGAAGAAGGAGATATACGAAAGTATTACTCAAAATATGAACTATAGATTTTAGTATATGACAAAGTGTATATCATTCAATGTCCAAATTCCATGTATTAGTGACTCTTCCTACAACTGTGATAAAAATACCCTGAGGAGCTGGGCGGCGGTGGCTCACGCCTTTAATCCCAGCACTCTGGAGGCAGAGGCAGGTGGATCTCTGTGAGTTCGAGACCAGCCTGGTCTACAAGAGCTAGTTCCAGGACAGGCTCCAAAGCTACAGAGAAACCGTCTCGAAAAACCAAAAAAAAAAAAAAAAAATACCCTGAGGAAATCTACCTAGGGAGGGAAGAGTTAATTTGGCTCACAATGTGCTCATACAGTCCATCCTGGTGGAAAAGGCATGGTGGCAGCAGGTCACATGACATTCACCCTCAGGGGGCAGAAATGACATTGGTACTCAGCTCACTTACTCCCAGCCACAGAATGGAGCCACCAATATTTAATGTAGGTTATCCCACTTCAATTAATTTAATCCCTTATAGATACTTCTATAAAAGTGATTCTCAACCTTCCTAATGCTGTAACCCTTTAATATAGTTGTTCATGCTGACGCCCAACCAAAAGATTATTTTCATTGCTACTTCATAACTGTAATTTTGCTATGGTTAAGAATCATCCTGTAAATATCTGTGTTTTCCAATGGTCTTATGTGACCCCTAAGAAAGGGTTGGTCGACCCTGAAGAAGTCATGACCCATAGGTTGAGAACTGGTGTTCTAGAGGTTTATCTCCTAGGTGATTCAAGATCTTGTCACACTACTCATCAGCATTAACCGCCACAAGTATCATGAGAAATTCAAACTCGAGTCCTCCCCTCAGGATAAACAGCTGAATGCATGCATGGCGCAGTGTGTCAGGGTAGCTTATAGATCCAATCCTTAGTGTTTATCAGAGTCAAGGAAGGTGGCTAAGACACATCAGAGGCTAGGCACAGAATTTAACTCTCCAACTGAAAAGAAAGTACAAGTGCCATTTCATAATTCTGAAATTTTTATGGGTTACTTTTCTTATAATTATGTATGTGTATATATATATATATATATATATATATATGTGTGTGTGTGTGTGTGTGTGTGTGTGTGTCTGTGTGTGTGTGTCTGTGTGTCTGTTTGTCTGTGTGTCTGTGTGTAGATGTGTGCAAATAAATGTGGGTGCTTATAGATGTCAGAAGTGGGTGTTGGATGCCCCTGGAACTGGAGTTACAGAAGGTTGTGAGCTTCCTGATGTGGCCACTGAGTACCAAATTCAAGCCCTAAGCAAAAAGCAGTTTGTACTCTTAATCACTAAGTCACCTCTTCACCCTCTTCACCCTAATTCTAAACTGTTTCATCCAAGGATGTTTACTTAGAATTCAGTTATCCCTTCCACAAACCCCAGGGTATACCTATTCAATACAGTGTTCAGGATACAGGAACAGGAGACGTCCTGTGCCACAGTGGAGAAAGCAGGTACAGACATAAACATAAAATAGGGTTGTTGTGAAAACCCTTCCCTCGGGGGAGAGTAAAGAGTCCCCTGCACCTTCAGAAGGTCCCATTAAGAAGCCAAAGTAAGGTTCCACCGAAGTCCATCTGAAGAACCCAGGAGCACATTAAGTTAACTTACAGAGCATGAGGTGAGGCCTTCCTGGCAGGAGTATGTCAGACTTGAGAGCAGCCACACTGGATCCACATGCACATAGATGGAGTCCCTCAGTTAACCTTCCCGAACATACATACACCAGCACTTGTAGGGACTGTGGAGGCCATGTGTTAGTATGGCAGCACAACATACAAATTGCTGGGAAGAGTAGCTGGATGGATACTCAGGCCCAAGGAACCTCCATCACACCCTCCATCCACAAGAGAAGGAAAATTGTTCATCTGCTCCATCATAATTAATGTTGTAAGCACAGCTGATTTGATGAAGATGACAGATGCTTGTAGAAACTCGTTCTACAAGAGTGAGCTAGGATAGGAAAGACAGACAGACAATATCCTAGTAGAGACAGACAGCAAAGGAGCTGCCTGCTGGCTAAAATGTTACCTAAGCATCAGTGAGTGTAAAGAGGCATACTTTTCTTTGGCCTTATGAACACCAAAGCCTGCCATGATCTCACTGAGAAGGTTGTATTCTGAAGAACCACCCGAGTACTCAATATTCCAACTAGAGTTAATGTCACGTCAGGATGGCCAGTGTCCTACAGTCCTACAAGATGTAGGTGGAGAGAAGTCACATGACGTCGAGTAATCTGAAGAATAGCAAGCACCCACTGCTGAAGACAATGTAGTTCTGAGTGAGTCGAGTTCATTTAAACTGTTCCCACTCTCATCAGGCCAGTTTGGCACGGCCTGAGAAATCAGATGTCCTGGAGGCCATCATGAATCATCGTTCAACGAGATGATTAGCCATGTGCTGACATTTACTAGAGAGTTAGTTCTCCCCATACGCAGACATCATCACTCCATCACATAAAATGAAAAGGCTATGGACCCAGGCTACAGGGAACCTCAGCTAAAAACCACAATCTTGAACATTTCTGCATATAGCTTTTCATTTTTCTCTTTAGTTCCCACATCTGGAAATCTATTAGCACTATCTTGTATTTATTTAACTGTTCCCTTATTATTTGGAAAGCCAAATGATGAGAAAGGAAAAAGAAATTGTATGTGGATAAATATCTTGCATATCACCATAGAAGCTTCATCTGGCAATGAATGGAGATAGAGACAGAGACCCACATTGGAGTGCAGGACTGAGCTCCCAAGGCCCAAATGAGGAGCTGAAGGAGGGAGAACATGAGCAAGGAAGTCAGGACCACGAGGAATGCACCCACCCACTGAGACGGTGGGGCTGGTCTAATGGGAGCTCATCAAGGCCAGATCGACTGGGACTGAAAAAGCATGGGATCAAACCAGATTCCTGAACGTGGTGGACAATGAAGGCTGACTGAGAAGCCAAGAACAATGGCACTGGGTTTTGATCCTACTGCATGTACTGGCTTTGGGGGAGCCTAGTCTGTTTAGATGCGCACCTTCCTGGACCTGCATGGAGGGTGTTGGACCTTCCTGCAGGGCAGGGAACCCTGACTGCTCCTTGGACTGGAAAGGGAGGGGGAGGGGAGCTAAGGGAGGGGAAAGGAAATGGGAGGTGGGGAGGAGGCAGAAATATAATAATAATGATAATGATAATGATAATAATAATAATAATAATAATAATAAAAATAAAAGAAATTCTATGTGATGGTTAGTTTCAACTGCCAACTTGACACAACCTTGAATCAACCTAAAGAGAATCTCATAGAAAGACTTCCTAAATTGACCTGGCCTATGGGCATGTCTTTGGGTGCTCGTCTCGCTAATTGATTGGAAGGCTCAGCCACTATGGGTGTCACTGTTCCCTAGGTAGAGAGCCCTGAACCATGTGAGTACAGAGAGGTTGCTGAACTAACACACTCATTACTCAGTTTCTCTCCACTCTGGACTGTGGATTTGACTGCCCACTTCAAGTTCCTGCCTCAACTTTCATTGTAATACTGGAGTAAAATTGGAGGTCAAATAAGCTCGTTCTCCCCATGTTGCATCTGATCCCAGCAACAGAAGTGAACAAAGGGCAAAATTAGAGGAGGGCATTGCTTCATTAAGACTTCAAAGTAGCAGCCAGGTGATTGCTCCAAATGTCAGGAGGAGAACTGCAGTCAGCTCAGGCAAAGTAGTTACCTTGGTGACGTTCAACAGAGTGAAAACTCAAAGATGGGGTTAGGGAAACGACCCAGGTAATGAAGTGCTTGCCACAGAGGCTTGAGGACCTGAGTTCAATCCTCAGAGCCCACATAAAAAGAGCAGGGTGTGGTTGATGCATGATTATAACCCCATTGCTGAGGAGACAGAGACAGGTGGATCATGGGGGTTGGGCCAAAGAAAAAAAAAGCCCCTAGTCAAATCATTGATCTTCAGGCCAGTGAGGGAAGTCTTAGACACGAGCAAAAACCAAGGTGTTCTGAAGAAGAACAGCCTTTGGCTTCTTGCCTCCCTACTCTCTCTCTTCTTCTCTCGTGTATACAGTAATCTTACAGAGTCTTCAGTGAAAACATCTCAAAGAGGACTTGAAAGGGTTAAGAACAGAGTTGAGCCAAGCTTTAAATAAGCTGAACCAATTTCTTCCCATCCCCAAGGATAGAGGATGGCGCAGGACCAGCCACATCAAAAAGGCCAGAGGATGACATGCTGCATGATACCAATTTATTTAAATGTTAAAGAACAAAGATTCCATTTTATATTGATTCAAACAAAAATGATGAATGCCAAAATAAAAGAAAACAGACGTTAACGGCCGCAGTCCATTTGAGCTCCGTAACACACACACTGAAGAAGCGCCGGGAAAGTGGCACGACATTTATTGCATTATTTAGGCTATTCACCAGCTATTTTCACCCCAAGTCTCATCGTATCATCCAGACGAAGAGCTGCCGGGAAGCATAACTCACAGATACGGCACGTGTCTCTTTGGTAAGAGTATAGCTGACCTTCCCAAGAGGTCTCCTAATCTTCCAGCCGACCCAGCGGCACCCGAGGTTTGCTGCCTTCCACAGAGGGCACCCTGAGCTTTAATTAGAAGAACTAATACTTTCTTCTTGCAACTGCGTGGACCAGTTATTAAAAAACAAGAGAAGAGGCCGAGAGTGAGACCTCTTTCTTTCTGTCTCTGCTTGATTAGGAACTCCAGAATTACCAGGACAAAAACACTTGACAGAAACAAGAGACGAAGGCGTTATCTTGGCTCACAGTCTCAGAAGTGAGAGTCGATGCTGACTGTGGAAACATGGTGGGGGGAGCTTAGTTCCCAGCTTAGGAGAGGATGCTCACATCATAGCAGACCCGGAAGCAGGGAAGAGATGAATCCTATACTCCATTCATCTTCACGCTTTCTCTCTTTTCTTCTTGCCCAGACCCCTAGCCCATGGGGAGAGGATGTCCACACTCAAAGTGGCTATTTCCCTCCATTAACTTCCCTCGAAGCACCTAGAATGTACCTCATCATGTCCTAGCTGATCTTATATCCAGTCAAGTTGACAAAGAAGATCAACCTTGAAGTGTTTCGTGTTTTACTTAATTTCCTCAAGATTCTTTGATTTCCCGTGTTCTCTTGACACTTAGACCGGAGTCACATGACTGGATTTTCTGATGGTGTGGATTACTGTATCTGTCACATTCTCTCTATGACCCCATCATCATCTGCAGTGTTTGGTTGTTGTTCCTTTGTTTTGATTTTATTCAGATTCTCCCTGTCCCCACCATGGATGAATCAATTCTTCCTTCTTCATAAAAATGTCCGTGAAGGCAGTGTCACCTCATTAAACAGTCCTTTCTCCACTGTAACAATTTAGTCTTAAAATCTAACACACTTGCTATTCTCTAGCTAGTGATCAAAACACTCTGACAAAAAAACAATTTAAGGGAGGGAGTGGTTTGCTCCGGCCTATACTCCCAGGTTACAGTCTATGAGTTAGGGAAGTCAGTGCAGGGATTCAGGCAGCTACATGAAGCAGAAACCCTGGGGGAATGCTGTTTGGTAGCTCTCTCATTAGCCTTATGACCAGCTTGCTCTCTATGCAGCCCAGGACTTCCTGCCTAGGGATGGTGTTGTCCACAATGGGTGGCCCTACAACAGTTAACACTAAGACCAAACCCCCACAGATTCTCCCACAGCCAAATTGATCTGGACAATCCCTTGACTGAGATCTTTTTCAGATCTGTAAACCATATCAAACTGATGGTTAACGCTAATCAGGACAACTTTTTGTTATATAATTGCACATTCTTCTAGAATGTTACATCATACTCAGGATTTGATTAATTAATATCACTAAAACTTACTGATATGTAAACTTCAATTTTTCTTTAAATATTTAAGGTTTAATCAAAAGGAAAGAAGCTGACTTGCTTTTTTTAAATGCTACATCTGAAGTTTCCATGGTCATTGCTCCTCATCTGCTAATCCCATGTAGAATAGTAAGTAAATTGAGGAGTAGGGATTACACTCACTATAGCTGGGATTGTAAAAGACTAAGACAATTTATGTTAGTCTTTAAGGTAATAAACATTAGGTTAAATAGGAATTATTGGTAGTAACTAAAGATTATTTCTCTTGGACATTAGTGCAGACTGGGGGCGGATGATTGACCATGGCACATGTGTTAGCAAATCTTAGCCATCTGCTCTGCACAGAGATCTTTGAGCCCAAAGTGGAACACGGAGAATTGTTTAGCTTTGATTACATGTGCAGATTCTCAAGAATAAGGAAAAAAATAAAGGAAGCAGCAGGCCTCTTCCTTCAGATTACCAGTCTCGTAATTAATCTAATGGCTCACAAGGCTGGATTCACTACAGCCAGAGGACACTCCCTCTCAGAACACACAGGACGGGGTGTTGAGATAAAGTTTGTGTACCTCTTTCGCTCATCTAAAATGCTGTGGGATTGGGAAGGTCCTCCCAGCAGCAAATATGATCTTCCACCTGATGTATACAAGATGCAAAATTGGGTCATGCCTGAAATATATTACATATATCATGACAACTTTCTGTCATTCATGACTACATATCATCTACAAAGGCAGATGTGGTGGTAGCTATGTTCTAGAAAAGAAAAAAGACAAAATATTTTCCTTCATGTGTATATGTGTTTGTGTGTGCGCGCACGCATACATTTGTGTATGTGTTTCTGTATGCAAGTCAACATATGTGTGCATATATGTGGTGCCAGAGGCCAATATCAGATTGTCCTTTCCCATTACTCTCTACCTGTTTCTGTTATTATTGCTGTTTGCTTGCTTCTCTTTGAGATAGGGCCTCTCATTTTTTCCTGGAGCTCATTGATTTGTCTGGCCTGCTTGTCCAGTGAGCCCCAGGGATCCACCTGTTCCTGCTTCTTCAGGGTCATAATTATGAGTTTATGCTACCACATCCATTTGCTTTTATTTGGGTTCTTGTGTTCAAACTCAGGTCTTCATGCTGGCACAGAAAGCACTTTTTATCCACTGAGTTATTTCTCCAGCCCTCATTGGAAGGGATCTCTCCAAACCCTTATTGGGAAAAAAGATATCTTATTGGGGGAAAAAGGTCTTTTTGAATAAAATACTACTTTATGGATTCTCAACAAATACACCTATCATGACTTGTGTGAGGAAGAAATAAAAAAGGAACTTATACCAAGTTCCAGGTATCACCAATTAGAGAAACCACTGAAGGAAATCATTCAGTGACAGTGTGTTTTACAGCCGTGTGTTCCTGTGTACATTTTCATGGACCAGCATGATCAAAAAATAAGAGGCTATCTTCTCTCTGATTCTCCAGTTGTCACTAAAATCCACTTTCCAGCCGCCTATCCTCCCTCCCCCTTTTACTTCAGAGCCATCTGAAGCTAAAGTAGTGGTGCTGAATGGAGATTCTAGAGTGGTCCAATTTTCCTTTCTTAGGAGCAAGGAAGATAAATGTGCGTGCCGGAGGAACGAGTAATCGCTGTGCCGTGATGGACACGGGGAGAACAGCCATCTCTCTTCTCACAGGACAGAACCAAAGATTTACTGCAAGGCACACGTTGGGTAGACTTCTGAATATCTTATAACTCACTGATACCGTGCTCTTCCCCAGTAAGCTTCAGCACCCATGCCAGCTGCTCTCTCTTAGTGGACAAGAAGGCTATCAATTAATCTCTTGACTCCCCTGCTAGCTGTGGGCAGCTTGCACTGGAGACTCAACAGAGCTGTGTCCCTGACAGCCAATGAGAAGCTAAAGAAAAGCACATCTACAAAGTGTCAAATGTGCAAATGGCTTTGTTTTCATTTTTATTTCATTGATGGAGAGGAAAAACTGGACTCTGCCTTAGAGTTAGCTGAAATTCAGAGCATGTGGGCTAATCATCCGAGACTTCACGTACTCACATACCACATTCGCATTTCATTTTCCAAGCTTTCCTTCTTGATAAGGACTCACAATAACATACACGTATAGAATGTGTTTCAGGGATCTCCGTCACCATCAGCTTCTCACCCACCCCATCTCCTGCTGGACCTATTTTTACCAATGCATCTCTTCTAACTTTTGAGTCTTTTTATTTTGTTTATTTTGTGACCCAGTGGGCTTAATTACAGTTGCTTCACGAACATGAGCTGGGCTTATTCACAGGAGCAAAGGCAACTTAGTGGCCACACCATTGAAGAAAATGTCTTCCTCCCCCAGAAGCCACTGATTGTCTATAAAACCGCAGCCAAAGGCAGAACACCATGTCTCTGTCCAGGAACAACTTCCTCCATCAGTGGTGGGATGCTAACAGGTCCTATCTTACAAACATCCTGGGGCAGTAACTGCAGCTGCTGGGTGTTCACGTGTGCAAAAGGCATGTCATGGCCTGAAGATCATGCTTTGCAGTACCACTCATACCCTCTAGTGCGTCCATTCTTTCCACTTCAAATCTTTCCTAGGAGAGAAGCTTGTATCTCTATTTCACTGTTAAATTGGGATGGATAAAAGAGAGTCTTCACACCCCACGTCACAGAACCAGATGAAGAACCGAGCTGGCATGCAGAACCTAGCTTGAAATAGTTACAGAGGAAAAGCCTATACAAGCCTGGCCTTCTGGGGCTGCCAAAGCTCTTCTTTGTCGCTGAAGAAGAAAATAAAAGTGAAGAAGAAAGAAAAGACAAATGAGTTCTCAGAGGTAGATGGAAAGAAAATTCATTGCTATCTAAAGTTCCCACAGATCTGAGACCTTATCACTGGGTCACAATACCTCCCTGTCTTGAATAAAATACACATTAGTCTCTCACCAGCCACACACTTTCCTCTGTGTTTCAAATACCATTTCAAGGGTGCCATACCCATCATCCTTAGACACATTTAAAGGAAAACATATATCCCATGTCAGGCCAAATGTGTAAAACCCTACTAAAATCTGGCTGAGCTCAACTTCTGGGATGAACTTTAAAGATAAGATATGATTTGCTCCTAGAGGTAGTAGTGGAAGCCAGTGGTTATCATGTCTCATAGGATCCAAGTCTCTGTAACACAATTCTACACCGATAAGACAAAGCCTTTAAAAGCAAATCACATGATCAATTTTAATCTCCATGGTGAAGACAAAAAGTCAACTATTGGTATTATTTTGAGCTCTGTTTGATAATGAAATTGAGGAGCTACTGAAATGGTTCAGTTTATAAATATTTTCTATGCGTGCCCGAGGACCTGAGTTCAAATCCCTAAAGACCCACGTAAACTTGGAAGCATTAATGTTTATCTATCATGCTAGCCTTGCTCTGATGACAATGAAGACAGAGATGATTCCCATCGCTCATGGGTCAGCTAACCTCGTGTACATGGGTCAGGTAACCTTGCGTACATGATAGTGAACAAGGAAGAATACTGTCTCAGATAAGGTAAATGATAAGAACAGGCATCTGAGGTCCTCTGAACTCCACATGCATACCGTGGCCGGAATATGCCTTCACACACACACACACACACACACACACACACACACACACGCACGCACGCACGCACGCGCACACACAAACACACACACACACACACACACACACACACACACCGTGCACAAAAGAAACAAGTGAGTTACACAAAACCCTTAAAGAAGTTAATGCACATATGTTAAACAAGAGACAAATACTGTCTGTAGGTAGCATGCTGTTGCAGGGTGCTATGCGGGAAGTGTTGAGCAGTATGTCAAAATAAAAGAACAATGGCAGGTGAGATGGCTCAGCGGATAAAGATGCTTGTCTCCAAGGTAATGGCTTGAGTTGCATCCCTGGAACGTGTGATGGAAGGAGAGAACTGATTCCCTCAAGTGTTCCTCTGACCTTCCAATTGGCACTGTGACACATAAGCATACACACAGAGAGAAAATAATGAAAAGAATGAGATTTATCAGTGAAATATTAGGAGAAAAGTTGAAAGCCTAAACTCAACCACGAGTATGAAGACTTAGCATCATGTTGAAGCACAAACATGCCTGTGTCCTTCAAGTCAGGTCCTTGTTTGCTGTGAAAATAGCAAAGCAAATCCCACAGGTAGGAGCTCACACCATCACTGTGGTTTACCTTCAAAGGTGCTTACGGATTTGTTATGGTGTGTGACTTCATATGGCTCTCATAGCAGGCCTATCAATTTATACATACGACAATTTCCATTTTATTTCTGAAGAGATGGATGCCTAACAACATTAGATTAACTAAAATGGTCTAGAAAATAATTTCCTTGATGAATCAATCTTTATAGTTAATTTGCTTATAAGGTTTAAATCGAAATCACTACAAACCCAGGAGCTGGAGAGATAACTATGCAAACTGCCTTCTGACCCACAGAATTTTATATATAAGCCTGGAATGGTGATGTGTACTTGCTTCTTTTGTAAAAGAAATTGCTTATTGTATTCATGTGTATATTTCATGGTACATACAGAGATTTTTAAAAAAAGGATGTCAGACCAAATGGAGTTAGAGTTACAGGCAGTGTGAGCCACCCAACATGGGTGCCAGTATCTGAACTTGAGTTCCCAGGAACAGCAACAAGTGTTCTTTAAAGGGGAGCCATCTCTGCAGCCCAGAGTGATGTGTACTTATAACTCCAGGGCTGTGGAGGCAGAGAAGGGGATCCCTGGGGTCTGCTGACTGCCCAGTCTAGCTGAATGAGTGAGCCCCGTGGGTCAGCAAGAGACCTTATGTTAGAAACTAAGGTAGAGAGTAGTAGAGATAAACATTCAGTGTCTACCTGTGGCCTTCACAGGTACGTGCACAAATTCAATCACACGAGCGTGCATATGCACCTGCACACACATGCATACAGAATATGCCTTTACAAAACTCGAGGATACTGAGTAAATATGGACACTAAGTCCACTAATGGATTCAGCTTGAGAAAAATGGGACATATCATTTATGTCTAAATACAATAAACATCCGAACACATTAGACATATTGTAATTGGCCCTGTCTTTCCCTGTTGCTTTCTTTCTACTTTGAAGAAGTATCAGTAGCTGTGGGCAAAACCCAGGCCCTGTAGAAGGCACCGGCAGCACAGACTGCTGTTGAGAAGCTAAGCAAGGTTAATGCAACGAACAGCAGTGAGAGAGCTGAGTGACTGCAGGATAATTAATCACAGTGGGAAGTGGCTGCTTTGTGAGCCACTGCTCGGACACAACCATGGGTGAATTAAGAGTCACAGCCTTTCTTAGGGACTAGATGGAGATGTTCCAAAAGTCAAACCTTGGATTTATAATCAATAATTCCATTGTCAGATCATTTACAACAAATGTGTTTATTTAGTTGGCATTGACAGGGCACTCAATTTATTATCTCTGAGCTGTTTGAAGTCTTATATATACACTGCCAGCATGCATTTTTACGTGCCAGACCCAGCAGCAGTTTCTTGGGTTTTTTGTGTGTGTGTGAGAGAGATGAGTTCACAGAGCCTACCAAGGAGGACTCGAGCAGATCATAAATCAAGGGGATGCAATTTCTGATAAGCGAATATGAGTTTCTTCTGGAGCCTTCTTGACAAGGAGCTGGAGAGCCCGGGGCCTAGCATAAAGCAAACCCCAGGACTTTTCCACTCCTGTTGGCCTCAGGCTTCTTTGTTCTAGAACATACACCATAACAGGTATGCTCTTGTGGAACTTTAATGTACGTTTCCTCCTATTTCCTAGAAAGCAGCCCTTCGGCTTCACCCTCTTGTCTCCCCTACACCTACCTCTCCCAACCCCCTGCCAGGATTGCTCTTCTTCATGTCCAATGTAACCTGAACAAAATGAGCAAGATCAAGTTTTGATTCTCCATCTGGAGATATGCTTTTCCATTTTCAATTCGATCGGAAGTGGGGAAACTTAAGACATCTAGTATACTGGATGGGGAAACTACTAACATCTGAGGACTAGGAAAATAGTTTTAAGAGGAAGATATTCCCTTTCCTAAATGGAAACAGAGGAGGAGTGGCTTGGGGGCAGGAACAGAGATTGGGGGGGCGGCTGCTGGGAGGAGAGGAGGGAGGGGAAACTGCCGCATGCTGTAAAATAAATAAATAAATAAATAAATTTACTTAAAAAAAATATCTGCAAGATTTGCTTCCCTTCGGACCAGTCACACCCAGGGATGCTTTGTACATCTGTCCTTGGTGCTGAAACGAAAACTTTCCTTGCCCAGCAACCACCAAACAAATCAGTCCCAACCCGCAGGGACAGCTCCCTGAGAAGTCTGTGGAGTTGGTCCCCTCAGAGACAGACTGAGCAAAGGGAATATATTGCAGATATTGAATAAGCAACTGTTCCACCTCACTCAGGCTTCATGTTAGCACGGGTGTTCATTATCAAGTATAAAGCTATAAGAAAAACATCACCGGGGGAATGAAAGAAACTGGATGCACAGAAATCCGTGACACGTTATGGAGCTGGAATTTACAGCTCCATTCGCCTGGAAACAACAGTGATTACAGCTTGAAGAAGAGACTTCAAGTGTTCTAATAACTTAACTGTAGGCTTTTGTTTCATTACAGCTTTGCCCATGCAAAGAAATCTTTCTAAAAGGGTCTTCCAGCAACGTGAGTCACATGGATGCCAGAAAGAACGCCGAACTGAAGAACAACATTTCCTTCTAAGTGGATACTGCCACTTTCGCATGATTATACAACTGAGAAAACAGATTAGGAGAAACTGTTAAAGAGTTTTCTTTTATTGCTCTGAAACCATCTCCAAGAAAAGATAAACTCACAGAACTATTACAAATGTTGTAAAACGCCTAAGAAAGCCTGGTAAATAAGGAAGTTTTAGATTACTGCTCACATAAAAATAAGTGTTACTGTCCATCACTGCTTTTGGTGGAATAGACTCTGCGTGAGGAGTGCTGAGAGTCTGTAAGGAAAATCGCCCACGCAGATTCCAATTCAAATTGCACATTGTTTACAAGACAGTTTGCCTTCTAATTTCTCTGAGCCTAGCTTTTGCTAACTACACTCATAAAACTTCTTTCATTTCAATTTCTATCGGAACTTAAAAGTTTATGGGAGTGAGCAGACCAGTCCTTCTGAGGCTATTCAATCAGACTCGGTCTCCTTGGCATCTGTCTAGCATCCCAGTGCCCCACAGGCTTTGAAAACAATAGCCTTTCTGCACAGCTGCGAACTGGATAACTGTTATCAGGACCACAAGCGGTGTCATTCAGGCTCCTAGTCTCATTGAGAGTGGGTTTCTCTGAAAGTTCATAGAAGAATCTTCTTTTATCTCTAACCACCAGCGTAAGGAGGCAGGAAACAGTAAATCTGCAATCCAACAGACACATGCACATTTTTTTTAAAAGTTCAAATGACTAAAAATAAAACAGGTATTTTTAAAAGCCATTTATGCAGTTTATTTCTTGAGCAGAAAATGTTCTAAGTGAGAATCATACGGAAGGATATAAAGGCATAATGGTGAGGGAGGTAGTGTGGCCAAAACACTATTCGTAGCAACACCATGGTTTCGTGGTGCCCAGTCTCCTGACTGTGGCTGGGAACTGAGCTCTAGGGCTCCCAGATACTGTCATGGGGCTTGTGTCTCACTAGCATGACATAATCTCTGATATAACGCATCTTGGGACTTAATCAACACTGTTTACACTGATATAGCATCTAATTCATGCATATAGTATAATTTTTATTCCTTTAATATTCATGTTTTGGAAATTATTGTGTATGTACATGTTCAGTGTATGGATGTGTATGTGAAGGCCAGAGGTTATCTTCTCAATCATCTCTATATTTTCCAAGACAGGCTCTCTCACTGACCCCAGATATCCTTGATTCAGGGATTACAGTTACATGGGTGGTGGATTCCTCATGCTTGTGAGGAAAGTACTTTTCAAAGTGAACCATCTACATATTCCATCTTCATTCATCATAATGTTGGAAGTTAGGACTTTGTTTCCTTAGTGTTAAATTTTGAATAAAATGCCAGGAAGCAATATGTTACATGTGTGTGCACGTGTGTGTAAGTTTATATATGTATGTGTGTGTGTGCGCGTGCATGTGTGTGTGTTTACATATATATATATATATTTCATGTGGTTATTAAACTAATTAGAGCTGAAAGAAGTATAATTGATGATGAGGAAAAATTGTTAGAAATAAAAGAAGGGGAACCCAGAGCTTTAAAACATCAACACAAAGAAAATTAAAGACATTATTGCCAACCTGTAGAAGTCATTTAAAAGTTATAGTGCATGGGCACTGGAGAGATGGCTCAGTAATTAATATTGGCTGCTCTTACTAAGGAGCTAGCACAGTGTCCTGAACCTATACATTGGGGCATTCACAACCACATGAAATTCTAGCTCCAGGGAATCCATCAACTTCTTCTGGCCTCCACAAATACTGTCCTAACGTGGGCATGCACATACACACATGCAGTTAACGGATAGATAAATCAACAACAGTGATGGTTCGTGAGAGAGGCGTTCACATCTGAAACAGCTGCCTTCTCTTTCTGCTGCTGGTTTCTGTAAGTGTTCTTTCTAGTTACCACTCACAAAACAGTCTGGGTCTAATTCTTTAAATACATTTTGCAGTTCTATAAGTAAATTCTAATACATCACAAATTCTCTAGATAGATGAGTATCATAAGGGGTAATTTGCCAACATAACTCATTAAAGATAATTAGCTAAAGAGAGAAAACTTTTGTCACAAGCCACCCTTGTCTATTTCCTTTCTCTCTTGCTCTCCTTTTTAGCATGGATGTGCCAGCTTCTTCCCTCTGGACCTCCAGATTAGGGGACTGAATGTAGTGATGAGGCAAGCAGGCCTGCTTTTCATCATGCCCAGCTCCCGCACGGCTAGTTTAACACCCCAAATAACAACACACAATTGTATTCATTTAAACACTGCCTGGCCCATTAGCTCTAGCCTCTTACTGGCTAACTCACATCTTGATTAACCCATTTATATTAATGTGTGTAGCACCATGAGGTGGTAGCTTACCAGGAATATTCTAACCTACGTCCATCTTCAGCCGGAGCTTCATGGTCACTGCCTCACTGCCTTCTACCCAGCATCCTGTTCTGTTTACTCTACCTACCTAATTTTCTGTCCTATCAAAAAGCCAAGGCAGTTTCTTTATTAACCAATGAAAGTAACACATAGACAGATGACCCACCTACATCAATTGAACATCATCTTCTGGCCTTCATAGATACCTAAACACACACACACATACACATACATACACACACACACACACACATACACACACATACACATTTACTTTTAAAATAAAACAAATATTTAAAAAATATTATCTACCTCTTCACATGCCAAATTCCATCCTATATTTCTTTTTGCCTTAGAAGTATCAGAACAACAACACAAAAGAAAAAAAATAACAACATCTTGAATTTTTCAGATAAATGGATGGAACTTGAAAGCATTGTTTTGAGTGAGGTAACCCAGACACAGAAAGACAATTATCATATGTATCACTCATAAGTGGTTTTTAACATAAAGCAAAGAAAATCAGCCTACAAATCACAATCCCAGAGAACTTAGATAACAATGAGGACCCTAAGAGAGACTTACTTAAATCTAATATACATGGGAATTAGAAAAAGACAAGATCTCCTGAGTAAATTGGGAGCATGGGAACCTTGGAAGGGGGGGCTGAAGGGAGAAGGGAAGAGGCAGAAAGGGGAGCAGAGAAAAATGTAGATCTCAATAAAAATCAATAACAAAATGAAGAAGTGTCAAGACAGTCAGTTTGCAATAATTTGTTAGAAACATAAACACTAAAGTCAGCATGACCCTCTGTGAAAGGAATCTCTCTTCTTTTGATGGAGGACTCTGTAGCTTTTAGACATATTCCCTGAGACCTGACCTCAATTTAGGACTAACAGTGCAAATCTAAACTTTTAAACACTTTTAAGTTAGAAGTCATACACTCAAAATTGTTTTCCTAAGACCCCAGGCCAAGCATGAGGTAACTAAACTTTGAATTTTAAAATAGAAGAAAATGGACATCATTTCATTAACACTATTTACAGGGCTCTCTGGGCTGTGATGTCATTTTGTTAGAAGGGTTATTTGGAGATTTGGTAGCCTAGACACTTCAAGTCACTAATTGTAGATGTATTGGGCATGTTCATGGTCAGATGAGAGACTGTTCTATATTTTTAACAACCTAGGAAGTTTTCCAATGAAGAATCACATGAATTTGCTATATTTGACACAGAATGCACTGTTTCTTGACCTCCCTTGAAGAATACAGGAAACGGAAACCAGAAAAGAACAGGCAAAATCTGGGGTAATATTACATATAACAGGAGTATCAGAGTTAGCCTTGGCAGCTGACATACAGCTTCCAGAAAGGCTGCCATGTTTCTGGTCCTAAGATATGATATGTCTGAGAGAAGCAATGAATGGAGGGATGGTCTCAGCCAACACAAGGGTACATACACAGTCAAGTCGGAGGCAATCTGCTTTCTCAAAAGAGTGCTGCCAGCAGTGTGAAGATGAACACCCTCCAAGCAGAGCAAGGTATGTTTGGGGAGCTGTCAAAATGGGAAATATTAAGAGCTATCACATTGAGTTCTATTCACACTGAGGCAGGTATAGATTGTTTTCCTGTAGATTCTTAGATTGCAGTGAACACATAACGCAAAGGAAAGTTGTTGGGAAGACCACTCTTGAGATTAACAGAAGGATTTGGGTAGAAGGAGGTTTGGTACAAAAGGATCCTGGTAGAACTGTGTTTAGTTGAGGCATGGCAACCTGAATTTCTTATTGTTGATGAATTACCCACTGGATGAAGCCTGGCACTGATGAGAGTGGAGAACTAAAGAAAGATCGGCTTGCTATATGATGGCAAGTCCCAGAGAGGGATTTAGCTCTTTTATATTTATGTTTATGGTCCTGTAGGAAAGGAGGGGAAATCACAAAAAGGCAGGGTCTGGAAAGTACATCACAGGATGCACTTCAGATGTTCAAGGTCTGAACAGCACACCACAGAACTCATTACAGATGTTCATCGTATTGCTAAGGAAGGTGATTCATGCATATGGTGGGAACCAAGGAGACGGGATTTGGTTCAGTTGGTAATGTGCTTGTCGTGCAAATGTGCAAACCCAGATTTCCAGAACTAGTATTTTAATAGCTGGGCATGATAGCATTCACTTGGAATCCAAAACTGGAGATAAAAAGACAGTTGGACCCCTGAAGCTCATTGGATAGCCAATCTATCCTACTTGCCAAGTTCTGGGTCAGGAAAGACCCCATCTAAAAAATATCAAAAACACAACAATAAATGCTAAAGGTGAACTCTGAAGCAAGATAGAAACTACTTGAAGAATGACAGCTGAGGTTTTCTTCTTCATGTATGTTCCTCTCATTCCCAAACAAACACACATACAAAAGGTGGGGCCAACCCCAGTGTTTCTGAGCACTCCAGTATCGAGGGTGCCCATGGATACAAGAGCTCAAGACTTTGCTGACCACAGAATAACAGCCAAAGTCCTCCTTGAACCCCCATCAAAGCCAGTGGATACTCATAGAAAAATATGCATCCTCCTGGTCTTAGCTTCATGATTTCTGCATTACTGTAGTTGTAGTTATAAGAAAATAACAATATGGTCATGAGATAAGCACAATGAAGAAAGGGAAGTGGAAGCCAATGAATACCATCATGGGACTCAAGGTTATACATCCAAGCCCAACCAAGCAAGGGACTCCTGACTAACCTGTGCTATAGACAGGCATTCTGAGTTCTTTTGGGGATGCTAAAGAAATAAGTTAACTTAAGGATCTGAAAAACTGTAAGAGAACTTAGGAAATGACAAAAGCTTTCTTAAGTGATGACTGGGCTCCAGTCAAGACACTACCCTCCAGAGATGGACAAACAGTGTATCCGCAAGGAAGACATGGTCAGTTTTCCCTTTGGAATAGCCTGCAAACACTTGGGATCTGCCTGTCTCCAACCCCAGTGCTAGGTGTACAGAGATGTAATATTCTGTCTGGCTTCTGTGTAGGTGCTGGAATCTGAGCTCAGATCACTTTACCCACTGAGCCATCTCCCTCAAAGCCCCCTGGGTCTCTTAATTCCTTTTGGGGTACTATATCTAGTTGATCTGTCTCCTAATCTCTAGGATATCATCCTGAGTGACAATGTAGTGGCATAAATCATGCCACATTCTAGACTCTTTCTTCCGCTTCTTGTATCATTCACTCAAGGACTCCTTCTCTGTTAGGCAATTGACAAAAATCACAACAATTAGAGCATGGACAGTCATGCATAGTGAGTTATTCATCGCCACAGCAGACAGATACTGAAATTTTATTTGCAACCTTCTAATTCCTATGTTTGCACAGCAAAAACCAGAGAGTCCCAGGAAACCTTGCCATTTCCTTCCCACCCTATTCATCAGTAGGGTTGCTTTGCCTCAGTCAAGATAACAGCTTGCAATGTAGTTGTTTAAAATGACTGCATAAGCCATGGAAGGAAAATAAATAGATTGTTGATTTACAAAATGGTAGATACCATTTAGAGTGACGTGGAAACAACCCCATGCCTTTCACTTACAGATAATACTCAAATATTTATGAACGTGAACCACTTAATAAGTATGTACTTGGTTCAGGATATAGTACGTATCTCCTCCCATTACAATTTATGGTAAGAATGCAACATGCATGCACGGCAGGTATATAGGAAAGAAAGCACACAGGAGAGATCAATCTCTGAAATATCATCAGGGCTTCCTCATAAAGGTGGGCAAGTCCGAATTAAAAAAAAACCGGAGTTCATCTACTTTGTCAAATAGTGACATTGATAGTCACAAGTAAAGTTTGTCAGTGTGCAGGAAAAAGAATTCCATTTTCTTGTAGGAGCTTGAGTCTCTTCTCTTGCAAAGGGCGATCTGAAAATACAGTCTTCTTACTTCATGAAAAATAGTGTTTGCACCTTCAGGCTGTGGAGAGAATTAGCCTGTAAGGATACTAAGGGGAAAGCAAAGACAGAAAGTAAATTAAAATAGGATCTATGGCTAATGAGATATGTCAGAGCATCAGGTCCTTCTCACCCAATCTTCAGATCCATCTTTGTGGAGTCCTGGTTGCTAGGGCAGATTCTGAGTCCACACTCCCCAGGGAAGGCCCACCTGTTCTCCAGTCTGTCTAGACTCCAGAAAAGGAAGGAAACAGACTTCCCCATTCATCATCTCTCCAGGAGACCCAATACCAGCTTCTCAGTTTCAAATTCCTTAAAGGGAACAGACTCTTACCAAAATCCTTAGGGTTACCATGGCATCTCTAACACACAATGGCAGACAACACCTGGCTTCTTCAGCTCGCTGCTACTGGGGCCTTCAGAATGATAAACCCACAAGAAAGTGATGCTCTAAGACCCCAACTGAAATACACATAAACACTAAGGCATGTTGTGTTTGTGTGTGTGCGTGTGTGTGCATGCATGTACATTCATGCACTTTTGCAAAATACCTTAGTTTATGTAGAGAGGCAAATATTATTTTATAAGACACAGGAAAATACACATACATATTTTACACACACATACATATATATGTATATATATACTATATATATACATATATATGTATAGTATATAGTGGAAGATCTAGAGATGACAGACAGACAGGTAGGTAGACAGACAGAGGCAGCAGATAGTAAAACATCATCAAATCATGAGTTTGCAGTATTCGGCAGAGAGGGATGGAACAGCATGACTGAGAGAGCAAACACAGGTAGTATCCTAATGTCAAGCTTATCACACAGAGCAGAGATCAACTGGGGAAGTTGAAGTTTCAATTTCAGTTTCCCACTGAGCTTTCTTTAATGGATTCCCATTTGAGGGTTCCACAGGGAGCATGTTGATGTTATAAAATAAAAAACAGTGACCTGGGCTGGAAATGGTTTACCTCCTAGCTGTCCCCAAGAACAGGGTTTAACGCCCCTACCAGCTTGTTGCTTTTCTCTCTTTACAGATAGAGCCAGGGGCCCAGCCTGACCCTAGACAGGGCACTTGGAGGACAAATGGTGCGTACATTCTTGAATCTGAGACAATGAGAGATCTGCGCACCCACAGAGTCCACCTTTAACAAACTTGAACAGCACAGGACAATTTCCCAATACAATATATATTCTGTACATGTAAAATATATCTAATTACTATTTATATACATTATTTATAAAATATATTTTATAGCATGTAAAAATACTACGAAGATACATCTTGTTCTAAAAATGTTACTTTGTAGAAATTATATATCCCGCTGCAGGCACACTGTAGCAATCTTAATAATTCAGTGGTGCATGAAAGGTCACCCTAGCTAATTATAATTCTAAGACAGTCAATCACATATCCATCAATTACTGCAAGGCAAACTAATGGAAGGGATTTCAGCAGGCAAAAGACAAAAGATGACACAAAAGGAGCCAAGAGAGACAACTATTCAATTCCAGGAAATTTTAACTGTCCACCAATCACACTGGCAGTGAGCAAAAGATACCTGACACTAGTTGAGGAGCAGGAAAAAAAAGCTATAATGATACAATAGAAATAAGTAGGAAAATCAAAGACCTACAGTAGCATCATCATTTCTAATTTGACTAATGGATCTCTGTGAAGAAACTTTATATTCTACTTATCTATCTGTGTGTCTCTAGTGCCTATGTATGTATGTGTGTGTGTGTGTGTGTGCACATGCATGCAGTTCCTATACATGTGGAGGCCAGGAGTCAGGCTGTTGTTCCTTAGGAGGCTGTCCATCTTACATGTTTGTGATAGAGTATTTCACTAGTCTGGAGTTTGCCAAGTGGGCTATGCTTGCTAACCAGTGAGCTCTAGAGAGCCTTCCACCTCCACCTCCTAAGGACTGGGATTACAGATATGTATTTTGACATGCAGCTTCTATGTTGGCTCTGGGAATCAAACCCAAATCTCCTGCCTGTGTAGCAAACACTTTACTGATTAAGGCATCTCTTTCACACTCTGCCACCATCTTTGATGACCAAGCTGATCTCAACAGAAGCTATGGGAAATTTAAAAGGGGGTCAGTCTCTCAGACCCAGTATTCCTACATGGAAAACAGAACTGAACCCTTGTGCAAATTATCTTAAAGAAACTCCAGATGAGTTTTAATATTCATCAGTATGTGTGATAAGGTCCAGGATCCACACACTTGGGACGGGAGAGTATGTGCAATCGAGTCCAGAATACCACACGCTTGGGATGGGACGGGAGAGGAGGGCAGGGCACTGGTATTTCCTAGAGCTGCCACAGAAAGACAGAAAAACACCATGGACAACAGTGGTGGTTCTGAGCTGCCAGCCAAATTCAAATCTTACCTCGACCATTCACACCACAGGATAAGTATGCAACGCATTCACAGGAGCAAAGCCTTCAGGTGATGCTCACTATAAATGAACTGTGGTCCTTGTTTCTGGGCCCTTACTAATAGAATATGTGGTCTATCCTGCCTCAGGGATAGCCCGTGCTTTCCCAGACATCTAGAGTCTAGAGTCTTCTGATTTCCCCCGATTCTCTCTCTCCTTCCTGGAGTTGCTTCTTCTCTCCTAACCTCTCACTCTTCCCACAATGTACTGAATAGATTCCTTCCATACCCCCATCTAATGATGCTCTTTCAGCGTGACAGACAGAACCACATCTAGCTCTATTTATGTGTGTTCTGGGGTTCAGAACTCAGCTCCTTATGCTTGCACAGAGAGCACGTCACCTACTGAGACATGTTCCTAGTTCCCCAAATCCATTTGAATCTACAACCTCCTATGTGCAACTTCCACAGAGATAGAGCATGCTATAAACTTCATGCCATGTATAGAAAGCCCATCAGCACCCAGATGACAAATGATGCTATTGAGAATAAAGAAATGATCAGCCTGACTTCACAAGGAGATGTGCAAAACCAAATAATCTCGACAGAGAGCTATCCTCAGTGTGGTCCTGAATGAGCAACATTAGTCCCACCTGGGCACTTGTTAGAAACGCAATCTGAAGCGCAATGGCCGGGCCTGGCAGATTTCTCAACTGTCGTCCAGCTAACCCTAATGGATGCTCACTTTCCTCCAGGTGTTCTCATTAACCCAAGGTGCTTACTCCCATGCAACGGCCCTGGTCCACACGTATGAGCAGTGGAGGAGATAGGATAGTTGACACAGCTCCTCTGACATCACAATTCTGTAATTTTTATCCTCTTTATCACAGTCCAGTGATTTGGTCACACTCTGACTCAACTCTTAAGTTCAGTGAAATATATTTGGCATCTAGCAATTTTTTTTCTTGAAAATATGTTATTAATTATTGCAAATAGTCACTTATAAAATGAAGTTTTGTTTTTTATGTTCTAAGAGGTCCAGTCATTTTAAATTATTAGATTATTAATTATGGTACAGTGAGGCCAATTTTAGTATCTAATATGGGTTAAGCATGTGCTGTGACTGTTCCCGAAGACAGTATGTATGTCATATTAGCCAAGTTCCTGCTCATGGTCACATTACAGTTAAAAACATACTAATAACAAGCCAGCATATAAATGTTAATTCAAATATAAAGTTTTGCTGTAAAACTAAATTAAAGTTCCTTTCAAATTGAACTATCAAAGTCATGTGGAAAAATGATATCTATAGAATTTTATGAATCATAAAAGGTACCAGAAGACTAGGAGAAGAAACTTCAAAATACATGTTTTTTTAAAAAAATTATGGAGGTTCCTAGTTCTAAATAAAAGGATCAGAGCTTGCCTAGCATGCACAAAGCCCTGTGTCTTACTCTCATTCCTATACTAACATACATGATCATATATCCTAGTGTCGCCAGCACTTAGGAAATGGGGGCAGATAGATAGGTCAGCAGAACAGGACCTCCTTAGCTACACAGCAGGTAGCTACATGAGAACCCGTCTCCAAAAGTTACAGATGGAGTAAACACACGCTACCTTACTTATTATAATAAAATCTTAGCTGGATACATCTAGTACTATTTAAGATTCTGAAAGCAAACACTATAGGCGGATTGGTAGACTGAGAAGGGTCAGGACTCAAAGACTGACACTTGAGATGAGTCACGTGGGGAGGGTTAACAACAGCCAGAAAACAGGGCAGCCTGACAGTTTGAAAAGATGAAAATAGTAGATGAGCTTCTGATTTCCAACTAATCCAAAAGGACGGAGTAAAAGAAGAAGCAAAAGCACTGTAAAAGGGGGGAGACAGCTAGAAAAACCAATAAAACAAAGTAAAATGGAAGACCTAAATCTACACACCAACAACTACATTCAAGTACGTCATAGACACACCACAGTGAACAAAAGAGGCTGACAGACCCCATAGAAAGCATAAGAGCCCACTGGGACAGCTATAAATAGAATAGTGAAGAAAATAAAATAGATAGGGAAATACACACTGCACAAATATTAACTAAAAAAAGCTTGACAAAGCATACCTTGTTGGAAGGAAGAAAGCCCTAAGGCTCACCAGCTGTGACGGAGTTCCTTTCTGTATTCCAGCAGTGGAATGCAGCAGCACTTACAAAATTATATTTATCAATAGATTTTTCTATTTAAAAAGTAAATTGTATTCATGTTAATTTAACAAAGAATTTGGATTTTCTTCTTATACTTTCTATAAAACATGTGTTATTTAATGTACAGCATAAGTTTTCTTTCTTTGTGGTTCTAGGGACTGAATTTAAGGTCTCATGACAGGTAAACACTCTACCACCAAATTGTATCCCCCCTCTCACCCCAAAGCATAAGCTTTCTAAATGAAACTTTTCATAATCGCATGATGATCAAGTCCACAAAATGGAATATCAAAGTACTGTTTTTTTATTTCAAATCTAATGCAAGTATCTTAGTGTTCTATTGCTGTGAAGAGACATCATAACTATGACAAATCTTATAAAAGAAAGCATTTAAATGGAGCCTGCTTACAGCTTCGGAAGTTTAGTCCAGTGTCATCATGGCAGCACGCAAGCACATGGTGCTGGAGAAATAGCTAAGACTTCCGCATCTGGATTCACCGGCAGCAGGAAGAGAGAGACACTGAAACTGGCTTGGGCTTTTGAAATCCAAAAAGCCACCCCCACCGACACACTTCCTCCAACAGGTCATACCTCCTACAACAAAGCCACACCCCTGATCCCTCTCAAGCAGCGCCACTCCCTGATGGCCAAGCATTCGAATGTATGAGCCTATGGGGCCATTCACCACAATATGTCTATCATAAGGAAACTAGTCAGGGACTTTGAAGCGATCACAAAGGTTTATGTAAATTGCAGGATGGCTTTGCCCAAGACCAAACAGACTAAAGGACAATAGTCCTATGCTCTGTGAATTAACTTCTTTCAAGCCTGGGTATTCCTGATAGCCTCAGTGTCCCTGGCTTACATTGTTAGTCTGTCCTGTAAGCTTCAGTGGTACAGCTACTGCCATCCTGTCACCTTCACTCCTGGTCACAGTGTAATAGCCATCAGTTCTGGGCACAAAGAACTGCAGGGGGGTGAGATGGGAAGAAAGGAAAAGGCGCCTGAAAACTGGAAGGATGCCTTTAAAGATTTTAAGGTCCATGAACAATTCCCACCGTCCATCCCACTGAGGACTTCTTGATTCAAAGGCTGCTGGACAGTTCAGCCTCCTCAGAACTACCTGCATTGTTATTCCCAACAGCACGCAGGGTCTTTCAAGTTAGAAGAAGCAAGGAAAGGATTTGTGTTGTGTAGACAAATAGCATTCTGGTTGTTTTGACAACTAGCCACAAATTTTGGTGTTGGCTTTTTAGAGAATTTTATTGTAGAAAAGCAATTCCAGTCAGTGAAATTCAACATGAAAACGAAAATGGAGAACAATAATCAGATTCGCGTGTTTGTAGAACTGGAAATGTATCTGTAATGCCCCGCGTGCGAGTGTATGACAGTTATTACAAACACAGTTGTTTCAATATATACTGACAGGCACTCTGTGTCTCAAAACTATAGAACCCATCTTGTGATTCTGTTCCAAGATTAATGTGTTGAGCTGAGTCCAACTGGAATCAGGGCAGATGCCTCTGCTGCTTCTTGGAGCAGTGAAGAGAAACAGAAAGACACGTGTTTTCAGGCTGTGACTCACTTCTTGTGAGGATTTTGTTTGCTGACCCTCTTCTAGAAACTTGGATGGTGAGAATGAGTAAGAAAAGGTCATTTCATATCTTCACGCAGTCCAGATGGTGACTCTTCTCAGAGAGCCTCCTTCTGGTAAGAGCCAGAAAAGGAGTTCTCACTACCTACTTCTTTTACGGCGCTGTTTCTGGCCAACATAAAAGAAGCTCTGTTTGGGGGACAAAATGTTTGCTCTCAATGCAAGTGTGTCCCTGCAAACATGGGAGAGCGGCAGGGGGCTGAAGTTGGTGGGAAGAAGGCACTAAGGCTCAGCAGCTGTTCGAACCCACGCATTCTTTGTCATATCCTACGGATGCAGGAGCTGGACCACTGTGGCACTAGGGCAAAAGGGCTCTTGGTGAAACAATCAGCTGCTCATAAATGCTGCAGTAAGAACAAAGGCCATGGAAGAGGAAGAGCAGGGGGTCTGATCGGCAGAGTCTACGGCACTAAGAGATGCATAAGAAGGCTTGCAAGGATATAGGAGATGATATTTGGTATAGATAAATACATAGGTATGTATTTATAAATACATATAATATGTACATAGTATATATACACGTTTAGGGTTAACAATTTCTAATTTTATCAACTGAATTATAAGGAAAGTGGCTTCTAGGAGACCTCCCCTGATCACTGTGCAGACAAGGAGCTACATATGTGGTAAGTAAGGCTGAAGCTCCATCTTAGTGGCTGGGACAGAATTAACTCTGCCGTGAAAAAACTATTAAGTTGAGTCTGTAAACATGAGAGCCAAGAGAGACTGGTATAGCTAAAACACTGGAGACAAGCTCTGATGTGGCTAACGCTGGCCATATGACTGGCAGTTAGGAGACAGTCAGAGAGTGGCGGGGTCAGGGGTTCAACTGCTCCTAACTTGGTGGGGTCTCACGAACAGTGCACTGTCATAGGCCTAGGTGGGCTGCCCTTGGACTGTCACATGATTGTCCACAGATCTAACCAATCTCAAACCTCATCCTTCCTCCAGTTTCTGCCACTGCCATTTAGACATCTTCAAGAGAGAAAAATCAACGGATACTTTTCCTCTGTTGCAAACACCTCGAATTCTGGGGTGTTTCACTGTCCCTCAGTTTTTCACTGTTCTGTACTGATTCTTATTAAAGCCTGTTTCCATTTTACATATGACCACAAAAGTCCAGGCCATTCATCCTGTCAGCAATTGACAATGAACTTGGGGCTTCTGTCCTAAGCTGATCTTTGATGGTGGCTATTATCTGTTATTTTAGGGTTTTGGATCATGTAGAACTGAGCCATGACGGGGTTCATCACTCTGAAGAACTCTGTATCATTTCTGCAGACAATTTTCTGTACATTCTAGAATTCTCTATGTCTGTATTACTTAAGACAAAAGTTATAGAGGCTTAGTCAGGAATCAGATGCAGAAGTTGATCACAAGTCTCATGACTAGCAGGGCAAGATATTCTCACATTCTCCAAAATCAATCACAGGATGTATTCCATCTAAAAATAAACCCTAAACAAAACGAAACCCTTACTCTCTTCAGTGATGGTGAATAACACAGGAAGGTGAGGTAAATAGCTAAACGTTGGTCCCACCTCTTTCTCCAGCCAGCCCCAGTACCAGGGTCTCAGGTTTCTTATCTGTAAAGTGAGAAGAATGCCTTAGACTACAGTCCTGAGAAACACACATTTGAACCTGAACAAGGCCAGATTTGTCCCTGAACTCTAACAGGTCAGGTACTCTACCCTGCAATCAGGAAAGTCCTTAAGTCACTATTTAGAAACTGACAGATTCCTATAAAAGGACCAATAGATATTAGCATTCCACAGGGGTATCCTTGGGATTTGAAGCCGGAGGACAGAGATAAGGACCTCCTGGAGTCTGGATCTTATAAAAGGAATGTTCAAATCCTGATCTGCATTCTATAGCTCTGTCCTCCAAACTGAGACAATCCATCCCAGACAGAAGCGTGTTAGGACTCAGGAAGTAAATCAAACGTAGAAGGCTCTGAAGATCCTGAAAATTACAAGACTAACAAGGCTCTTTCCCATAATCAAAGAATCAGTGACATTTGCTGAGAAGAGACTTGCCCACTGGCTAGACTATCTGTAAGCCATGTAGGGAGGTACAGTGATAAAGATTTCAGTCCTCACCCATGTGAGTGTGGGTATTTTGATGGTGCATCTGTCTTTGAGTTACCCATGCTCCTCTAACCCTGCACCCTAAGCCCCTGATATATCTATTCACCCCTGCTCCTGTAGGTAACCCCTCATCCAGGCTCTGGTAAGTGACCACTCACCCACACTTCTGTGAATAAACCCGCACCCATAGTCCAGTGAGCAATCTTTAAACAACATTCCTGTAGGTGACCCCTTACCTATGCTCATGTAAGCAATGCTTCACCCATACTCCTGTCAATCAACCCAAACAGACTCCCTGCCTGACCAAATGAAATTGTGATGGAACCTTCCCTTGGTCCGTCATCAGTGCCCTGCGTGGGGTTAGTAGACACTTGCTCAAACTTCCCATGAAAAGCCATAGTACAGCACTGGGGTATTTCCTTCATTTCTCCTTGAACCAAGCAAGTTTTCAGAAGAAAAAAGTACCACAACAGGAACTCACTGACAAGGGATTTATTCAACAAAGCAATTTCCACAGGCTATGCTGGACTTGTTCACATTCGGTTCAATACCCAGTCTCTTCCACATCTATATCTTTTGTCCTACGCAATGATAATTGATGGTCAGCATCACAGCCCCGAGGTCCAGCAACTCACTGACTCATCAGAGGGAGATGCAATTATGTTCATCGGTCCAGATGGACTATGGCAGCAAAGGGGACTTGGAGATTGAGGAATGATGAAACTAAAGATTTTCTGGTTAACTCTTAGCATGCCAAATTTGAGAGGAAAAGATTTCATTGTGCATATTATTCTAGATGGTAGGAAAAAATTAATAGCTGAATATGCATTAAGATATGCAGACATCCAAGGCTTCTGGAGAGATGGTTCACTTGGTAAAATACTTGCCATACAGGCATGAAGACATGGGATTGAGTCTCAGAACCATGGCATTATTTTTTTACAAAAAATTCATTGTGCAGGCCATGCATTTGCAACATCGGCAGATATTGCAATACTGAGGAGATGAGGATATTGAGTAACTGGAGCTCATTGGCCAGACAGTGAGTTCCAGGCCAGTGAAAGATCCCATTTCAAGAAAGCAAGGTGTAATGATAGCATTTATCTGACCTTTAATGGAAAGTTTGTCTTTTGCATTTTTGACAATGCTAAAAAAAAAAATCTGTACCATTTAGGACTTCTGAGTACTGTGAGGCACTATGCCTACTTCCAAGCCATGTAAGATAGAATTGTGTTCCCAAAGCCAGGGACATACAGAACAGTCAGAAAGGCCCTGCAGCATTAGGAATCAAGCCCTACAATGTGTGAGATGTGTAAGCACGGAAGGATTTCTTAGGAGAGAGGAATAGCACAGGCTGAGAAGATGGCCAAAGTCTAGGGAGATGCAGGGTTTAAACTAGGCCACAGATGAAAAGACCAGGCTGGGGCTGACGAAGCAGAGTGAGCACACTCTTCTAGAGTGAAGACTGCCTTCAAGTTCAGAGTGCACAGACTCCTGAGGGGACTATCCAGAGTGTCTGAGGACCAGAACAGCGGAAGACTGGGGCATGGGCTAGGGCACATAAAATGGACGTCGGTATTAAAAGACATTTGTTTTCTGTTTCTTGAGTAAAGACTGATTTAGGAACAAATGTTTATAGTAACTTACTCATTACGGCTCATGCCATTTCAGTCCCGCCCCCTTCCAACTCAAACTTGAGATTTATTTCTCCACACACCTGGCCATAAGAATGGTAATGGTTAGGAAGACTCAGGCAGAAGACGGCCGGTTCTGGCACATAAGGCACAAGCAGAATAACTCCCACCCTCAATATGTGCCAAATCGCCCCACCCAACATCACATGCCTCTGCTCTAGACCCTTTGTCTAAGCTGATCGCAACGCCTCTGTGAAATTATAGCCTTTATTATTTGACTATTGCTTGTAGATCTTTTTTAATTAAAAGCCTTTAAAACCACTGGACATAAAATCTAATAGTTGCTTTTACAGGTGAGCAGACACAGACAGAATAATAAAGAGAACCAACACATTTTTCTTCTCAGTGCCTTGTATGGAAGGAAAAACGTGGGCTATGGGAGGGAGAAACATTTCACAGAGAGCATTTCTAGCAGGTTTAAATAAACAAAAGCTTAGTCAATAGATGCACACAATAAGGGAGAACTTGCCCACCAAATAAAATGTGGTAGATAGGATCCTGAGCACATAGAGTTCAAGACAAGATCAACACATCACCTCCTTCATTCTGTTGACGCCCAGCTAGCACATGTGGGGTACTGAGATTATCTAGTTGGATCTGTAACCCCCCAAGTGCCACAGCTATAAATTCAGTCAACAGTGGACCAAAAAATATTCAAAAAAAGGACTGGACTGAAGGCTCAGCAGTAAAGGGCACCTACTGCTCAATTGTGAGCATCATAATTTAGATCCCAGCATCCATGCTAGGTGACCCACATATACCAGTAACTAGTTTCAAGAAATACAATGCCTTCTTTGGATCTTCAAAGGTACTCCCACACACTTGTGTGCACATTCATGCACACAAACACATGCAGAAACATTCACACATGAACACCCCCATAAACACACATATATAAAATAAAGGAAATCTTTAAAAAATATTCAGCAAAAACTAGGCATGACAATATGGGGGGCTAGCTGGGAGAGGGGAAGGGGTTAAGGGGGACGACAGTGAAACAAGAGGGAGTAATCAAAGTAGAATGTGATAAAAACGTGTGTGTGTGTGTGTGTGTGCGTGTGTGTGCGCGCACGTGTGTGTGTGTGTGTGTGTGTGTGTGTGTGTGTGAATGAAAATGTCATAATGAAAAACATTGCTGCTTCATTCCTTAGGGTCTGTCAACCATGTTTGTTTTGTTTTTAACACTGAATCTCTCCTGGATCTCCACCTGGCTAAGAAGGCCGGTATGACTGGCCAGGGAGTCCTAGGGATCCTCCTGTCTCTGACTTCTTAGGGCTGAGATTAAAGGAGAATGTCATAATGTCCAGTGTTTTTTTTTTTTATGGCGGTTCTGGATAGCAAATTCAGTAAAGAAACACATCATTGAAAAGCTATCTACACAGCTTGAGTTTCTGCCACTTTCAAGATGGTTGGAGTGCCACCATCTACCGAAAGGGTTGCCTGATTTGGGGCACTGGGGTGAACAAGCCTGCTATCCTCTCATGTGAGAACTGTCCCTGGTGACAGGTTATGCAAGTTGAAAGGCTTTATGCTAACGACTCCGGTGGCCCCAGTGGTGCGCTGCTTAATTGTGTAATTATAGACAGTTAAGAATGCATGATATGTGGTGGAGAGAAAAATAGTTGGTGCTTCGGGAGCCATTACAGATTACAGTTTATGAAAATTTAAAATGGTGTGATATTTATATGGGTATGACTGCATTGAGTCATCCCACAAATACCACAGCCCCTTCTGGGGCCATCTTACCATTCATCATTCCTCCTGAGAAGCACAGGAGAGCAGAGGGGAAACAGTAGAGCTGGCACAGTAAGTTCTCAGAGCTACCGTAGAAGAAAAGGGAGCTTCATCAAGGACATTCATAAGGTCAGTACATAAAAGAACAACTCTGATGAGTTCAGATGATCTTATGGGACTACCTGGAGGAGACTGAGATAACCCTGAAGGTGAGGTGACCACTGGGATAGTGTCTGAAGAAAGAGTAACAGCTTTTGGGTACAAAATGGCTAAGACAACACCAACAGGGGCAGCAGTGCCCAATAACAAATGGGTATTTGAAGGTCCACAGTGTTATGTGGGGACCAGATTGTCCTCAAGGATGGTTAGGTGACAAGAAAGAAGTAGTGGAGGTGTGGGTGTGTTGGAGGAAGAACACGCATGGCTGGAAATGGCCTTGAATACAGCAGTGAAAAGAATGGACCCCTGTAGCACAGCTTTACATCGAATTTGTTGTCAACACTTACTGTAACGATGTAACCATGGGTGTGCACAGAAAAACAAGTTCATGCTTAGAGTCAGGTCACTTTCCACTCCTGGGTTTGGCATCTATTAAATCTCAGTTTTCTTAGATGTAAAACACAGCTAGCATACCATTGGTGGGGTTGATTTCAAGAATAAATGTCTGTCATAAGTAAATGCTTAGCAGTGAGTTCACCTGATACTATACCCCACTCTTATACTTGCAGTGCCGGACATTGAACTAGAGTCTTACGCATGCTAGGCACACATACTACCAATCATTGTCTACGACAACAGAATCTTTCTGCCAGTCAACAATGCTATCATGTTGACATCATCACTTCCATGGATGAAAAAGCTCTGAAAGCCATCCTTTTAAAATTATGGATTTTAAAAAGTAAAACTAAGGAGGGCTGTCAACCTCTTAAATCACCCTGTGCTGAGATCTATTAATCTCCAAGTTTAATTAAAAGTGGGAACGAGCAAAGTGTTACTTCATCTGACACCCAGTCCCTTTCTGCTTTCCTTCTGATAGCAAGCGAGCTTTCTAGAACTTTCACAGCTATTTATTTTCATTTGCTCTTGTAAATGAGCTCAGACCTAATGTGTGACTGACTCCTTGGAGGATTCTAAACCTACACTAAGTTACTAGTGAAATTTACAAACAGAGACAAAGTCACGCAAAGACCAAAAGAAACAGCCTTAAAACATTGCTCTTTCTCTTTTTCGATCTATCCTCAGGACTGAAGATAGAATTTATTGATAAAGATGGAGAAGCAAGCATCTGATGCATAAGTGTTCCCTGTACTCATTCAATTAATAGACTTCACTGTATGCAAACACTGATAAGTGGATGGAATGTGCTACTTCTTAATGACCTAATCTACATTCTAACAGGATGCAGACTGTGCTACTTGCATGGTTATTTCTCCCAAACATCTATGCCTCAGAATATGCTGGCCATTTATTTTGACAGTGGTGTCTGATATGCCCATCTCTGCTGTTTATAGTTCTGGGAAGACTTTACAATGAAAATAACACACAACTGGAGATAAAATTGTTCCTTTCTATATTAATAATTCTTAGGGAAACCAATCATTATAACACAGAACAGCAGCACATAGACGTCTGAGGGAGACAGGAGTTCCAATCAAGTCATTCCTTTTGTTGACAAATACCTCCTGGATAAGAGCTTTGTTCCAGGGGCTTTGCCCTTTGTGCATATTAAATGAACAGGTACAGTCATATCCCTCATGAGGAGGCCATTCTATTGGGGAAGAAACTACTGCATAGAACACATGAGAAAATCTACACACAAACTATAAGTATTGCAATGGCTTGGCTTCCATTTGGCATGCCACCCTTAACATGTTCTCTTCACACCCATCTTGCCATATGAAGTCCTCTTCCGTTCACTTGTTAGTGTGACAACAGCAAGCCTTATTTCTCTAACTCAAATGTTAACTGTGGCCTCTCTGCACTGATGTGACATGCAAGCACTGACTACGTGGCCACTGAATCTCAAATGCACAGTGCACCACATCTGAAAATGGGGTGCTTATCCTCAAAGCAGCTTAAAAAATATTCCAATGACATTATGGCCTCCAACAGCTCTCACTTCCCAGGCAGGATTCTTCTGTTCCTTACACGTGGAATAGAATTGTTCATTCTGCACTAAACCTCTTGTGAATTTCATGTCAAATTCAAGATCTCTGTCTCTAACAAAGGTGTCCCTGTCTGGACAAGTTCTCCCAACCTTAATGCACTTATGCATGGATACTTGTAAAGGGCGGAGGTTGATGTTAAGTCTATACCTCATTCACTTTCCACCTTAGCTTTGACTTAGGGGCTCTCACTTGCCTGCAGCTGGTACACACATGTACCACCATGCCTAGCTTTCAGCATAGGTTCTAGATATCTAAACTCAGGTGCTCCTGCTTGTACAGCAAGATCTTCACCAAAGAAACCCTTACATTCTCTCCTTACATGCACTTCATTCTCCAGCCAGCTAGTGATAAAATACAGCCTTCTATCTTTGTCTTGTAAATACTGTCTGGAACTTTAAATGCTGTCATATTATTTCTGAATGGAATATATCCATGTTATTAAATCATTATGGAAGCTTCCTTTCCCACAGATAATATAATCTACCTACAGCATCACACACACACACACACATACACACACACACACACCACAATCCATATGGTAGACTAATGTATTGCAAACAAGAAACATAAAATTCATTTGTAATAAAACAATGCATTCTGAGAAGACTTAGGTGTTCTAGAATAGTGTGTTCTAAGCTATTCTAGAATATGGAATGAACTAAGCAAAACCTAGAAGCTAAAATAATAGTATCCTTTGTGTGTATGTATACATGTGTATGCATATTAGTGTGTATACAGGTTCTGCCACTATAATTATAATGAATAATTTCATATCTAAAAGCAACCAAGATGGCTTGGAAGTAGTTCAGTAGCCGATCACTTGCTTCACAAAAATTAAACTCTGCGTTTGACCCTTGCATAGGAAAAAATCAAAGAGAAACAATTAAAAAACTTGATGTTCCATGTGCAAGGCATGAGCCTACACATGCAGAAGACAAGTGCACACACAGGCAGACAAGTCAACAGGAAATGTTCAAGGAACTACTTGACTTTGTTGCTGATGTACCCTCATCAATGATAGAGTAGAAATAAACAGGAAGAAAGGGATATAAAAAGCAGAGGTAGGTGTCAGCTAAGTTACAAACTAATATTTGGCTAAATGATGAAATACCAGACTTATTAGTATATAATAAATAGAAGAAATCATCAAATATGGCAGAGAGAGCATGCAGGAAATTTACAGATTGTCAAAGCAGAGATATGAACAACCATGATGCTTTTGTAAGTGAGCAGAGCCCTGCACACACTTGCAGAATATTCTGAGTGTGGCAGACAATTGTGCAGTGAACAATACAGAGAAGTGATCTCTTATCTTCCTCTGCCAGCACCCACCGAGGTTTTCAGAGTATCTTTATAGCTCAAAAGGCTTTAGAGAACACTGTCTTCAGTGGGAAATAAAAGATGAATGGGAAGAGAGAGAATAATTTAAGATACCAAAACCTGGCTGCATGGTAACCTCGCAGGATACAATCACACTAAGATGGAAAGGCAAGAATATCAAGTTAAATAATTTTCAGTAAGTAATTCATGCACCATAAAGTTTTATCATGTGGCTAACAAAATTCCTTGCACACACACACACACACACACGTGAGTGTGTATGTGTTCACATGTATACCACAGTAAAAATTAGAAATGATTTTTTAAAAGAATTTTTGCTAATAGTCAATTAGGTCCATTGAGTGCTATTTGTCTCTATTAATTTAATGGTGTTTTATTCTAAAAGTATCAGTATGGAGCTGGAGAGATGGCTCAGCTGTTAAGAGTACTTGATGCTCTCATAGAGGACCTGAATTTACTCTCCAGCACCCACATTAAGAATCTCATAACTGCCTGAAACTTCAGCTCCAGGGAACCTGATGTCCTCTCCTGGCCTCTGTAGGAACTGCATATGTGTGTGCAAACATATATAGACTACAAATCCTTTTAAAAATGATAATAAAATCAATCTCCACATGTGTCAAATCAGCGGTCTCTATTAAAGGGTCACATGTGACCACTCTAAGAGTATAAAGATGGCTTAAAACAGGCTTATTATTAACATAAAAATGTGGTCTACAGTTTATTGAAACTTTATGATCTAAAAAAACAAAACACCCTCGGCTTATGAAGCACATAAAAAAACCTGCCTAAGCTGTCTTGGAGAAAGATTCCTTTACATGAGCCAGGGCAGATTCATTTCCACTCCACATAAAATCCATCTCATTATAAAAGCAAACATTCACTCATGTGCTTCTACCCTATGGGATTTACCCAAGAAAATTCAAGATCCCTCAGAGAAGGGACTGTGGCCTACCTCTCACTTTGCACACAGGTATGTGCACATCTGTGTGAGTGGCTGCTGAAAACAGGGTGTCAGGTTTTCAGGAATAGGGGTGATAGGAAACTGTGATCTCATGTGGGTGCTAGGAAGTGAACTTGTGTCCAGTCCACTGAAAGAGCAGTATGCGCTCTCAGCTACTGAGCCATTTGTCCAGCCCCTGAGTGTGTGTGTGTGTGTGTGTGTGTGTGTGTGTGTGTGTGTGTGTATCTACTGGTTTAATAAATATATTATGAGACAGTATTTAGGTATAACCAAACTATATTTTGGTTAAAGCAAAGGTTTTTTTTTTCCAACTTACTTTCCAGCAATTATAAATTATTCCTCAGATGCACATGTTTTTTTTAAAACAGTATTAATTTATTTTTTTATTAAAAATTTCTGCCTCCCATTTACCTCCCCCTCCCCCCTCCACTCCCCCTCCCTTTCCTGTCCGAAGAGCAGTAAGGGTTCCCTGCCCTGTGGGAAGTCCAAGTTCCTCCCCCCTCCATCCAGGTCTAGCAAGATGAGCATCCAAAGATGCACGTTTTAATGCACATATTCTCCAATATTTTCAAGGTCTCATTGTCCCAACCTCTGATTCCATACTTTATTGTGTGAACTGAGGGTTCATGACCCTCTAGGGATTCACATTGTTTCCATTCCCAAACACCTTGCCTACCCAGAACGGACAAATATGAACTCCTAGAAAATACGATCTTGGCACATATGGTCAAAGTAAGATAAAGTCACACTGCATGGGGTGGAATTGAAATCGTGCGATTGCCTTCTTGATAACAGGAAGATTCCGACACAGATGCAAGAGCACACGTAGAGACGCCGACTAAGAGGAGATAATCAAATAACTGGGTGATGCAGCCTTAACCCAACAGCTGCTGCTAAAACCCCAAGCAAAGAAGAAGCAAGGAATCATTTTCGCCGAGAGTTTTGCAGAGGAGCATGACCACACAGGTAAAATACCTTGCTTGAAGACGGTAGCCTTCAGTACTGAGCAGGGACACATTGCTGCTGTTCTAATGCACTTGGCTAGTGGGGCTCTGCTTACAACAGCCCCAGGGAAATTAACATAGCGGGGATTCATTGCATGTTTAATGATTGTGCACATGTTTCTTAAGAGTCACCTCACTCGGTGCTGGGGAGAAGACACAGTGGGTAATGCCTAATATACAGAAGAAAGGACCTGAGTTCCATCTTTATAATGCACATAAAAGCTGAGCTCAATACTACCTGTCCATAACCCCATGGCCGGCATGGCCAGAGGCAGGCAGATGGATACTGGGAGATTCCTGACCAGGTTTAGTGAAAGAGCATCTCGAAACTTAGGGTAAAAAAAGGAAGACATTAGTTTAATGTCAACATTTGGTCTCTATGTGTTCACTCAGAAGCAGGCACACACACATGCATGCACACACACACATGTGCACGTGCACACACACACACACACACACACACAGAGAGAGATTTAAAAAAATACTTGGCTCACTAGAATTTGCCTTTACAAACACCATTTCTATCAATTCATTTTAGCCACTGGACCATTTCACTGAAAACTCCACAAGGCCGGGGGCTGGGATCAGTGGCGGAACACCTGTCCAGGTGGCAAACTCAGTCACCAGAATTTACAGAATGCTGTGAAAGGTGATAACCAAGCCAGATGGTACTGAACGGAAGCTTATTGTGTTTCTGTTTAGCAGCTCCAGCCTAGCTCTAATAATTTTTCCTTGGTTATTTTACTGAAGAATCCAATCTGTGTATTAGTTTCCTCATCTGGAAAATGGAAAACCATAATAACAGCCCCCGCCTCATAGAGCTGTAAGGATGAAATTACATGCCGCATGTAAAATGCTTATTTAGTACAGTACGCAAAGCATGGCGGGCATTCAGCAAACACTGGCTATTACTATCGGCAAAGGTGCTGTTAGTGGAGGCCACAAACAAATAATCACCTTATTCAATTAGAAAACAGGAGAGAGAGCTGGAGATGGTGCAGCAGTTAAGATTGCACGGCTCTTACAGACCCAAATTCAAGTCACCGCTCAGGGCAGGTAGCTCACAACCTGGTGTTCCAAATCAGAGGATGTGATGCCCTCTTCCGGTATCTTTACATGCACACATGTATACACACACACACACACACACACACACACACAGATACCACCTCAATCAAAGTAAAATCTCCAAGTATCAGTTGCAAATAAAAATTACCTTTCCCCAGGTGAGTCTCATTGGGTAGATTAATCACACTTGAGGGTAGGCCTGATGTCCCCAGGCCCATCAGTAACATAAACTCAATGGCATTTTGTAGACTTTTTGTCTTATAGTGCGCCATTTTGGTATTTTTGTCTTACTGGTCTTTTGTTTGTATATTATAGTTTAAAATTTTGTGTTTCTATGGTATGTGTATATTTTCGTGTTTTTCTGCAGATTTTTATTTCTTTGTTCTTTGTTCATTTGTTTACTGTTTGTTTTCTATAGAGAAAAAGAAGGAAAGGACATGGACTTGAATGGGTGAAGAGGAGGTGAGGTTCTGGGAACAGTTGAGGAAAGGGGAACCTAAATCAGAATATATTATATTGAAAAAAACATTTTCAATAAAAAAACCTGTTTAAAAGGTGAAAAAAGCAAAAATCATGTGACATCTATGGTAAAGTCCTCAAAAATGACATTTTTTTTTCCAACAGAAAAGCTAATTTTCCTTGCAGATTATTTGAGCATTTGTTCCATGGATTACCTTTAAATGCAAAACCCATTTGATTTTGGAATAGCACTAGCTGAATACCACAATGATTGCCAGTGCTTGCCTACATTAGTACTTATACAAGTTGACACCTCGCAATCATTTCTGAGCGAAACTCATAGCCAGCAAGGCTTTGCACTAAGAAGACAGTGAAGAAATCTGGAAAGGTTTGTGTGTACGGATCACACGCACATGCTCCGATGGGAATGTGCACGTGTGTGTGTAGAGGTCAACTTTAATTGTCTTCCTTGATTGCTCTCTTGGTGATTTCCTCATTAGAACCCCAGTTTTGCCAAAATTGCTAGATTTGCTGGCCAGTGTACTCCAGAGGTTTGCCTATTTCTGTACTCAGCTTCTGTGTGTGTCTGTTTGTGTGTGCATACATATCACATGTGTGTGGACATACATGTATCTGTATGTGCATGCATTTGTGTGTACTATGTGGGGTGTGTGCACACATGTCTATATGTGTTCATGGGACCGAAACAGGATATTTGATGCCCTGCTGCATCACTCGCTACCTTATTGAGGATTGGAACGCAGGTCCTTATGTCTGCACAGCAAGGTTTCTAATCCACTGGGCCATCTCTCAGGGCCACGGCATTTTTATTTTTCATTTTTATGGGTGATGGTGATCTGAACTTCGGTCCTCATACATGCCTGTCTGCATGGGAGGCACTTTAGAGACTGAGCCATCTCCTCAGACCCTCCCCAGGGTTTAATTAAATATCTTGAGTATGTACGTGGCTCTTTTCCGTGTGTGTGTATGTGTGTGTGTGTGTGTGTGTGTGTGTGTGTGTGTGTACGTATACATGTGCAGGAACTTTCCCCCTACATGAGGCAGAGTGTTTCTTTGTTCCTTCCATACAATACAGGAGAGAATATGAGAATTATCTCCACGGAGCTAGCCTGAGAGAGGAGGGCAGTAGCATGGGTGGAGGGGATATGCAAAGAGGATACTTGAGGTATTCACTGCCCATCTGAGAGAGAAAGAAGGACACTGAGTTACACTTCTTAATGAGTTCAGAATCCTTAAAACTAGACTAGACTTTACAATGCACAGGCACAGAAGAGAAGCTACCAAAAGAGAGCAGAGGCTTCTGCCCTGTAGCCCCACCCCATAACAGGCTGTAACCCTCAACTTTGCAGTTTGCAGAGAGGAGCTAAAGGCTCAGGAAAAAGCAGAGAATCGCAAGAATCCCCAGGATCTGAGGGCACTCTGGTTGGCTTCAGGAAACTTGGGGGAGGTACAGAGAGTGGCTGTTTGTCAACCAGAGCGGAAGTATTTTATCTGTTTGTTTGATTGTATGCTTGTTTATTAAGGCAGGATCTCCTGGATGCCAGGCTAGCTACAAACTCCCTGTGAAGTTAATGATGACCTTTAACTAATGGTTCTGCCTGCTTCTATCTCTGAGGTGCTGGGATTATAGGTATGAACAGCCACATCCAGGATATGCAGGCCTGGAGATTGAACCCAGGGTCTTGTGTGCTAAGCAAACACTCTGCTATGAGTTATGTCCCCAGCCCAGTGTTTAAATATCCCAATGATACATGACTATAACTGATCCTGGACGACGTTAGGAAGAATTAGATGCGATAACATTTGATTAGCCCTGGGACAGTCACACAGAAATCAGGTGAGAGAGAAACACTATGCACTGACAGAGCTGGGGTGTCTAACCTTTCAAATTCTATCCTAACACTTGTTCCTACTTCCTAATGATATTAATGAAGATACAAAGCTTTCTCTTTTCCAGAACTGAAACATTCTCGTTTAGGCTAAATACCACCTGGCCTCCAAATTCTGGCCTACTCCCCAGGAGAAATTACTATTAACTTTGTAGAAGTAAAGTAACTTTAATACAAACATACTAAAGGCTCATAAACCTTCCGCACATGACATGAAGTCACAAGTATAAACATCCACACTTGACCTCATGTCAAAGGTCAGAGTTAAAACAGGAAAATATTAAGAATGTCATGTTAAAAATCACCTTTTAGCTCTGTGTATAAAATGTATTTCAAATACGACTGTATTTTGTACTTATTCTTGGCTTTTAGGCTGAAGTGATGGCCCAGTTAGTAAAATTCCTGTCAGGGAAATATGAGAATCTGGGTTTGATATCTAGAATCCACATGGGATATCCCGGTGAGCTAGCATGATCTTGCACTCCCAGCACTGGATAAGGATAAACAGAAGAATTCCCAGAGCCCCATGGCCAGCCAGCCTAGCTGAAGTGGTAATCTCCACGTTCAGTGAGCGAAATCCTGCCTCAAAAATCAAGGTGGAAAGTGACAGAGGAAGATACTCAATGTCAACCTCTAGACCCCACACACATGCACACAGGTAACAAGGCACTCAGTAAACCCATCCACTCACCCTATCCCACACACCACGCACATACAGGAGAAATCTTGCGTTTTAGTTCCAAGATGTCTCATTAGACACATGCAAATAGTATAAAATCCAAAATGAAAAATTCTGAAATTCACACGACTTCTGATTCTGATGTTTTGGAGAAGGGATCCTGAAGCCATGGCATCACTTCGAGTAGCCCCCCCAAGCATATTCATGGACATTTGTTATCGGTTTGGGGGCTGTGTGTTTACATATGCAGTAAGTGGGATCCTGAAATGCCCCCATAAAACTTCTTGGCTAATCCTTGGAACTTTGAAATTGATGAGATATTACAGTCTGATTATGGTATGTGTCAAAGGGAATTTTGCAAATATAATTAGGATTACTAATGAGTTGAATGTGAATCAATCACAGGAGAGGATTCCAAGTGGGCCTAATGTAATCACACGCCCTTCAAAAGCGGGGCTTTCTCCAGGTGGGCACAGATGGCAAATCAGAGATATTCAAAGCAGGAGAAATGAATGCAGCATCACTAGCTTTGAAACAAGAAGAGGCTCTGTTCCAGAAGACAGGCAACACTAGAAGCTGAGTGACCCAGGCTCAGAGGCAGCATCCCTACAAACGCAGAGAAGACAATTCTACCACATTTCCCCTTTAGTATCATGCATCCCAAGTTGACGTGAACTCACTGTGCAGCGAAAGATGCCCCTGAACAGCTGACCCTCCTGCCTTCCCCTATGATGGTACCCGAGGATTACATACACCACTGCACCCAGTTTGTGCAGCTCTGGGAATGAAACTCAAGGATTCCAAAGGCCAGGCCAGCTCTCTAGACACACCCAAGACCCTGTTACAACTTTAATGAGCTTAGAATTAGAGTCTTCCCAGGACCTTCTAGGTAAGAAGCCTTGTGGCTTAGATGAAACCTTGATTTGAGTTGGTGCCCTAAGCAGAGAACTCTGTGGAGCCCACTCAGACTTCCAACATGTAAGACTGAAATGAATATAAATATATGCTTCAAGTCCCTAAATTCATGATTAATATTTAGCAATAGAAGATGAATCCCAGAGATTATGGTCCAATTTGGTTTTATTTAAGAATAAATGTCAGCCAGGTTTCAAGTCAGTGTAAGTATATAGGCTGAGCATATGTGAGTCCCTGGGTTTGATCTCTGGCACAGCAAACAACTGATAAATGAGAACAGGTAAGTTTTTGTGATTTTTTTTCATTGCCATGATAAAATACGCTGATAAAAAGAAATAACTTTGATGAGAAAGTGTTTATTTTTGCTTATAGTTCCAAAGGAGATACAACCCATCACAGCAGGGAAGGTCTGGCAACTGGAGCACAAGACCTGATGACCGCATTCCATCTGCGCACAGGAAGCAGAGAAAGAGAGCAGGAAGTAAGGCCAGCACTTCAAAGTTCACCCCCAGGGATGTACTTTCCCCACAGGACTTTACTTTCTAAGGGTAACATAGCGCCCCCCTCAAACATCACCACTAGATGAAGACCAAGTGTTCAAACATACGAGCCTGTGGGGGAGCATTTCTGATTCAAAACACAAGTCTTATGAATCTATGGAAACAGATTATTCTTTTATAACATCTCATGCTATTCCATAGACTATGGGCATATTATTTCCAAAAATGGTTGCCAACAACCCCTTCCATGACGCTACAAGCCTGCCATCTTTACTACTGCTCCCCAACTCTTTAAATATGAGCTCACTTGTTACTTTTTTCTCATCCATAAAACACAAAGGAAGCAATGGTGTGGAACTTCTGACCTCATATCCTAAAAGACCTTGACCTTAAAAGACACTACCTACTTATGACCAGACACCGGGATCCATGGTAATAGTGTTATCTAGACACGGGCTGACACCAGAATCACGGAGAAACTGTGCAATTCAATAAGACTGCTTTTGCAAAAGGCAGAGACACTCTCTATATAGCACCTGAGTGTGATATGTACTTGTAGCCTGCAATCAGTCCTGGTGTCCTACTAAAGCTACACAAATCTAGCTCAGTTCTAGCTACCATTCATGGAGTCAAGAGTGTGCTATCCCTAAGTATCAACAACAAATATGTCATGTCACATTAACAGAGAGTTCTAGAACAATAGATTTGGTAACATTGGGGTTCCGGATATGCAGAGAAATGACTGGCCACATCTCCATATCTTTATGGAATCTGGTTTGGTTTTGGTGTGGTTTCTGAGACAGGGTTTCTCTATGTAGCCTTGGCTGTTTCTGGTACTTGCTCTATAGACCAGGCAGGCCTTGAATTCAGAGGTCCACTCACTTCTGCCTCCTGATTTTTGGGATTAAGGGTGTGAGCCACCATTACCTGTACTCTTTATGGAATCTTAAGAGATTTGCTAACGTAATTTACTTTTTTGGTTAGTGAATTCCAGCCTGTCTCCCAAGAAAAAATGCGATTTTTAAGAGCTACATGCCATTTTCTCCTTAATGTTTATTTCATTGTCATATCTTTTACTAAGAATAGGATTCAATAATGAAGGGAAGGAGGTGGTTGGTGACAATGAGAAGCCTCTCAGAGAGAAGGCTGAGGACATAAGGGGCAGATTATACCGACAATGGACTCCTATGTCACAGCATCCACGTGTGTCCCTGGCCACCAGGCACGGGAGAATGGGAGCACAGAGGGAAATCATGTTTTAAAGGCATATCCTGAGGATACAGAGACAGTTCCTCCAGCAAAGTGCCTGCCAGATAAACATGATGATTAGAATCCCATCTCCATCATCCATGTAAAAACCCAGACAAGGTTGAGCATGGTGGCATACACCTTCAATTCCAGGACTTTAGAAGCAGAGAAAGGCAGATCTCTAGGAGTTCAAGGCCAGCCTGATCTCCATGGCAAATTCCAGGCCAGCTGGAGCTATGTCATGGAGCCCCTTCTTAACACAGTGCTGAGGCCTGTAATCCCGAAGCTCGAAGGAAGAGACAGGTAGCTGCCTGGTGTTCACTGGCCAGTCAGTCTAACTAAAATGCTGGGGTCCAGGTTCTCTGAAAGTCCCTCTCTCAAAAAAGTCCAGGAGACCAGGAGACCAGTAGACACGACTCAGAAACATCTGCCATTAGCCTGTAGCCTCAACATGCAAGAACATACCTGTTCCCACATACCTACACACCTGCAAGCACACGTGCACACATACAAACATACACAGGTACACCACTTAAAGCACACCAAAGCTAGTGTGACTTATCATGAACTTTTCCTTACAGCCTGTACTGCAGTGCACCCCTGCAGAGGACCAAAGGTGACCCCACAAAGGCAACAGGGGCTCCCACTAGGCAACCCCTGAGAACTCACAGATCATTGATTGACAGTCTTTCTACTGTGGTTTCCTGCCATGTTTTGGTCTGGAAAACACAACCTCAGACTCTGAAGTCAATGAGAACTATTTCCAAAGTGGAACAAGGCATGGGATTTGAGCAGCCGCGTAAACCCCTCAGGAAAACTGCCTTCTGTCCCCTGTAATGTGCTTCTAATTGTGCACATCAATTTAAAGTTCCCACGAAGTCCACAAACTTCAGTGCTGCTATAGAGTCTCACCAAACTGTGTTAAGATAATTACATCAGGGCTCCCCCCACTTTATAATAAGTGGGCAGTAATTGTTGCTAAATTACAACTGAACCGCTGCAGAATTAGATGTTATATTCATATTAGGGTGGAAGCGCTCCGTCGTGATGAACGAGACGGCTGTAACTATAGACAGAATTAAAGTGATTAGCCACTTACCCCAACGTGTTGACATTTTCCCCATGATTTTAGACTTATGCTTCAAGAAAACTTTCCAATTAAACTTCCTGCGAATGGCTGCTTAGTAAAGCCCTGAAACAAATAGTCTGTAAAAGGTCAACTTGATTAGTGAGTAAACATTAGCACTAAAGAAAAAGTCACTCGGCCGAACCACCCACCTGAAATAACAGATGACAGATGAAATGCTTACTGCCCAAGTCATAGCTGAACAAGGTAGCTGTGTGATTAAGGCATGCGGCCATAATTAAAACAGTCATAACAATCGCCTCGTAATAATTCATGTTATTCAAGACTACATATATTGTAATAAGCTTGTAAAAAGCTAAGAGGGGAAGGAAGGGACCGAGGGTAGGAGGGAGGAAGGGAGGAGGAAGGGAAAGAATAGAAAACACACATTAGCAGTTTGGTTATTCAATCCCAAGGTTTTTATTTGTGTGTGTGTGTGTGTGTGTGTGTGTGTGTGTGTGTGCTTTTTTTTAGATTTTTAAAAATGTGAAAAGTACAGTTATGAACTGGTGTTTAACAGTTTGCATAAAAAGCTTAGGTATAACATACTTACAAACATTTCACATTCGAAACCTTGGGAGCAGTTCATTAGATCCACACTTGGCTGTGTGTTAGGAAAGCAATCCTGTATGAAAATGGGTGTTAAACCATCACGGAACGTGATGATTTTCACACACTTTTCTACGTGTTGAGGACTGGAGCTAAGACGTGTATGACAGCGGACAAGTCGCTTCTGAACAGTACCTGCTACGACTTTCAAAGTGATTCGGTAAACAAAAGATGGAAGCTATTAAGGAGAGAAAACTTGCACTAAAAACTGATTCAAAATCATCCAGTTTCAAGGTGCTTTTTAAAATCTGAATTATTCAACTTAACCTCCTACAATTAGTTTTCTGCACCTAGAGCTCAATTATTAAAATATTTATTACAGAGGTGTGTGTGAGGGGGGGGAAGAGGGAAGGAGAAAGAGGAGAGGCGAGGAGGGGAGGAAAGAAATACTGAGATCAGGTCTGTGTTCTCTGGTGCCACACCATGCTTGCAATCAGAAGACAATGTGCAGGAAGTCTATTCTCTTTCCTCCATGTGCATCCTGGATAGCAAGCTCAGGTCGGCCATCATGGAGGCAAGAGCCTTCACCTGCTGAGCCATCTTGCCAGACAGGCTTCAATATTTTTAACTCGTTTTTGAATTCTTCAGAAAGATGTTCATTTACTTTCCCTGTGTTTTTCACAACCCCATTTGGCTCAGTAACACAAGTCCACAGGGAAGATATGTTTGGACCCCAATTAGGGTCACTGACACTAATTAGCTGCTGACAACTGCTAAATTTACCCCTGGAAAGATGTAATATCTACAAAAATAAAGCATGTCTCATTTAACAAGTATCTTTATAAAATTCCCTAAGTGTCCCTCAAAGGATGAGGTTGGTAGTATAGTACCAAAATAAATAAATAAATTTAATTTAGTAAATATGCAAACAACAACAAAAACTACACTTGGTCAGGCTTCCAAAGTTCTGCCAGCTATCTCTCCATACTCCCCCAGTGGCTCTTGCACACTGTCTCTTAAACCATTTCCTTCACTCACAAGCCATCATCCAACTTTTTAAAAATTATTTTTTATTGTTTTTATTGAGCTATATATTTTTTCTTCGCTCTCCTCCCTTCCTCTCCCCTCCCCTTCTACCCTCTCCCATGGTCCTCATGCTCCCAATTTACTCAGGAGATCCTGTCTTTTTCTACTTCCCATGTAGATTAGATCTATGTATGTCTCTCTTAGGGGCCTCTTGGTTGTCTAGGTTCTCTGAGATTATGAATTGAACTCTGGTTTTTCTTTGCTTTATTCTAAAAGCTACTTAAGAGTGAGTACATATGTTATTTGTCTTTCTGGGTCTGGATTACCTCATTCAATATGTTTGTTTTCTAGATGCATCCATTTGCCCACAAATTTCAAGATGTCATTATTTTTGTCTGCTGTGTAGTACTCCATTGTGTGTACCATAAGATTGGAAAAATTAAAGGAAATGAACAACTTTCTGGATAATATCACTGACCAAAATTAAATCAACAGCAGATAAAAAATTAAATAAACCTGTAACTTCTAAGTAGAAACAGTCATCAAAAGTCTCCCAAACCAAAGAAAAGTCCAGGACCACAGGGCTTCAGTGCAGAATTCTACAAGATTTCAAAGAAGAACTAATACCAATACTCCTCAAATTTTTCTACACAAAAGAAACAGAAGGAACATTGCCAAACTCTTTTTATGAGGCTCCAATTACCCTGATACCCAAACCACACAAAGACATTACTAAGAACAAAAATTATAGACCAATCTCAGTCATGAACACTGATGCAAAAATACTCAATAAAATACTTGCAAATTGAATGCAAGAACACATCAGAAAAATCATCCACCATGCAAGTCGGCTTCATCCCAGAGAAGCGGGAATGGCTCAACATACAAAAGTCTGTCAATCTAATCCATAATTAGCATAATTCCCAAGAGAAAAGGTTAGCAAATCATATTGCCACCTGCTTTTGAAGACAAATTTTGGCTATGACACTATTCATTTTGTTTCTTTGGGTTTTTTTTTGTTTGTTTTTATTTGTTTTTTGTTTTCCAACTCATTACACTAGGTAGAGTACCTGGTCCTATGCAAAAAAGCACATATGGACCCCTGCATTCAAGAAAATATTCAGTATTTCTGTTCCCTATCATGTGCATCTGGACAGGTCTCAGGCCTGAGCTAGTAGGTATATGAAGATGTGTTCCTGGTGGCCCATGGGCATATGTCTGATAATCTCTTTGAAATAAGAATTTCAAGTTGGGACTGGCGGAGGTGGCCCACGCCTTTAATCCCAGAACTCGGGAGGCAGAGGCAGGCAGATCTCTGAGTTCAAGGCCAGCCTGGTCTACAAGAGCTAGTTCCTGGACAGGCTCTAGAAACTACAGGAAAACCCTGTCTTGAAAAACAAAAAAAAAAAAAAACAAAAAAAAAAAAAAAAAAAAAGAATTTCAAGTTGGGTCTGAGAGTTTAGATATGATAAACAACTGTTTGGTTTTTCTGTAAAAACTCATCTGATTTACTCAGCATAGCCTCCTATAATTACCTCATGCGGTAAAACACTTGCCTTTCAAACAAGAACACTTGGGTTCTATCTCACAGGCTCCACATAAATGAAACTGTGGGTAGCGATGTCCTTTATCACCCCAGGACTGGGGAGGCAGAGATATGCAGACCACTGGGGCCAGTCCTCTCTCAGTTAACTAGCACGGTAGTAACTAATTTTCATCTGTGTCGCAAGGACCAGCACCCCAGTCTCACAGAGTCCTGTTGCTCTCCAGGGGATAAGGCAGAGCCATCACTTTAGTCTGCCCAATAGACACACCACTGGTCCATCCTACAGCCAGTGCACCTGAAGCTTCGAGAGTAAGAGAACTCCTTTAAGGATGTTGGTGTAATGAAGACCTGGGGGTTATCAAACTCAGGCGGTGGAAGCCAGATGCCATGAACACGAGCACTTGATATCTGTTCATTCCTGGTACTTGAACTCTGGGCACTTGAATTGAAAAAAGGAAAATTTGGATTGTAGCAGCAGGGCAACAGATTTTTACTGCTTACATAAAACTTGTGAACAACAACAACAAAAGCCCTATCATATTTATTTTAAATTCCAAATAAATTCCTACTCCCAAATTTCATTTCTCTCCTGATCAAATTGGGAGTCATGCTTTTCATTCCAGAACTTCAAGCTGAACTTGCTTCGTGGCTCAAAAAAATACATTTCTAACTGGGAAAAAAAGAAAAGAAAAAGGAAAAGCTTCTTTAGCCTGACGGCTCCAGAAATTCACATTTCCTTGAGGGCCTGCTTTCTTATATTCCTTCCATCCTCCCTCCCTTCGTCCCTCCCTCCCTTCTTCCCTCCCTTCCTCCCTTCCTCCTTTTATTCAAAGGATAGTTGTGGATGTAGCCAGGAGACTGGTACTCTACTCGTGGCCTATGTGGAGGAGGTAAGCCACAAAGCCTGTTCAGAGGGAGGCATGTCCCATGGGACATGTGAACACAGACTGGAGCAAGAAGACTCCATTAGCTAGAATCCCAGTCAGCCACTCACAGTCAATCAGTTAGGATTCTCAGAGCTCACCTGATTCTGAACCCATATTTGGGAAAAGGGGGAAATTCTGGTCAAAGAGAAATAAAGGCAGGGGAAAGGAAAGGATAATGGCTTTGTAAAAACTAAGCAAAGAATTCAGTGACTCTAGGAGTAAGTGGAAGGTCAGGAAAGAATCATACAAACTGACTTCTTTCTCTCCATAGACTCCTGAGTTCAAGGAAATAGCATGAGAAAAGGTGTAAGAGGAGAGGGGAGAAGGAGGAGAGAAAGGTGGAAGAGAGGGAGGGAGAAAGGGCTGAAGAGACAGCGGCTGTTTCACTTAACTGATTAATTTCCTACAAATTTTAAATTAAATTTTTATTTATTAGTGTGTGTGTGCCCACATGCCATCACATCTATGTAGAGGTCAGACTACAGTCTCTGTGAGGTGGTTCTCTACTTCCACCCTAGTATTGAATACTGGGTCTCCCTAGTATTGAACTTAGATCCCCATGCTGGTAGCAAAGGACTTTATCCACTGAGCCATTTCTCCAGCCCATAACTTCTGACCAACATTTGGAACACGTTATTATCCATCATCTCTCATTCAGCTTGTTCTGGGGAATACTGATCACAAACGCAGGTGACTTCACGCACGTGCGCACACCCAGCCACGTTTCTGCTGGGATTCTGGCCCCGTAATGAACCATGTTTAATTGATGGCTATGTACATGTAAACACATGCAGAGTGAATGGAAACACAACAGGGGCACGTATGAAGGCCTGAGCTCCCAGAGAACTGGACACAATCTCCTGTAAAGTGATAAAATCGCCGGGTGACTCCAGAAATGTCACCTTCGCTCTCAGAGCCCAGCCCCGCCGTGTGACAATGGATGGCTGGGGATCAGCATGGCTCCTTTATCATCTGCCACCCAGGGCTGCCAATTCCCCGATTTCTACAGTGCTAAGAGCTCGTTTCTTTTCATTTTGCCCCAGTGGGAGTGATGGATAGCTTCTCCCTTAGCAATCTCATTACACACTTTTACATATTTGTTGGTTGTTACATTTCCCGTCCATCACTTTTCCCCTTGGATGAAGGCTGCAAGTTATCTTCATCTGCAGTAGCTGTACCTTCGTTCACCATTCCCTTTAGGTCTACTTCTGGAATATTGTTTCCTCGACACTAAGTAGAATAATGGTTAAGAAAGGAGTCTTTAGAGGCTGAAGATCTGGCCAAAGCTTGCTGAGCCAACATGGGGACCTGAGTTCAGATCCCGGCACCAAAGTTAAAAACAACAACAAAGCCAGGCAGTGGTGGTGCACACCTTTAATCCCAGCACCCAAAAGGCAGAAGCAGGCAGATCTCAGTGAGTTTGAGGCCACACTGGTCTACAATAGCTTGTTCCAGAACAGGCTCCAAAGCTACAGAAAAACCCTTTCTTATAAAATCAACCCCCAAACAAAACACTAACAACAAACAATCCTGATTCCACAACTGTCACCTCTAAGCTTGGGGACAGGAGGATCAATGGGAATTTCTGGTTGCCAATCTACCAACAAGTTCATTGAGAGTCCCTGTCTCAAGGGAATAAGGTAGAGGGGGTTAGAACAGGGCACCTGCTGACCTCCTGGCCTCAGCATGCACCCAAGTGCAAAAATCAGTGGTAGACAAATATTCCCATATACAACACATACAGAAACACATGAAGATACATGCACACCCTAAAAATGAACGAAGGTTTCAGACTTATACACTGCCTGGGCTTGAAGCCATTAGCTTAAGGGGAAGCTTTGGAATAAACTTAGGTCTCCTTACCTATAAGATGGGATTATAGTAGTGACAAACTCCTGAGCAACTGTGGCAGTCAAGTGAGAACAAAAAGGCTTGGCATGTTGGCTATTAAAATAGAAGCTGTTATTTAGGTTCTTCCTCATCCTGATAATATCTGCAATAAATTAGCACTTTATTCATCCAAATGAAAGCTAAGGAAGTCAGAGAAAGCATTTCTGTCCTCCTACGAAATCAGTGCATTAGGAAATCAGATCAACCGTGACCTAAAGGGTGTGTGTGTGTATGTGTGTGTGTGTGTGCATGTGTACCTATGTGCATGCATGTATATGTGTGCCTGTATGCCTATGCACATTTATGTGTGTTTATGCATGTGTCTATGCCTGTGTACATGCATGGGTGCCTGTGTACATGTGTGTGCACCTGTGTACATTCATGTGTACGAGGTGTGAGCCTGTATGCATGCATGTGTATGCATCTATATATGTATGCACGTATGTATGCATGTACGTGTATATTTTGTCTGTGCATATGTGCCTTGTGCCTGTATATCTGTGTTAGATGCATGCAGTGTGTGCATAGGTGTATGTGTGGTGTACATGCCTGTTTGAGGCTATATGTATGCATGAGGAGACAGGGGAGAACGTCAGGTGCTTTAGTTAGGGTTTCTATTGCTATGATACAATATGATACAATATGACTAAGAGCAACTTGATCAAGAGCTGAAGCAGAAGATATTATAGTGATATTTCATTTGTATTTTAATAAATGAAGTTTGCCCAAAGTTCGGAGAGTAAAACAACCCCACTGATCAGCATTACAGACCAGGTAGTGGTGACACACACCTTTAATCCCAGTAGCCACACTAGTTTGCCACCAAAACCAGGTGGTAGTGGTGCATACCTTTTATCCCAGCACCAAAAAGGAATGTAAGACTGGAGGAGACAGCTCACAGACACAATCTCATTCTGAGATTCCTGGAGGCAGGATCACCATTTCAGACTGAGGAAGAGGTAAGAACCAGTGGATGGCTGTTTTGCTCTGACTTTCAGGTTGAACCCCAATATCTGTCTCTAGGTTTTTATTAATTGTGCCACAAGACATGGAGGAATGCTATTTACTGGCTTGCTCCTTAGGGCCTGTTCAGTCTGTTTTCTTACACAACTCAAGCCTGCCTTCCTGAAGATGGTACCACACCCTGTGGGTTGAGTCAACCCAGATCAATCATCAATCAAGAAAATGAATGTTCTACAACTTTGCCTGAAGGCCAACCCAGTGGAGACATTTTCTCAAATAAGGCTCCCTTTCCCCAAATGACTCTAGCTTGGTTGTTCATTTCACGTTGACAGAAATGAACCGGGACACAGGGGCTGTCTCTCCCTGAATCTGGAGCTAGACTGGGGACCAGCAACCTCAGTGGCCCTCCTGTTTCTACCCTCCCCACCGCACACACAGTGCTGGGGCTACTGGAACAAGCAGAGCTATGCCTAACTTTTTACATAGATGTTAGGGGTTGGAACCTGGGTCCTCATTCTTGTGCAGCAACCATGCTCACCCACAAAGCCACCCCTCCAACCCATAATTTCTCATTCTAATCACACCTGGGCTCTCTTCTTCCTCTGTCTGTGACCTTGGGAAAAATCTGTCAGCATTCCTAGATAAGAGCTGGCCCCCGCCAAGCAGAGCTCTTATCATCTTTACCTGAAAACAAGCCATTTTAAGACTGGTCAGAGCTAAAAGCTGTCTCCAGTGTGATTTCTTCTCTACCCACAGAGAGATCAGCCACAGATCTGCAGCCCCATCTCTAGTCAGACACTGAGCACAGCAGGGAAAGATGTGTCTACAAGTGTGAGAACTGTTGCCTGCTGTGTCAGAAGTGTCGCCAAGTGCCCAGCTGAGCTTCTGGCCCTGTTTCCCCATCCCAGAACTGGAAGCCAGAGGTGTTAATAGTGACTCCAGAATTTAATTTCTCAAGACAGGAACGCGGGGCCTCCAAAGTTGAAGCTGCCACCTTCATCCTGAACAACCAGGTCTGTTAAGCCCTCCTAAAGTGTTGCTGTCAGAATCTTGAGTGGATCAATGGAGCATGGAACAGATATCAGAGTCACTCGCTGGCTGTACAGGAGAGCAATGCCACCAGGCTCTCTTTCCACTTAGATCCCATTTCTTCTTTATTCTCCTTAATTCCCTTCGAGACATGAGCCTGCGATCTTCTATATTACTGTGGCAACCTACCCTTCCCCTGGCCTTATTAGGCCCTTATCTTCTTAAGCAGCAGCAAGCTTTTGCATCCAGCATCCATCCTTCCTAAACACTCAAAGATCATCATTTCACTTGCTCTCTTGCTCCTTCAGCTGCATCCTTTAGGACTCTTAAGTGAATGTCATCAGACCTCAATGACTTCGACATGCTCAATTATTGGAGGGTGCCTCAACCTGCTTCCTGCAGATGGGGACTGCACACTTGCTCATTAACTGCTTCCCACATTAGCGCCCTCTTACTATTAACCTTTGTAGTGAAGATGGCAGCGGAGGAGCTGTTACGGATCTCAGAGCCTGTCTGCCATGTGGCTTGCCTCACACTTGCCTTCTCTGCCCCCGCCCCGGCCCGCCCGGTTAATGAAAAGCTGGCCTCCCCTTGAGGGTAAATCACTCCAGGATGAAGGGCTTGGGCGACTACTGTGCCACTTAATTCTCTAAGAAAACCTCATTATGTCCTCTTGTTTTTTTCTAGTTAGTGCACCTTGGGTCCTTTGCATTTCCATAGACATTTTAGACTCTTAACAATTGCACCTAAAGTATGCATCACCTCTTCAGAGATGCACCTGAACTCACACGATCTCATAGACTCTTCCTACTGTTCTTTTCACTTTGAATATTTATTTTATATTTTTTAAGTGTGCTTGTGTCCGTTTGTATGAATGTGTTCAGTGTGAGTGTAGGTAGCCAAAAGAGGCTATCAAATTCCCTGGAGCTGGCAGATGTAAATCACCCAAAATGAGCCCCAGGAATTCACTCAGGTCCTCTTCAAGCCCAGCAAGGCTCCTAATTTCTGAGCCATCTCTCTAGCAACACCCTCCTCCCCTTCTACTCACTGCTGTTCTTAAACAACTGGCCAGTGACCAGAGAAACTAAAAGTTACAAGGAGCAGTGTTCTGTTTTAATTATTTGATCTTTTAAATTTGCTTTTATGTCAGTGCCTTCCACATGTCCTGGTGGGCATCAGGTCATGGTGTGTGCTCAGTGGACCAGAGTTTGGGGCGTTTTATATTATTTCTCATCCATTGCCCCTGCTGCGTTTGCCGCTTCCCCAGAGAGGAGGGAGCGGTGTTCTTCCCACCGTGCACACCCAGAGTGAAGGTCGTGATTTCAGAAGACAGGAGAAAAGTGACATCGGAGGCAGTTCCGGTTCCAGCCTTCTTTTCAGTCTGGAAAGCTGTTTGCAAGGGCTGTGGCTAAACTTGTGTGGCTGTGAAAATAGCTGTTTGCACAAACACAGCTACATTGAACGACTGGACGGGAGTGGGACCACAGAAACAGTTTCTTTAGGAAGTTGAAGTGTGTTTTGCTTTGCCTTGTGTTGCCGCCTCACAAAATGTTACATTGAGAAAGAGCCCAAGAGATCCAGTTCAGGAAGAGGAAGTGGGGAGCCCAGGCCTTTCAGGGAACTGCTTGGGGTGCGGCTGATTATAAAGGAGCTGAAGTCATTGGAAAAGTCCATGAGAACCATGGGTAGGATTTCTGATGTCTGACAGTAGCTCCCTTCTTCCTTTCCAAATATCAGTCTTTCTGTTACTCTGCCCATGATGGAAGGATGGAAGGTACTTTCCCCTTTCTAACTGATACCTCCATCCAATACTGGAGAGATACAAATCAGTGATTTTAAAACCATCAAACCTCAGAAGGCTGTGTTGGGGATGTGGCATGTTCATATGTCTGATGGAGCCAGACTTTATCACTGGCGTGTCCTCCCCCTGCAATTCTCCATCTTATTACTGATTGATTGAGTCATTCATTCATTCATTCATTCATTCTGACACAAGATCTCCCAATGAATTTCGAGATGACTGATTCAGCCAGGCTAGAAGGCCAAGGAACTCGGGGACCTACTTGCCCTTCTCTCCCTAGTGCTATGGTGAAGGTCCTGCTTTCTCAGCTTGCCATCTGAGTGCTGGGGATCAGAAATGAGGTCTTCGTGCCTATGGGGCAAGCACTCTACACTGAGCACCCTCCCAGCCCCAAACCTTACCACTGGAAGGAGCTCTGTGAGGAAACAGAGAGGAATGCAAATCAAGGGACAACTTCTGCCAGTCGCCACACGTGCTCACTGGCTGCATTTCCATACTTAGAGGTTTGCAAAATAAAAGATCATCTGCATGGAGTGGGGAGAATGCCCTTGAGTGCCCTCCAGATCAGCTGCACCGGCCAGCCCATGATGAGCCCCTCCAGGCAAACGGGAGCTGAGCACCCACTGTGGGTCTGGTTGAGTGCCATCCTCCCCAGATGCCGATAGAAATAGAAAGAGCCTTTGGCAAGCTCCAATCTAACAGGGGAAATAGACCTTTAAAAAATCTGTTAGGGCTTCATCTAAATGGCTTTGTTGGGAATCATTTCACCCTTTTCTTATTTCTGCCCATCTACTGGGCCTATTCTTCCAAGGTAGAAAATAACCTTTAAGCATTATCTAGTCTGTCGCCCTGACTGTAGGTGAAGACAATGATGTAACCATTTCTGTCACTGAAGAAAACGCATGCATCTCTTTCCTGTGGCCTCTAAGAGTTAACCAGCTTTACTATTGGAAGAGAATTATATTATTTCCAGGCAATACCCTCACACTGGAATGCAAGCTGCTTTTCCTCTTTTATTGACAGGTTATGGGAGATGAGCATTTAATAACGCTGCTAATTTAACATGAGCATTGTCATAGCTTTCTGCTTTCTGGATCCACAGGCTGCCTTTTTAATCAACCAGGCAATGTGCAAAATCCTTTATGCCTGGCTTAATCAGGGACGCCTGAGTGCTAAACACAGCAGACATGCATGCATGTGCACATGGAGTCTAGGGCACAACTTCAATGTTGTTCCTCAGTTTTTTGAGACTGGGTCTAGAAATTACCAAGAGAGACAGGCTGTTTGGACCATGATCCCCAGAGATTCTCCTGTCTTCATTTTTCCAAACACTCTGGTTTCAAGCACAGGACACCTTTTGTTTGTTTGAATTTAGGGGGTTGAGTTCAGGAACTCACCCTTGTACAGCAAGCCCTTCACCGACAAGCTTTCTTTGCAGACTGCCTTTACACTCTGAGGGAGTTCCTGGCATGGCCGATATGATATCAAAACATCCAGCAGCAGTCATGATCATCTCTAAAGAGTCTCTTCAACTTCCTCATCCTGTACAAATGATGCCTTCTCTCCTCTGAGCAAGATCTCCCCGTGTCCTCCAGCCCTTGGACAAGTCCAATTCTATTTTACACTTGTACTCATCCTGCACCGGTTCAAAATTCAACACGGAAGTGAGGTCATGCAGCATTTGTCTCTATGTGCCTTACTTCACTTAGTCTGAAGTCTTCTCGGTTCACTTATGCTATTACAAGTAGTAAGCCTTCCTCCTTCAAGACTGAAAGTCATTCCCTGTATAAATATACCTACCATTCATCCTCTGCTTATCTATTTTTTTCAAGAGACATATTGGTTGATTCAATTCTTGGATATTGAGAATAATGGCATATAAATGTTATCAGCTCTATACTCATCCTCATTTTAATTTATTTTTTTGCTTTCACATTTGTTAAGGTGCCACGATTGTCTCTCACACTGATTTATAAATGAAACAATACTACCAAACCCATCTTGACGTTGTATAAAATATTCCCTCTGAGAAGTAAAGCTTTCAGATTACGCAAACATTAATTTAAACAACAGGTACTCCTGAAACATCTCAGGATAAAAGCTCTTTATAAAATTAAGGGATGATTTACCTAGCTGCAATGCATCTCAGGTCTAGACAGTCAAACCTCAAAGCTCTGGCCAGGGGATGTGTGCTGCAGAATTCCCAACGACAAAATTCTTCCAACCTGTTTGGATAGAACTAACACTTGCTACTGAAAACCCACAGTATTGTAAATGCGCATCAGTGATAAACCAAGGGATACACAGCTCTCGATTAAATCAGCTGTGTATTCTTTAACAGGTATTATAAAAAAAAAATGTTTCCTTCTGGTCCTTTCAGCTTTCTCAGCCTCTAAGGATGCCTGAAGTCAAGCTTGCTGACCTGAGTTCAATCCCTGGTACTAACTCAGTAGGAGGAGAAAACTAACTCCCCCAAGTTTTCATCTCAACTGTATACCTTCACATTGGGATAATCAGTAAATCAAAAATAAATAAATGTATTTTTTTCAAATTAAAACTCTGTCCCTTATATGCTTGCATATGTAAACAGACTTACAAAACTGCCATTCCTTGTTTAAGAACAAAGAAAATAGAGGAGACAGAGAAAATACAGGATTCAGTTTTATTTTAATTATAGCTTCATAAGCACAAACGCATAAGTTCCAGCTTTTATTTACTTGGATCTTCATTGCTACCAAACATAGCCATCGTTTTCGGAAGTCTGCTTTTAAATATGAGCATTGCTTTGGATTCAAGTGATTAAGCAGATGGAATATCAAACTTTGATTCCATTTAACTTTCTCAATGGGACCACATTTTACCAGGAATAAAAAAAATAAATGTAAAGCTAAATATTAAAACACTTTATTCTAACATGTTAGGGAGAGTTCCAGAATGAATGCAGAAAAATATAAAGTCAACGTAAATTCAATTATTGAGCCAAGTTACCACAGGAACATGCAGAAAAACAGGCATTCAAGTAGATAAATTATTCTGATTTTGTTACTGGCTGACACAAATTACTCATTTCCTTGGACTTGAGACAGAGAAGCTTCAAAGCAAAAGAGATGCAATCAGGGGACCAAGCTCATTACTCATCCTCTCCAGCATCACAGTCAACGGAGATTCCAGGCATACTTCATTCCCCTACAGCTTCACCAAAGGGGTCCCTGAACCAACATATTACCTGCTCAACTGTCACTCACAGATCTGCTTCCTGCTGTAGGTTGCTGAGACAGTTCTCTATGGCTATATCCACACTCCACTCTACAAAATGCCTCTAGTCGTTTTTGCTAATAAATTAGTGAAGTCTTGGAGCTGTGGAGCCAGTTCAGATTCCAAGCATGCAGATTTTAGTCTGATGTCCAAGGGGCATGTCTAAAAAGCCAGGTGCTATGGAACATTCTTATCATCTTAGCACTAGGAAGATAGAAACAAATGGATCCCTGGGGCTCACTGGCCAAACAGCTTACCCCGGTTAATGAGACCCAGGTAAAATGAGAAAACTTTTCTGACAAAATAAGGTGGAGTGGAGAATATGGCATAGCAGGTAAAGGTACTTGCCATGAAACGTCATAACCTGAGTTTGATTCCTGGGACCCATACGGTAGAAGGAAAGAACCAACTTCTACAACTTGCCCTCTAAACATATACATACCAAGGCAAAGATACATACACACAGATAGACAGAGAAATACAGAAACTTGCAATAAATAAATATAAATGTAATAATTTTTAAAAAGAAAACAAGGATGTCTCCTGAGGAGGAACAGTTAAGGCTGACCTCCAACTTCCACATGCATTCACACACACACACACACACACACACACGTATTGCAATTTTCAAATGGCTTATTTACAAAATCCAATTCAAAGTAGTTTAAGAAGCAAACAAGAATGATAAAGTAAGAGTGAGAGCTTCATACAGTGGAAACTAAAAGAGGCATTTTCCTCTCATGGTTGGAGTCTGGTATGGCCTGTCTTCCTGACTTACAGGTGGTAGTGTTCTCATGTGACCTTTCCTTATGCCCTCAGAGAGAATGTTCTGGAATCTGGTCTTCTTGTTATAAAGGAAATGGCTCTATCAGATTAGCTCTACCCCCGGAACTCTCTGCTTTGGCTAAGAAATATGAATTCAGTACATGATCATGTGGGGAAGGGACTCACAAGGTACAATGGCTTTCTGAGGACTACAGTTAATAATGGTTATGGAGGTGGAGGTAGAAGGATTCCTGATGTTGGCCAGCAAGCCTATCTGAATCGGGGAAGTATGGGTTTATTAAAAAATTTATGTCTCCAAAAATAATGCCAAGAGACATTGAGAAAGCTACCTGACATCTGCACCCACACTTGAGCACATGTAAGTACACACACACTTGCACGTGAGAAAGCATGAAACATTGCCTCTGGTACGTGGCTTTTCCTCTGATCTCATGATTCTGATCTCTGAGTGTCGTTCATTTATCTTCACACAATGTGTGTGGCTGCGTTGCTCTGGTTAAAGGAAGGACCAAATGAACACATACACATACAGGAACACACAGAGTGTCTGGAGCCTAGTGAAGTCACTATAAATATCTGCCCAAGGCATGGGTTAACAGTTTAATTTGCAGCTCTGCTTCTGATGCTAACTTTCAGCTGAAGCTGTCAGCCATCGAGTACGAGAATGGCTTCACCATCTGCAGTGAGACCCACAAGCATTTGAAAGCCTTCCAAGCCTTTGTGTGGACAGCTGAGCAGCAGCCATTTGGTTTAATATAAAATTGTTGTCAGAAGGATGCTATAATTTGCCTCCTACACATGTCCAGATGTCACTAAATTGGGCCCAAGGTCACCATGGTGGACCAGACTGGCCTAAAAATGATTGTCTTATTTCTGTTAGAAATGACCCAGTGCCAGATGTTCTATGGTGTCTACTGTTGGCTTCACACATTCAGAAAATAGATGGAATGAAATCTGCCCCACCCTACTCAGATGACAGGTCAAAGGGCAATTAAGCCATTCTCCTTGCCCCAGTCACTTTCCAACTTCCTGTGAAGGAAGAGGTGTTGGTCAGTTTGTCCTACTGTTGCCTCTCACTCTTTAGATCAGTGCTCACTTGTTGGCACTGACTATTCATTTGTCCAGTAGATTAGCTAATCTTCTTGTTGCTGTGACAAATTGCCTGGCGTGTGGTAGAGGAGGAAGGCTGAGTTCTGACACTGTTTGAGGGTATAGTCCATCATGAAGGGGACTTTGCCTACTGCTAGGATTTTCCATAAGGAGACAGAGAACATATAACCACCCCACTCTGTAGTATTAATGACCATTGATAATCTCTGGTCAGGTACATTCTTTTATTTGAAGTTGTAATCCTTTCTTCATATATTGCTGATATCTCATCCTTCTCTGTTATTAAGATGTCTCCTAAGGAGAAATCTTTCCTCCCATTGGAGATAATGTTACAATTCCTAAAGAAAGAATGAATGCTTGATATTCTCTTCCTTACCAGTGAAAGAAATACCAAGAGTCCTGGCAGTCTCTAAGAGTTTAGGGGTGCTGGGGTGTTCTATATGAAGTGGTGGCTTTTACTAGTACTGGACGACATCTTTCATGTCTTTAGGAAGAATAAGGCTCCATGTAGTAGGTTACTGTAAGACTTTCATTTATATAAGTTGAGGATGGCAGGGGATTTCATAGGTTAGACCATGAGTCTCAGAAAAACAACATAAAACAGCATCAATAGGTGGCTATAGGAAGCAGCTAGTTTACATCTAACCTTTGGCATCAGCATGACTTATGGGAAGAATGTAAAGAATGTACAAACTTCTTTAAGTTACTTAACTTGATCTCTCTCTCTCTCTCTCTCTCTCTCTCTCTCTCTCTCTCTCTATTTTTCCTCTTCACAGAAATTGAATGATCTTATTCCATGTGAAAAACAGAAATAAATGTTGTTTGAAATACTTAACATAAATCAAAACTACTTTTTAACTGGTTAGTAGAAAGAATGAACTATATATTTACATTTATTATTCACTTCAAATTTAACCACTTTCTCCAATTTTGAGGGCTTTAGTAATAGGTTTTTTTGGAAAAGCACATACTGCTATTTGAATTTGAATTTAATTATTAGTAAGCCTCAGCTGTGTTAGAGAGAGCAAAAGACGTTTCTCAAGAAATGCTTTGTTTCTTAGGTAAAATGAAGCATTTTGTCAATCACAAAGGCTGTATCTTAAGCAGCCAAAGTAGACTCTTGGCTTCTCAAAGACAATCAAGGTCTACAGGAGCATGCATTTAAAGCATAAACTACATACTTACTCAACAATAAAGATCTGCAGAAGCAAGCACTGAGTTTTTGAGACACTTCACACAGTAATTTTTGTAGGGTGCAAAAAGATGTGAATGTTCCATTAGGGACAGGACTGTCTTGACTCAGCCAATTTGATGGCTGTGTGACCTACTCCAATGTTTTTAACCTCTCTGCCCTTATGCTCCCTATCTATAAAACATAGATGTTAATAGTTCCTCATAGGACTATAAGCAAGGACACGGCATGCTTCGGAACACAGAAAGCACCCAGCCCAAGGTCAATACACCTCAGTTCTTGCACAGCTAGCAAAATTAGGAAACAATAGAAAATGATGGTTAAGATTCAGGCCTCTTGAGAGCAAGCCTGGCTATAGAACACCCCAGCTGTGCGGCTGTATGCAGAAGAAGCTATTTTAACCCATATCAACCTCACCTTCCTCTTCTGTAAAAGAAAGGTTCTAAGAACGCTTCCATAGAGGGATTTTATCAATTAAATTACAGGGGTCTGGCAAGGTAACTCAGTTAGTAAAACGCCTCCCTCCTATGCACAAAGGCCTGGGTTCAAGTCCAGCACCATATAAACTGGCCACGGTTATCCATGTCTGTGAAATTAGCATTTAGAAGGTAGAGGCAGGCAGAGCAGAAATTCAAGGCCATCCTCAGCTACTTGGTGAGGTCGAAGCCAGACTGGGCTACATGAGATTTACTGCAAATGTTTTGTAATTGTGTATAATATTATAGTTCTGTTTAGCACAAGGAAGAGGAAATCATTGGTTTTATCTTAGTCCCATACCCAAGCTCCCTACCATAGCATCTACACAGGACTAACTCTCTCTAAATGATCATAAAAATAAACCAGAGTAACTACATGAATGTCCTGCATTTTGTGTTTAAAGAACATCGTGGAAGAGGCGGGGCTGAGGTGATGATGGTGCAGCTGGTAAAGTGCTTGCCTTGCAAACACGGGGACCTAAGTTAGATCTCAGGTTACAAAACCTGAGCACTGTAGAGTAATCCCAACAACGGGAAGACTGAGACAGGCAAATCCCACATACTCCTCACTGACCAGCCAGCCAAGCTCAACGCAAGTTCCAGGCTACTGAGAGAATCTGTCTCCAACACAAGGTGGATGGCACCTACAGAATGACCCTACAGATTAGATTGTTCTCTGGTCTCCACATTCATGTACACATACACACAGATTCCAAACACATGGAAACTAAATGTATCTGTCTATACATAAAAGTCAAGGTAGAAGTTGAAGTTGCAGCCTTGCACAGGTAAAAGGTCCTTCTCCATTAATTTCCACCTAACAGGTCACTTCTCCAGATGTTATCAAATAAACATTGTCAGTGTCACCTCAAGGGCCTCACCTCTCCTGAGCTGGACTTCAGAGGCTCAGAGGCAGTGTCTGGTGCCCTACACGTCATCTCCTCAACCATTTATTTGGGACAGTCTTCTGTGAACGTCCTGGCCTGCAGGATCTGGAAGTTATTCTAATCTATTACAAAGACCTATAGGCTATTTCCTGGTAACTTGTCATGGGCTCTGGTGATTGTCTCTGAAAATGCAATAAACCTGCAAAGTCTTGTGTGTGTGTGTTGCATATTGGAAGTATACTAAATATATTACTACTTCACTGGGGACACCCTTGACAATAACGTGAATGTCTGAGGGAATAGAAATCTATTCCTAAAATGTTTCTGACATCAAAGGTGACCGCTGAGTTTCAGAAAATAGTACAAAGTAAGATTGACTTGTGTGATTGAGATACTCATAAGACCAACATTGCAGAGGTAGGCCGGGGAGGGGGCTCAATGATTTTTTTCACTGCCTGAGATGGAAGTGAAGGAAGCATACCAGGTGCACATGTCTCCTTGACTCAATTCTTCCATCATTTTTCCTACCTGCCTTATAGCAAACAGTTGACTCTAATTTTATTGAGGTTTGTCCGATGTGTACTTTGTAAGTGTATTTATATGTGTGTGCATGTATGTCCATTGTATGTGTGCAATGCATGAACATATGTGCGCACAGGCAAGTGAAGAGCAGAGATCAAAGTCTCTCACTGGGACTTGAACTCACCAAACTGGGTAGGCTTGGTGGCCAGTGAACCCAAAGGAATCTCTTGTCTGCCTCTTCGGCTCTGGAATTTCAGGCATCAACCACCACATGTGGTTTTCTATATGACTTATAAGGATCAACCTCCAGCCCTCATGGTTAAACAGTAGCACGTTACCAGATGAGCCATTTGCTCAACCTATGTGTAATGTTTTATTAACCACAAAATAATTAGGTAGAGGAAGATAGCTTATTTATTGTTATGTCTCTCACCTTACTGAAAACAAAACCCAATCAATTTTGTCTTTTCTTTAATGGTCATACTTGGGTTTCAATGGTACAGACATAAAAATGTATTAATTCATTAATAGTATCTAAATGAAAATTTTATTTGAAATCAAATAAAAATAAAATCGTAAGTCTAAAAATGCTATCCATGTTGAGATTGGGTTCAATTCTAAATTCAGAGAGCAGTGTGGTCTACCTAAAACAGTGCCTCATCCTTTCATTCTGCTAAGAGTGTCTGCTGAGTGTCAGACCAGAAGCATAAGCAGCTTATTCTTTATTCACAAGGAAGAGATACTTCATATTTGATACCAGAATATAAGCTAGGAAAAGGCCCTGTGAACCCAATGAGTCACAGAGACTGAGTAAGGAAGTACATTGCTGAGAGAGACACATCAGAGGTAAAAGTCAAACTCAGAGTCCTTGTGGTTTATCTGCTGGCAAACAGACCCTGTCATACAGAAGGGAGAAGAGATGTGGGACATCGTAGCTAACTTCAATGGCCACGCAGTCCTAGAATTGATGATATTGTATACTGATAGTGGTGGAGATGTCTGGCAACTTTGAGACACTGCCTCAGCAGGAAGTTCATGAGTTCAAAGTCATCCATGAATACATACAGGGAAATGGGGGAGGAGGAGGAAGATGAGGAGGGATGATAGGAAGGAAGGAAAAGGAAGGAAACAGAGAAGGGAAGGATAAATGTTGGGGAGGCTGACCAATCCCTTGTCTGAGGGGCATGACCCCTCCAGGGTACAAAATACCTTTTCAAGATCCTGTGTTTTGGTTGTTTGCTCTCTTGGTTCCCTGCTCTTCGCTGGAACTCTGGCTCTGTAAGTTTCTCCCATTTTCTCCTTTTATTAAAGCTGAGTATTTCATATAAGGCTAGTTTGGTTATTTCCCATTGCCGGCCGACCATGCCCACTACAGATAAAGCCATTAGTTAATGGGCATGTTGATGTCAGGGTGCTCATAAAACTATTTAACTGGTTTTAGGAAGTAAACATTAGAAGAGATTTGCATTTCCACCTGAGAAAGTGCATCCTGTCACTTGCTACCATTCTAAGTGGCAGGCACAGAAAAAGATGAAAGGATTTCTGAAATACAATTTAATAACAACTACAGCATACCCATTCCCCCTCCCCTCCTTCGGCTTCATCATAGATAACCTTCTGCTTTAATTGATGCAAACAACCCTAACAGCCGAAGCCTGTCTGTTGGCAGCAGACATTTATAAACAGGGACTGTATACACTCAATCAGTTTTCACAAACTAAGCAAAGAGGTCTCATAGAACAGTCTGAGTGTTTACCATAAACACTGAAAGATGTACGTCATGTAAATGCCACTAACTCAGTGCAAGGACTACAGACCGAGGAGTTGATCAGAACGTTAGTCAACACTCTCAGGGCGGCTGCCTTCCCGTAGGCCTTGTGTGCAAACAGAGAGAGGCTGGGAGAAATGTTATCCAAGTGTCATGAAACATGCTCAGAAAGTAAATGTTACCCTTTGGGAAGTAGACTTTCAATGCACCAAATTCCATCTAGTGCCCTGCAGACGGATGCCTGCAAAGAGTGTTCTGCAATACGCAGCTCATCTTTTATAGGTGAACACTCCATCACCAAAGGGGATGAGCCAGGTCTGCATCCTCCCAGGCCATCACAGTTTATAACTTCAAGAGCGATGGCTATTAGCAGAGTGTTCAAGATTCCCCAGAAACTGCTTTTCTATAACCTTCCTTGGAAGCAAATGTCTGTCATAAACACACTATTCATAAAACTATTCCATATGCTTAAGCTTGTCAAAGTAGAATCCTAAGGCATCTTTCTATTACATAGAAGATATCCATTCAACTCCATATTCGTTTATTTATTTCTTAATTAGCAAATAGCCATGTCCATCATGACAAAGGTATAATCAGATGCCCTCTTCTGACCTCCAGAGATGTCTGTGTTCATATGCGCGCGTGCACTCACCCACCCACCCACCTACACACACACACACCCATATACATACACAAATAATTAAAAATAAAATACATCCTAAACAAACAGGCAAGTGAGAAGGAAAACAAAGAGATTGAGAGTAACCTAGAGGTTCTTTACTGACAAATGTACAAGATTAAAATGAAGTGTTTCACAATATTTATTAACTGTGAATAAAAGCTGAGACATAACTTGACTGTTACAGTTACTCATTGTCAAAGGTTAAGATTGGAAAGACGAGAGCAACTGAGGAAGACATGCCATGTTGACTTCTGCCCTCAATGCATACACACCCATGCATACACAACCAAGCACACACCCAAAGGAACACATACATATACCATACATACCTACATACAATTTTTTAATTTAAAGATAAAAGAAAATTTTAAGAAGTTTCCATTGGGGATGATATAAACATTATACAGAAAGAGAATGGCAATGGTTGCCTCACTAGTATTAAAGTCCTTAATAGCCCTGTATTGTACAATTAAATTGTAGGACCCAGCCATGACAAGCTTAATAGAGGCCTGAGTCTCAGTACTTTACCCTAAGGAAATACCTGGTTTCAAGAAAGACTACAAACTGAGATCATCCAGGTACCACCCAGGAACAGACCATCAAAAGGAAATTCCTAACATTCCGACCATTGTAGACAGGATCACCTGCCAGCATACACCCATGGCTTTTCACCAGGATATCCTTAGACAAATGTCAGCCAATCAGGGGTCCCTCACCCCCACCTTTGCTACTATAAAAACCCAACGCTGAGCTCGGGGCTCTTAGACTACTCCAATGCATTGGACACATGGAGAATCTGAGTTTGCAAACTTATGTAAGAATAAAGGCTCTTTGCTTTTACAAAAATAAATAAATAAATGAAAATAAAAATCAAATAAATTGGAAAGAAGCACCTGCGTGGCTGGAAAGGATTTCTTCTCTCTGCTATTCCTCCTTTCTTTCTGGGTAGTACTGGGATTCAAACCCCGGCCTTGTGAATGCCAGGCAAGCGGTCTGTCAACTGAGTCTTTCTAGATGCAGTGTTAATTTTAAGGATATTTACTGTAGAACAATTAACAGAGCCCAGTTTTTATTACGCTGGTTTTCTGTTTATAGGCTTTCCGTTTTGACAAGCATGCATCAGTACAGACAATGAGAACTGGACTTTGCTAAGGGGGCATACAATGTAGTGTGAGTGCTTTGTAAATGGCTTGCTAATCTCACGAAGTGAAAAAATATGATACACTTGGCAAACCTACTTTAATTATTCATACAAAAGGCATAAAACACCCTAAAAGTCCACACACTTTAGCTTTTCTTACAGCCCCCCAAAAACTGGACGAGATGGCGTCAGAGAGATGACTTAGCATATACTGCTCTTGCAGAAGACCCACGTTTAGTCCTCAGTACCTATAGGTCCTTTAGAACATTGTGAGACTAAGTCATTGGAAGCCATATGGAGTGAAGGTAAACCACTGAGAATTCCGTGTTGAAGTGCATCTGTCTCTCTGTGTGTAATGGTGTGTAATGGTGTGTGTGTGTGTGTGTGTGTGTGTAATGGTGTGTGTGCATATGTCTTTGCATCCATGTAGATCCAGAGCTCGACCTTAGATGTTGTTCCTCACTTTACTATACATCTTGGTTTTTCTTAGACAGAATCTCTTAGCTGTAGCTAGAATGTTGAAGCTGGGTGGGCAGTGAATTACAGAGATCCTCCTGCTTCCATCTCCCCATCACTGGGTTTACAAGGATGTACCCAACACCATCTGTTGCTTTGTTTCATATGGGTTCTTGGACTTGTTGATGTTTGCAAGTCAAACAGCTTACCAACTGAGCCACCTCCTCAGAACCATCACTGATATTTTTATTGATGACTATCTGGGCCAGAGAAATTGTACATGCAAACCAAGATGACACTATAAAGTCCCACCTCTAAGGGCTTTTCCTAAGCAAGTTCAGTAAGCCCTGATGCAGACTCTATCTGAATAAGGACCAGGAATGGCTGCTCACCTTCAATCACCATTCCTTTGGTCAAGTCAGGTTCCTTGGTATTTAAGTTCAAACTGGCCCGAAAACAATTTTTAAAAAAGTTGGCATGATAGCTTCCTAGTTTAGAGTTCTTTAGTCAAATTCCAAAGCAGACACAGTCCCAGACCATCCCAACGAGATCACTGGCAGGAAAGCCTGGGCCCTAAGACAGGCATGCTACCCCAGCATATTGGCACAGGAACTCAAGGCTAGAAACTTCAAAGGTCTGGAAACAACTGTGCAATATTTATTTCACATGATAAATAAATGCGTTTCATTCCTAACTCACTGTCTTCTAAAGAGCACACAAAGCTTCATGAAACTGTAACGCAATCCACTTTCCTCATTTTACATGGAAAACAGATGGTTATCCGGAGGGGCCAATGACTTGAACAGAATTATTGAGCAACTTAAGGTGAAACAGCAGCACTAGACTCAGAGCAAGCCCCAGACAGGACAGCGCTGCCTGCAAAGAGATCGCACCATTAATGGACAGCATAGGAATGCCCAGCAGGCAACAACACATTACTCTTTTGTATGTATGTCTCTATATATTTGTTTGTTTGTGTGTGTGAGAGAGAGAGAGAGATGGGGGCAGGGAGAGGGAGGGAGAAACAGACAGACAGACAGACAGACCAGACCAGACCAGACCAGACCAGACCAGAACAGACCAGACCAGACCAGACCAGACCAGACCAGACCAGACCAGACCAGACCAGAACAGAACAGAACAGGAGACAGAAAGCTAGCGAGAAAAGACCACATGACAACCTTGGGTGTTGTTCCTCAAGTACCATCCTCCCCAGTTTTTGAGACAGGGTCTCACTGGCCTGGAATCCCCCAAGAACTAGTCTCGCTGGCTAGCAAGCCAAAGGGACTACCTGTCTCTGTCTCTTTAGCATTAAGATTATAAGAACATATCATCACATTTGGATTTTTACATGGGTTCTGGGAGTGGACTCAAATCTTTAGGCTTGCTCTGTAAACACTTGACCCACTGAGCCATCTCCTCAGCCCAGTGATTAATAGTTTCATTGTTAGAACTTTAAGAAATAACACGTTACAGTGCCACTTTTCTTAGGTAAAGACAAAAATACAATGGAAGAACAGAATGTTCCAGACTTGTCAAATTAGTGGCCACCCTAGCTGAAATAGCTTTTCTCTCCAGTTCTCTATATAGTTGCCTTTACTGCCTCTGCTCAGCTGGAGTAAGATCACTTAAACACAAACTGCAGAGAGGAAAACACAACCTATGTTATGTTCACCAGGAATGTTTAAAAATACCGTTGAAGATATTTTCCTCCATCTGCTGCAACCTGAATGAAACGCATTCTCCAAGCAACATTTCCCAGCCAGTTTGGATTCCATGTACATCTATCCAGAGTGGAAAAGGAGAGGGCTCCATTTTCATAAAAAGTCTCGCCCAGAAAAAAAAATTGCAGAGGGTGTGGAAATAGCAACTCAAAATCAATAGAAAATCTCTCTCTAGGACATTGAGGAAAAAGGGCAGAAAAATATAAGAGCCAGCAAGTATGAAGAAGGGGTGCTGTGGAATACTGTCTTCCAGACATGACATGGCGATCACATACATCCACTCAAAGCAGCTGTGTTTGCCTGTGCAAGACCAACACAAGAACAAGCAAATCTAAATGTCAGTGTGGAATGGGGAAGAGTGCTCAAGGACCCCCGCTCCTATCTGAGGAGCTATTGGCAGTGATGACCGCTGAGGAAGAGAGCCACTTTTCTTTACAGAAATGGCCAATTTTAGGTTCCCCACACCCAAAGTGCACAGCCACAAACACACATGGGCAGCACTAACTGGACTCAGTGCAATATTTGTGACAAAAATATTTTAAGAAGAGATATAAGGAAACGAGCTAGTGAGTGCCTGGTAGTTGAAAGGGAGAAGTGGGTATGGATAAAATAAAATACACATTATAAATCTGTATAAAAAAGAAAATAAAACTACCCTCTATGTGCACCAGAAAGAACAAGGCATCTAGGAAAGCCATGCTAAGAGCCAAGTTGACAAATTGCCCTTCATTTCTTCACCCAGGGAATCCTGTTCAGAAAGTTCTTTCTGACGCCTACATTTTGTAGGACACTGTCTATGTTTTCTTCTAGCAGTTTTAGTGTTTGAAGTTTTCAATCAAGATCGTTGATGCTCTGGGAAGGGAACAAAAGAGCAGTCAGCTGATTGGCCAGAGGCCAATAGATGGTTCCTGTCCTCGTGTTTCATTACAAGAGATCTAGGGAAGCTGCTCTTCAAGTTTGTTTTTTTAAGATTGATTTTTTATTTATAAGTGTGTGTGTGTGTGTGTGTAAGCACATGTGTGAGGGTGACTGCCAAATAGAAGAGGGCATTTGATCCCCTAGAACTATAGTCATAGACAATTGTGAGTTTGCTAGCATAGTTCTTAGGAACTGAACTTGGACAGTCTGCAAGAGTAGCAAAGTACTGTCTAGCCCCCAAGATGCTCTTGTAATATATGTGCGACCCATACAAAGAGGAATAATTCAAGATATATTACATTATATATATTATTTTTGCACCCTCTTCTAAGTCAGGTCCCTATCACTTCCTAGTGGACAGAAAAAAAGACCCCGAGAATCATATAAATCCTTAAGGGATGATAACGGGAGCAGTAACCCTTGAATGAGGTAAATGGTAAAATCAACTCCTTGTGGCCTCATGAAATTCAACATGTAGTCAATTGCACTAATGCACAGCAGTCAACTGTGACAGGAAAACCTCCGATTCAGTAAGGAATGAAACAGCTTCAAGGAAGAAGATAAGGGATGGAGAAAAAGGTTAGAACAGGTACAAAAAAACCCTGGATGTAAGGGAGCGAGAGCTTGAAGTTGACACTCCCCTGATGGCTGGAGAATGGCACAGGATGGTTGCTCCCTCTGCTCAGATGCACAGCACTCACACACACACACACACACACACACACACACACACACACACACACACAACGGGAACACTCCGAGGCTACACGGGAAACACTCTGGTGCTTCAGGCATGCTATCGTTTACTGACAGGAAATGGTTTATAAAATATGCCTGCCAGATGCTGACTCTACTAAACCAATTTTAATTTAAAGTGACAAACAGCGAAGCACAGAGCTGCTAGGCAACAAACCCAGACATAACTATTAGCTCTGTGCAATCATTAATGTCATCTGATGATTCATGCCACACAGCATGCTAACCTATTAACAAATAGCAAGCCGGCATGCCCGGAGTTGGGGCAAAGCTCTTCTTCCATCCCAGCTCGGCCACAGTAAGACCTCTTCATCTGCATTTGCATTTTTCTTTGTTCTAGATGTGTACGTGATAGAACTGGTCCTTTGTGATAGACAAGTAGCTGTCAGGCTGAGGAGATGGCTCAGTGGGCAAAGCTCTCACTGGGCATGCTCCACATGAGTCGGGGCTCAAGTCGGGGTCTCCAGAAGCCACTTATGATGAATCCAATAGCACTTTGCTGCCATCCAAGCGTTCCTACTGTGAGGTGGGAGATGGCAACGGAAGACCCAGAAGCTCACTGGTGAGCTTGCCTGGGGTAGGCAGTGGTGAACAAGAGACCCTGTCTCAAACAAGACAGAAGGTGATTATGAGCATCCTACGTTGTCCTCTGACCTTCACACACGTACAGTGGCATGCATGTCTCTCTCGCAGACAGAAAGACAGACAGACACACCCACGCGCATGCACACACTGATTAAAAAAAGAACTAAGAACAGCAGCTTACAGGAACAATTCTTGAATTCACTGGATTGTTTCCTGAGAAACCAAGTCAAATGCATGTGTAGTTCATGTAAGGATTTGTGTGAGATCAGTGTCTGGTGGGGGGCGGGGGGGTTGCTGCTTTCTTCATGAATTGATCCCTCAAAGGCCCTTATTCAAAGGTAATATACCAGCCATTGGCCCATTGGGAACAATGGTCCTGCGAGTGACCCTCCAGGTGAGTCTAATGAGGCACAAACCCTTCACTAACTTGAGCTGAGATAATGAGCCTGGGCCTTGACCCACCATTATCTTTACCGAGAAAGAAAAGCTATGTCCTAAACTCTGTCTCCACCAGTAAGTGTGGCAAACTAGAGAAGCACACAGTGAACACACAGCTAAAGGAGTGAGAAGCTGAGAACGATTACAGAATTGTACATGGTTACAGCATGAACCTGTCATAAAATATGGTCAGTCATGTACACCGCCAGGCCATCACATCTGGAAAATGTCTTCGATTACGTAATGCCACGCTTAAGAGGAAATGTCTTTGATTGCGTACTGCCACTGCGTCTAAGAACCCACCTTTGGGAGAGCTCCCTCACCAATGGGAGAAGTTTCATCTGAATACACACCTTCTTTATTGGCCTACTTTGCACTTTATTAGGTAAAGGAGCGGATGTGAGCATGTGAGCTATATATGCCTTCTACCTTCTTTCATTGGGAACCTAGAGTACGGCTTCTCTGAAGGAGCCAGCCTTTCCTTCAGCAGCTGTCTTGTAAACCAACCTTCCGTTGTAAGGCACAGAAATCTCTGAGGAATTAGCACACTAATGATTTAAAAATTAACATCTGACCATGGAAAACGTACTGTAAGACCCCCAGTTATTTACACCTGTAAGAGAGAACTGTCAACTCAGGATGGGAAAAGACAACATTATGAATGTAAATGTTTTAAATTTGAGGGCTGGAAAGGAAGCTCTGCAACTAAGAGCAAGGAGTGCTCTTACAGAGGACCTGAAATCAGTGCCCTGCTACTGTCTATTACACTCATGTGCACACACCCACGCACAGCCACATACACATAATTAAGATAAGTATTTTTTTAAGTTTAAAAGTCCAACATAATAGTTTGGATTACCATGTAAACCATTATATGACCATTCCACTGCCAAACACGCCCAAAGGTGTGTTCTTCAACCCCGAGGTCTTTACAAAGACATGAACAGAGCAATATAAACAACCACTACTAGCAATACCTTTAAAACTAAAGTTTGAAGTGTGAAAGGCCATCAAAATAGTTCAATGATCCCAAATTATCATGTAATTATCTGTTATCTATGCCCCCCTCCCTGGCTGATTTCTATTAGTTCTTTGACTATAATTGTAGTTGACCTTTTAAAGGCCGTTTAAGCTCTACATAAGAAACCTGATTATAGTGGAAATATCCTCACAAAAGCAGGATGGGAAACCAACTGCTATTTATTGTACATATAATTATCTTCTCTTTCAGCCCAGGATAGAGTTCGGACTCTTGTGTAACTCAAATTTCTGTGGGATTGTCATTTGATTTACAACTGGTGACCTAGCATCACCTAATAGCAGATGAAAATAATTTACTGTGTCTTATGTGGCCCATCATGGAAATCAATAGCTTGAATATAGAGACGTCTCAATTAGGTAGTGCAAAGAGTGAGCCCCGCCCCCTTCTTTCCTGCATCATTAAATGGTAAGTATTCCACAGCAGTGCTTCATGTTGAACTGGAGAGCGTCTGTTATTACTGGCTGCTTCACATGCAGTGAGAGTTCACACAGAGGGGAGAAGAAGTAAGGTTAAGGGGGTATAAGTTATGGCATGAGAGGGGAGGGCCATGGAAATGTTAAAGTATTTATTGATGCTTTTCTATACCACCTGAGTAATTTTGTGAGTTTGACAGAGTATTGAATTATAGTGATGAATACAGATGAGCCATCAATCCTTGCTGCCATGTTCTTTGAAGCCCCCAAACCAAGGACATGAGCAGCCACGGTATGTGTTAGCTGGCACAGCGAGGAAAATGATCTCAAGGCTGAACAAACTGAGATCTCTCTCTCTCTCTCTCTCTCTCTCTCTCTCTCTCTCTCTCCTCTCTCTCTCTCTCTCTCTCTGCAAGACATATAAAAACTCAGGACGGGGGCTGGGGAGACTGCTCAGTAGGTAAAGCAATTGCTGTCAAAGTGTAAGAAGCTGAGTTCAAACCGCCCAGAACCCAAATAAAGGCAGACAACAGAGCCCAGGTGTCTGCATTCCTAGTGCCCCCATGGGGAAATGGGAGGCAGGAACAAGAGAATTCTAGGAATCCTGCAGGCCAGCCAGCATGGTGTACATGGGAGGGGAAAGCAATAAGAGATACTATCTCAGAAAAGGTGAGAAACAAGGCCTATCACCCAAAGGTGTCCTCTGACTCACACATGTGCCAAGACATGTGAGGGAAAGGCCACCACAGAGGGAAAGAGGGAGAGAAAAAAAGAGCAAGGGAGAGAAGGAGATAGCCAACCATTATAAAAAGCTTCATGATAGAAATATAGGACCCTACACTGCACCCATGACCATTATCATTTTAAGACAACTTCTCAAGCATGTCACAGCCTAGGGCGACCTCAGGATAGAAACATGGAATAAAATAGTCTTCCAGTTAAATTAAGGAAAGTGAATTGTCCCTTATGAAAGAACTGAACCTGGACTCAGAACTTCATTGAACAATGGTGTTTTCTCCTTCAGCACTGAACAGATTTTAACACAGGAAGTTGTGCCATCACTGGGCCCTATATTAACTGTTGAGAATTTAAAACTTCTGACTGTATTAAAATGAGGTCTAAGAAGGGCTTCCTCTTTGAAAACCTTCTTTTCAAATGGTAGTCATTCATATCTTTTTTAAAAATTTGATTTTTAATTATGTAAGTGTTTGTATGTGTGTTTGTGTGTGTGTGTGTCTGTGTGTGTGTTGGGTGTGTGTTGTGGTGGATGCTCATGTGAGTACAGGTGCCCAAGGGAGCCAAAGGAGGGCAGTGGGTCCCCTCAAGCTGGAGTTACAGGCAATTCTTAGCTCCTGCTTAATGTGGGTGCTAAAACCTGAATCCGGGTCCTCTGCAAAAACAGTACACATTTTTAAAACCTGCCCCAAGCAATCTCATCTTTTTGAAAGAAATAAACCCATTACTTTTTATTTTTGGTTACCTAGAAAAAAATAAGAATTTACCAACTAATTAGATTCACATGATGAAACAGTCCTGAGACGAGCATCAGAATCCTGTTGTCCTAGCTGGCTGTATACAGGCATACCCACAGACCAGTCCATAGCAAACCCAGTGAGCAACACTTTGGCAAGGCATCGGGGAAGAAAAGACAACCACCTTCAACAAACCTCAACTGTTAGGTCAAAATCCAGAGGGATGGTTTGGCCAGAATAGAAGGTCGGAATTGTTGGAGCGTTCTCTGAAGGCAGCGAAAGCTTGCATTCAGAAAGTCAGTCCAGGGTCTGACTGTGCAGAGGGGGAGAGACCTCAGGAGCAGCGTGCTCACTGAGGGACAGTACCTGGAGAACTGCTGCTGCAGCCCACGCATCTGGATCCTGTTGCGTTCCGACTCCAGGGTCACCTCCCGCAACCGCTCCTCGCTCTGTAGCCGTAAGTGTCGCTCCTCTTCCAACTCATGTATCAGCTTCTCATGCTACAAAACACACAAAAGGCATGGCCTTCAGGTGTCAGTGCCCAGACAAGACACAAAGAGAGCTGCTGGTTCTTAAGTGCTAATCTGAGCTTCGTAGTCACAGCTACTTGTCTCGCGACATAAAATGTACATGGACACACAGAGGCACACACACATACACACACACACACACACACACATGAAATGATGGTAACAGTTTTGTGAGGTAAATTTTGTTATTAACCTCTTGTTGTATACCAGGAAGCAAAAGATCAAAGCTCTAGACATATATTAAAAATTATAAAAACCCTGGTCTAGAGGAAAGGCTTGGTAGATAAAATGTTTGCCTTGCAAGTAAGCAGAGGACCTGAGTTCAGATCCCTGGCACCAACATAAAATCTGTCATAGCCGCAAACACTCATTATACCAGTGCTGGGGAGCAGAGATAAGTGGACCCGGGGAGCTTGTGGATTGGGCATTCTAGTTGTATAGGCAAAAATCTGTGTTCGGTGAGAGACTCTGGATCAAAACCTACAGTGAAGAAGTGATAGGAACATATGTGAGTACCATCTTCTGACACCGTATGGGTCCTCACGTGGGAAGCATAAACATGCACAGGCTCACAGAAACTAGAAGGTGACAGAATCTGAGTCCCGGATGAGTCTCTGTTAGTAAAATTATTTCCATTAAACTAAGTTGTCTTTTCTAACAAACTATGACCCTACACTCCCATCAAAGTCATTCAGATATAGAACATCACTGTCTGTTCAAAATGACTTTATCTCTCCAGTCTCGGGAATGTCATTTAAAGGACGTGTCGTTGTTTGCATAGAAAAGCCAAGAATCTCCAGTCAGTTAGACCACAGCCTCTGAGATTGTGGAATAGAACTCCACATCCAGTCACTGACTGAATATGGGCGGGGGGGGGGGGGGTCATGAAAGTTTGTAAAACGGTAAACATTTATGAATGCTCAGCAACCAAATTAATTCAAAATCAAATAAATAAAGAATCCGCAGGACTTGTGGCAGCCCGCGTCCATGCTGAGCTGCAGCTTCCCTGCGGTCCTGGTTCTGAAGCCACGGCATGCATACCCACTGTGCACTGCACACACTGTCCTGAATGCGGCACCAAGGGACACTGCCTGATCACCTCGGTTCAGACTGAAAGCTCCCTGATTTGCAAATGGCAGTGTTTCTTTGTACACGCACAGTCTGCTGCTGCTACAGAAGCATAATGCTTTAGTCACAGAGGACAGGGGTGTGTGCTGCCACCGTCTCTCAACATGTGCTGACCAGTACATTTCTGCCCCGGACTACGTCTGGATGCTTAACTCTTGCTATCGAGTGTCCTACAAGAAGGAATTTAGTGAATTATAGCTGGGAATTAGGACAGAATTTCTAGAAATTACTGAAATTAATGCAGACATACTTTGAAATTTTATGCTGTGTATTAATGTAAAGTACCACACTCAGTATTGATCAATACAAAGCCAAAATATCCATCAATCCTGAAAACATTCTGTGTACGACGGTATTAACTATTTAGCCTGGAGTTTTAATTCTTTACATCAAAATAAATAAGGAAGCCCATTTCATGAGTATGAATATTTCCTTTCATTTTCAGTAGATACTTAAATTATATATATACTATATATACTATATATATATATATATATATATATATATATATATATATAAACTATGATTTATAGTCATTATCTTTTTTGGTTTATATACCTGTATACCTGTGTTCATACAAAAATATCTCAGTCAAAAGGTGACCTGATTAAAAAAAAAATGTCGAAAATGGCCAAAGGTATCTCCATGTGAATATCAATCAACATCCAATGTGCCTAGAAATGTCCTACCAATCACAGGCCCTTTTCACTCTTCCTATCTGAAATCTAATTCAATAATCACTTTCTTCTCTTAGAAGTCCATAAGACAGGCTGGGGACATGGCTCAGTTATGAAAGGGCTTGATGTACAAGCATGAGCTGCTGAGTTTGACCACTCAGGGTCCATGAAAAAAAGAAGTTGGGCATAGTTGGGAGGCACAGACATGTAAAAGGAGGCTGTTTGTTGGTTTCCGACTGTCCAGACTCTGAAATAATCACACAGAAACTGTATTAATTAAATCACTGTTTGGTCCATTAGCTCTAGCTTCATATTAGCTAACTCTTACATATTAATTTCACCCATTTCTATTAATCTGTGCATCATCACAAGGTTGTGGCCTACCAGCAAAGTTTCAACATATCTGTCTCTGCAGGCAGCTCCATGGCTTCTCTCTGACTCTGCCTTCTTTGTCCAGCATTCAGCCTAGCTTTCTCTGCCTAAGTTCTACCTTGCTATAGGCCAAGCCAGTTTCTTTATTTATTAATGTTAATCACAGAATACAGGGGAAAAATCTCACATCACAGACAGGTAGATCCCTAAGGATCCCTAAGGATCCTAAGGATCAGTCAGCCCAGCTCACCCAGAGTATCCCAGGCCAGTGTCAGTGCACGACTCTGTCTCAAAAACCAAGGTGGACAGCAGCACCTAAGGAGCTATAGCCGAGGGATGGGTTTTTATCTCCACACATGCATGGAAGCACGTGTGTGCACATGCACGCACACACACACACACACAGAGAGAGAAAGAGAGAGTTCTATAAGTCAAATACATCAATGTAGAAATTAAACTAATGTTTTCACACAAAAAGCTAGTTTTAGTTTTAAAACTCTCTACAAATCTCTATCAAACCAATGTCAAATGGATCTAAATTAAGCTATAGTTACAGCATCTAATTGCAGTGCCATTTTTGCTTTTCACACAAATTGCGATGTATTTTTCCCCCTAAGCCCTCTGAATTCAATATCTCCATTAGTTATGAAAGATTCGGTCACTCTAGAAACTGAGATGCAGATAAAGAACTTCAGCATTGATTTTTTTTAAAGCACGCACTGTTGGCTGTAACAGAAGAATCAGAATCAGATTTTGTGATGCACAGATAGAAGCCGTACAGGATCTATCCACGGTGCTGATAACATCACCTGAGGGAGAACAGCTTTCTGTCTAACTAAAAAAAGACACAGAACATGACTTTTTAAAGGGAGCAGAGGGACAAAAGGGTGACTTAGATAACAGAAATGAGAACAGGGAGCAGAGCTGGGGTAGGCAGGGATTTCAAGGGCAAAGAGGACAGATAGACGAGTGGATGCATCTCGAAATGTTTGCTTTGCCGAGGGGGAGCCCTACAGGAAAAGCCACAGGTGAGTTGTATAACATGAATAACTTTCCTCAAGCAGAAGAAATCTCTGGGCTGGAAGATGACCCAGTGGATAAAGTACTTGTCCTGCAAGTGTGATGGTCAGAGCAAAGTGGCTAGTTATACTAGCCTGCTGAACAAGCTCTGGGTCAGTAAAGGGTTCCTTCCCAGGGAATACAGCGGCAAGCGGTGGAGGAAGACTCCAGACACAAAACTCTGGTCTCCACACTTAAGCACACATTTTTGCATACACAAAGTAATGACAACGGATAATTGCATTACACAAAGAGAAATGGTAATTTTCATTGTGTCCAGTCAATCATTCGTTTTAGTTATCAATTAGAATTCTGAATGAAGGGCAAAATGGTTTTAATTCATCATATAACATCATCACATCCATGGTCTTGATACCATCATATAACCAGAAAAGCAGAAAATAAAATTAGGTATGTAAAATTATGAATATTTTTAACATTACAAGCATATTAATTCATGCAATAAAGAAGACATGAGGTTAATTACCTAGTTTGTCACTTTGATTTTCCCATGACTTCCCTGTTCCACCTTGGTGGAAGGGTATCAGAAACTTGAAAGGACCTAGAATCTTACAGGAGACAAATTGGGCATGTCTATAAAGGAATTTCTAGATTAGGTTAATATAGGCGGGATAACCAATCCTGAATGTGGATGACTACATCCCATGGCTCTGGTCCTGAGCTGAATAGAAAGCAGAAAGTGAGCTGGGCAGCAACACTCAACTGTGTACATTCTGACTTACACGTGTAATGTGATCAGCTAACTCACACTTCTACATCATGACTGGCCACCATGATAGACTGTATACTTGAACTGTGAGCCAAGATAAACTTTTGCTTCCCCGAGTTGATTTTCTGCCAGATATTTTGATACAGATATAAGAGGGGAGGAAGACTCTGCACTTGGAAAACATACTTAGTCTGTACGGATCCACCTCTAAAGAGTTAAGCTTCCCTCCAGCTCCCACATTTTATATACCCCTAAAACCAGTAATAACAATAGCAGGAAAAATATAACTGCTAATGATACCAGGACTATCAAGAGAAGAAGCACAATCTCAACAAGATGATGTGCTTGGGCTGGCACACACTAGGGTTAGGTAAGTCAGAGCATGGCAATATCAGTGTACCATGGCAATGATCTAAAGAGACTGACCTCCTGATTTCAGGTCACTGGATGAGTGAGATGTATGATTTTTCTTGGCCAATGGAGATCAAGCAAAGTTAGATAGATTTTTAACAACATGTCACTGTGAAGGGGAATGACAAAGCAGACTCTAGAGGGATAATAGATCTATGTGAGTTTTAAAGAGAAAGAACAAATCCTATTGATACTGAGACAAAGAATTCGTTCTTGGTGTGAACTCTAGAAGCCAAACTATGAGAGAAAGCAATCACAGCTCCTGCCATTTCTGAGTATCATTCATACACAATGGTTTCATGCCATGGGAAGGGCTATTTTGTAGTAGAGGTTTCAGCTTCACTGTCTTTCTGACTTCAACAAGCTTCCAGAAACCACTTTCTTATAAGAAGTCTAATAACTGATGATGATGATGATGATGATGATGATGATGGGACCAACCGTGGTAGTCAAGACTTTGGCTAACAAACAAACTGGGTGGTAAACCTGCAGCCAGCTGCCTAATTCAGACACGCTGTATTCACAGACCAGTCTTTCCACTGAATTCACTTGGTCCAAAAGCTCATTTCTCAACACAGTAAGTGCTTCATTTCCTTGGCCAATGGGCTCTTTTATAAAGTCTGTGATACATTCTTCTACTTTAGTCACAGATATTTCTCTGTTGTCATGTTAATTGATCACAATTAATACTAGCTATTAATTATTCTATCCTCTTGAGAATTCTTGGAAATCGATTTTATTAAGTGCCCTCATACTTGATTGAATTCTTAAATTCCCACTTCTTCGCTTTGGAGTCTGTATGTTCTGTACATAAGAGGGCAGTGGGTCAGTCCCTCAGCAGTCTGGACTTGGAGAGGGATACTCTGGGACATCTTTCAGAACCAAGCAGCCTTGGATTTATGTTTGTGCATTCACCTCCACGGCTCTGCTCCTTCCCTATGTATACACACAAGGACCAATGAAGAACTGATGTATTCTGTAGCTGATCTGGCTCTGGACTAAACCTGAAAATGCTGTATTTCTCTTTGATCCATATTACACAGAATTCAGAGGTCTTTTCTCTTCTATCTTCCAATCTTGAACCTTGAGTATATTTCCCATGAAGGTTAACACCTGCCATATTTTCTCTATCTTAAGGTCTCTCTTACATCATGCCTACCTACAGTGTATCCTACCTTCTGATATACTTTTATTTTCTTAGCACTTTTTATTATATATAATTGCTTCACTGTGAGATTTTCACACACACACACACACACACACACACACACACACACGTTATTTTGATCAAATTCAGCTTCTGTTGTTCCCTCTCCACTATTCTCTTCTTTTTCTCAATGAGGTCCCTTTGTACTTTCATGTCCTTATTAAATTATTATTCACAACCAGTTGAACATCATGAGAGCTGCTTATAAGAGCATGAGGGAAGGGGTTATTTATAAGACTATAGGAAACTTACCAAAAGCTACACCACAGAAGAAAACACCTCCTTCCCTGATAGTTAACTGCCTGCATACAGGTCCTCAGAGAGGGGTCAAGCTTTGAGAGCCCTTGCCGATCCCTGACAGAATATTGATGGGCTCAATTTGTGTAGGGTTTGTGCTGGTAATCACAGCTGCTGTGAGCTAACATGTAAAACTATGTCCTGCCCAGAAGATGGCATCCACAACACTGAATCCCTTCCTCTCACTTTTACATCCTTTCTGCCTACCCTGACTTTAAAGTTTCCTGGGTCCTATATGCATGTCATCTCTCTCATACTCTCGATGTTTAGCTCTGCTTTTCAGAACTACGTATCATCCTATTGTTTGCTGCGTATTCCATATGCAGCTGTATTAAGGAGACTAAGCCTCGTGCTTGGTAAGAACCTGCCCATCATAGTAGCACATTCCTGAGTGGTCCAGAACCCTGCAGAAAGTACTAGCTAAGTGCAGTTGCATCCTCTTGCCACTGATTCCCACTGCCTTCCTTCAGTTGACAGTCAGCAACCACTTTGAGTCTGAATCCTGACACCGAGGATGATACACATGTTCTTTGTTTTAAAGGATTCATACTGTTGACTCTGTTGTTTTTGTGCTCCGTCCACAGATTTCTCCCCCTAGCCCGCAGAATAAAAACCTAACTTGATATTCGTCTCATCTGATCAGTCACTTTCACTTATTAATTATTAAATCATAAATTCCATTTCTTCCAGGACTCTCCTTCCAGAGCATTTGCAATGGCATTTATTAAGATTGCACATTTTCTGTTCACTCTGCTCGGCCCCCTTGGTTTTGTAGATCAGTGAGAGAGGAAAAAGCCTATTTAGACTACGAATCTTTATATTCCTGTCTTTCCTCGGTGAATGGGTGTAATTATGTGTATGGGAAATTAGAGTGTTTGCTATGATAATTATTCACTCTTCTAAAATAAGAGAATAATTATAATGTCAACATCTGACTGTACCAGTTACTGCTGAAGCGTTTAAGACTGCCACAAAGTGGCTTGCAGGATCCTGGCAATTAATATTAATTTCCCACAAATGCTTTTTATTCATCTGGAGAACATTCCAGATGGCCTTCACATTTCCCATTGCCTTGCAGAGATTCTTCTTTACATAGAGCTGTTTCTTCGAACAAAGCCTTGAGAACAACTGGCCTGGGGTTTAGAGGACCAGCTTCTAGCACTGTAGAGTGGACAGATTCTAGGAGAAATTTTACAATTTTAAAAACATGATTTCCAGTGCCAGGTTATATAAGACCCTGAGCAATAGAGGAAAGGGTGCCTGAACTGGCCTTGCCTTGTAGTCAGACTGATGAATATCTTAAATGTCACCAAAGAACCTCCATCCAGCAACTGATGGAAACATGGGCAGACACCTGTATCAGAGCACTGGACTGAGCTCCCAAAGTCCAGTTGAAGAGTGGGAGGAATGAGAATATGAACAAATAGGTCAAGACCATGATGGGGACACCCACTGAAACAGTATACCTGAGCCAATGGGAGCTCACCAACTCCAGCAGGATAGGGAAGGAACCATTATAGGTCCAAACTAGTCCCTCTGAATGTGGGTGACAGTTGTATGGCTGAGGCAGACTGAGGGACCACTGGTAGTGGCACCAAGATTTATCCTTACTGCTTATACTGGCTTTTGGGGAACCTATTCTCTGTGGATGGATACCTTGCTCAGCCTAGATATAGTAGGGAGGGCCTTGGACCTTCCCCAAAGCAGTGTGCCTTGCTCTCTCTGAGGAGTGGATGAGGGGTGAGGTAGGAGGGTAGATGGAGGGAATGGGAGGAGGGGAGGGAGAGGGACCTGGGATTGGTATATAAATTTAAAACAAAAGATAGTTTGTTTTTAAAACAATAAAAGAAATTTAAAAACTAAAAACAACAACAAAAAAAATGATTTCCCGCAATTTGCCTCATGGTTGTTAGGAAATGCAAACTTTTACATTTTATTGTGAAAAGGTCAGTTAGAACAGTTAAATAATCGTCATGGAATCATGAGCAAGCTACGGTTCAACGCTTTGGTGTTCTGTTTCAAGGAATTGTCTGCCTACCGAAAACTTAGTCTGTGCTAATCTGGAGGTAAGCTTTATGGAAATATCATTTTTACTTAAAAAAATAATCATGAAACACAAAGATGTGAGCTGAGTAAATCAATGCAGTTTCTCAATTAAAAAGGAAAATGTATTCTCTTACAAAAACATCTAAGAAACCATTTATGCAAGTGTATATACATATGTATGCATATGTCTATGGAAGTCAGAGGTCAAACCAAGGCATCTTCCATAACCACTCTTTACCTTATATTTGAAACTTGGTCTCTCAGGAGCCTGCAAATACCAAATTAGGCAAGGCTAGCTGTCCAGAAAACCTTGGGAATCTTCCTGATCTTCCTATCTTTACCTCCCTGGTGCTAAAATTTGGGACCAGTTTTTTTTGTTGTTGTTGCTGTTGTTTTGCTTTTTTTGTATGTGTGTGTATGTATGTATGTATGTATGTATGTATGTATGTATCTGTGCCTCTGTGTTTTCTGAGATTGCACTGAGGTCCTTATGCTTATAAGGTAGCCTTTTTATTTCTCTGTTCCCTGACTGGCTATATTTGGCGCTTGACCAATCATTTAAATGAAGGATAATGTCATACTGTAGGGCTAGTCCCCAGTGACAGCAGCTGGGAACAAATGAAGACATGATAAATACCATTCATAAAAACATGCCAGCAGGGACTGGAGTCAACACCATAGAACATCTGCCAAGTGTGTAGCCAGACACGGACACTCACTGGGAACTGCACATGGTCTATCCACAGGTCTACTGTGAATACTTTAAACAAGTGTTGAGAACCACGCTGGGTGGGGCCTGCTTTGTAATTCCTAGCTTTTCCCTGGTTCCCACTCCTGGCTGAATGCTTAGCTCTCTCTCGTTCACTAGTGGTTTCTTCTGGAACATTCTGTCAGACCTGACTGAACCCAGCAGGAGTTATCTTGCCACAGGAAACATCAGTACCTTCCCCTTGCTATAGAACTTACAATCAAAGGGAAACAGAAATCTTGGAAAGTGCGTTAGGCTGTTAAGAACAAAGAGGCTCTATAGGACACTTATTTTTCTAGGGTGACCATGTACCGCCCAGGTCTCTCTAGCTAAGCACAAAGGTCAATCCACTCCTAAAGTCATTCTCTGCAGACTGCTGGAAGAGGAGGGCTTACCAAGGACTAGGGGCCTCCTGCATCCAGGCTGGAGAGATCGATATGTTCCCCTTGTTCCTGCATTTAGAAATGACTATGTGTATATGCATAAACATAAATATGAGCTCAGAACTAACTCTGTGCCTGAATATGGCACAGTAAAAATGATTATCAAAGTTTTCAATATTACTATAGTAAGATCCTGAAAAATCTCTGTAGAAATTTTTGCCCTTTTCAGGATATCATAATGCTAAAAATCTAGGTTTTTTTTTTCCCCAGGCTTTGCATGTTATAAAATAGGACTCCTTCCCTTTCACAAGTACAGAGAATTCATAATGTTCAACAAACATGTTTTATAGAATGTAAGATCCCCAGGAATTATTACTAAAGGATCAGGCTGAACATGCACGATGCTGAAGGTTCCAATTTGTAATTGCTAACTGTCACTAGGGAACAGGTGTGCCATTTATACCACAGTGGCTTCACCTCTAAGGTCAGGAAGAATTTTAAAGGACCCACTAATGACAGAGTTCACTGTACTGAACATAAGTTACAAGCAGTTGTTAATAAATAGACATACCACAGAGATTATGCTTTATTTTTATTTTTAATTTAAAAGTTATTTATCTATGCAACAAGACTGTGGTTAAAAACATTGAACCAACACTATACCTGGTAGCAATAGCTATACAACAGTGTAAGAGATAAGGAAGCAGACAGATATTAAAAGTATACCTCAGAGCTAGGGAGTAGCTGAGTGGGGAGACTGCTGCCCTAGTATACCAAAAGCCCTAGGTTTGAGTCCCGTCACCATCCATGACGGGCTTGCAGAGGCATATATGCCGAGAATCCCAGACATTCCCAAGGTAGACGCTGGAGGACGGGGGTTTTAAGTTTATGATCGGCCTAAGTCAGGTGGAAGCCAATCTGTCCTATAGGAGCCCCTCTCTCAGAACAACAAAAGGAGAGTTACATTTAAGGACACCCTGTGGGAAGTACCTGATATACAGACTCATAACCAGTTCAAGTGCTGAGAATAATCGCCTGCTGTGTGCTTGGCCTTAAATGGAGCAGCTACATCACCTCCTTAAAAGCTCAGGAAACCTCATGGAAGAGGTGGCAAAAAGAACTTAAGAGCCAGATGATGGGGAGATGAGGGGCAAAAGACATGCTCTGGGCAAGACATAGCCACTGTGCCCATGCACTGATTGTAGCCGTGTTTCTCGGTACAGGACTGAGCCTATCAACATTTCGCCATGGATGGAGGAGGACCCATGAGGTCCAGCCCTCCCTGAGGGGCTACTGACAATTAAATGGCTGCTGGGCGATGTGGGAAGGACCTTCTCTCCAGTAGTGGAGCCACTTACCGTAAGCTACCCGAGCTCCACCCAGCTTGCAAGCAACAGTAATTAAACTCTGTGGGGATGTGTATGGGAGAAGGGGTTCATCAGGACAAGTGAAGGGAGGATAGAGGGTGATGGGCATGAAAAGGATCAAAGGGACTTATAAGTTTGGAGGAAACAGCCAAAGAACAATCAAGGATTAAAATAACAAAATCATGCCTTCTTTACTCATGGAGGAATTAGGAAAAGAATTATAGGACATGCTAAATGAATAAGAGAAAGCTATTCCTCCTAAGACCTTGTTAGAGACTGTAAAATGTAAAAAAAAAAAAGGTTTAAGTGTCTGTGTGTACAAGAGAGACAAAGATACACACACACACACACACACATATATGGAGAGAGAGAGAGAGAGAGAGAGAGAGAGAGAGAGAGAGAGATATCAAAATATCACAATGTGGTCCTACCAGATGACTTAGTGGGTAAAGGCAGTGGCCTGATAGCCTATCTCAAACAGTAGAAATAGAACCTATTCCTACAAGTCACCCTCTGGCTACCACGCGTGTACTGTGGCACAAGCACCCACATACATATATAATTAAGAGATGCAGTCATTTCAAAAAGAATCTTACAATTCAATTTAAGTGTAAGATCAGCCCTGGTGCAGGAGTTGGCATATTTTCAATAAGGTACCAGATGCTATGCTGACTACTCAAGACTTTCCAGGTTGCTGTCTCTGTTCAGCTCCTCAGATAAACCCTTCATCATGAAGCTGGACACAGAGAGTCAGTGAACAAATGTGTATGTGGACATCCCAATCAAGCGGCAGCAACGCCTGCGCTCAGGAAGCTGAGGCAGGAGATGGAGCGACACTGTCTCAGAGAAGAAACACAAACAGGCAGGAAGGCAGAATGTGGTATCGCTTGTGGAGCCCCAGTCGAGATCTACCATTGATGGGGAGTCAACCCGAAGTGTTCTTCTAGGAAGTGATGCACAATTTCTATTGTTTTTCCTATATTCATTTTTTTTTTTTACATTCTAACTTTGGTGCTGGGTAACTACCTTCTGGTTATTGAGAAACAAGACCAACTTGATGCCCCTTTGCCCACATTGAGTGAAATTTGATAGCAGCCATCGATAATGAAAATCTCAGTTTGTGCTCCGGAGAAGGGATAAAGACTTTGGGAGCTCTGAAAACATCTAATACCTGTGCTTGACAGTGTGCTTGGAACAGATCTGTTATCTATCCCCATGATTACATCGCCGCGCAGAGGCACCAGGTTCATGTAATACAGAATTACATCTTAGCCGTTAGCTATTAGCCAGAATCTCTTCCCCATTCTCAGAAAGGCATGGACACGTCCCCTGGCTGCAGGGAGAAGAGCCTCCACGGTCACTCACCTCCACAGTGACTTAGTACTTGAACTCAGCAACTACAAAGAGCCAACTCCATGTCTCGCTAATTTGACCATTAGATAGCTTTGAATATTGATCATAAAAAATGGATAAATGATTGCTTCGTTCTTGTCATGGTTTGAGTATTGACTTTAAATTATTTGTCTGGATATTGACTGTTCCTTGAGCATCCAGAAGCTACTATAGACCTTTAAAAGGTGGCATCTAGTGACATTGCTTAGAGGTCACTGAAGGCATTTTTCCAGTGAGTTGGGGGACCTCCATCAGCACCGTCTCTCTACTTCCTGGGTGCAGATGTGGGTGCTCCCTTGTAAACTGAGCTCTGGCCATAATGCCCCCCTTCAACACAGGTCTAAATATATGAAGTCGACATGATCTTGGATTTGAACATACAGATTTTTAAATATCTCATTTACTTTATAAGTGGTGCATATCAAGTACATCACTGTAGTTATGAAATGTAACTAATACAGTCAGACAAATGCATATTTTCTTTACCTTGGAGTCTCTAATAATAGTCTGCAAAATTTCATGCTGACAGATGTCAGCTCTTTCAATGCTTTTCCATATAATTTTTTCCAAAGCTGACAAAAATTTTAAGTGTAGACACTCATTATAAGCAAGCAGGGCTGAGAAGATGGCACAGTCAGAAACGTGACTGCCTGCAAATGTGTGAACCTGAATTCAGATCCCCAGGAGCCACATCAAACATGCCCAGCCAAGGGGCTGGAGAAAGCGCTCAGTAGATAAAATCACTTGGCATCCAAGCCCTGAGATGTCTGGAATGGAATGTCTATAATCATAGTGTTCCTACAGTGTGACAGGATGTGGACATGGGAGAATCAGCCAGAAGCTCGTGAGCCTAGAGCACACTGAAGAGTGTCAGAGATGAGTGAACCCCTGCCTCATCAAGGCAGAAGGCAAGAACTGACTCCCAGAAGTCACCCTCTGCCTACAAACTGCACATGGCACATTTGCCCCATACTCACATACCTATGTGTGCATGTGTGCTCAGGTAATAATAGTGAAATTTTAAGTGCCAGGGGAGGGTGGTTGAGTGCTTACAGCACTGTGTACTATGTACGATGTGCTAAGTGAAGTCAAATCTTCCCTGCACAGTCATTCATCCTAGCTTCTTCCTCACATCTAAGGTGGCTTAGGAGAGAAGAGGGTGTGAGCAGTCTCGAATGTGTGCAGCTCCTGGGTCCTGCCATTACCAGTAATTCCCCAGATCTTGTGTTCGGCTCAGATTTTTAAAAGACTTCAAACTTCAGATGTCCTTTTGTCTGCTCTCCATTGATTGCTGTTAAAACTAAATGTTTTTCACCCAGCAATCAATACTTTCTTACAAAAATACACCCAGTCATTGACAAACAACTCCGTGGCTGATTGCAGCCTTCCTTAGAGTGGACAGCATGAGAAACTACTCTCTGCAAGGATTAGAAAAGATCACACCGGTTCTGATGCTTATTACAATATTTACATGGTCCTTACCGCTGGACCACTCCACTGGAGCAAGACTTGATTAAACCAGACAGCTACGGAATCACAAGCTCTCAGAGAATAACAATTAGCATGTCTTGTCCCTTCATTATGTTTCAAAGCATGGCGACCATCCGGCTCGTGCTCACGCACCCATTCGTGCACATTCTCCTGTGAGGAAGTCATTAAGAGCATCCGCTACAGAGAATGAAGAAGAGATGCTGGTACAAAATACAAACAATAATGACTTTGCTTCGTCAAATCATTGTTCCAGACCAGGTTCTCAAACAGCAAGCATCTGCTTTCAAAATTAACTTGCTGGACTCTGAGGTCCCCTCCAAAGATTATGTATTGATCTGGGACTCTCAGACATTCTGAAAGATAAATTCTCTGGCCTTTTCAAACACCTGCCTTAGGCAATCCGGATGCTCTTAATCCAACGGGAAGCAGGGCTCCATGCAGGTATGCAGTGTCCACACATGTAAGAATGGGATATGCATGTACCTTGTATCTTTCTTGCCTTCCCATGCCACTTTACCCAAACTCCTGGTTCCTAAAGTGCACAGTTCTGCTCTCCATGGGTAGACGTCAGTGGTTATGGCTAAATTAAACTGGTAATGAAACCAAACTCTTCCAGACACAACAAACCAAAACAGGACACCTTTCCATGCATGGACCTTAAGTTAGTTCTAGGATGCCCTCACCTTCAAGTTTATTAGCAGGAAAGGGCTCTGGGAATGATAACTTTGAACCATTTGAACCTGTGTGGTTTAACTAGTGACCAGAGCAAGAACGGTATTTGCAGTTTTTATTAGTAGCAGTTGCTATTCCAGCCCTTCAGTGAAGATGGTTGCATTACAGTGAGGCAACTCAATGATCCAGCCCCAAAGTTTCTCTAACGATGCTTTCTTGTTCCAAGACAGCTTTTATGACAATGCTCAAAATTGCCACCAAGTGGATGACCGAGCACTGGTCAACCACAGCGACCAGCATGCTCTAAATGTTTATGCTCATGTTTCAGGTACTAAAGGGGAAAACACTCAGACTGTGAGCAAGGAGGCTGAAAGCCTGTGGTGGGCACCGTGATCTAAACATCTACATGCAATCCTATTCATCTCTTCATTATGTATAAGGGAAAAAAGAGCTCACAGGTGCTATCAGGACCACCAAGAGCAACATGCAGGATGGATGCCAATGGGTATCTAATTATCTGAGAAAACAATTCTGGAACACATAAAATTGGAATTACTTTTGAATCTACTGATGCAATTTAAAAGGCCAATAAATTACAGGACACCAGCACCCTCTTTACAATCTCTTATGGAGAAGTGGCTTTAGATATAATGGTGGCCATACAGAAATCAACGTCACAATGATACACCCCAGGGTTTTGCCCACATAGGAAGGGGCAATGCTTTCATTCCAAGCCAGGGACAGCCTGACCTTTCTCACACTGTACATCTTAGTTAGTATGTGGGAAAGCCCAAAGAAAGAAAAATCTACAATCATGTCTGTTGATCCGATTTATTTAATGAAATATCTGACTTATTCAAATGAGCACTTCCAAGCCCCACTTAGGCTAATCTTCCATGGCTGACATTATTTATTTTGCACCGCGGAGCCAGTCTTCACTCTTGGAAGCCAGGGCACCAGAGGGAGGGACAGTAAGTTTTAATGGGTGCAGTTAGATCTTGAAATTTTTTATCTGAAAACCATAAAGCTTTTAAAAATGAATTTGCGGGTGTAATTGAGCCTCTAATAGCTGCTACTGATAGTAATTAAGGAAATCTCATTTCCCTAAATTAAACATAATGAAATGTTTTTCAAGATCAAATAAAAGCAGAAAATGCTATCGGGGTGATAGGATTTGCCTCTGCAAGTGGTGTTCTGGAGTTTGCAGTTACTCAGTTACTAGCAGAGCCCATGGCGGAGAGGGTTATGGGCAATGTGGAGACCACTTCTGCAGCATCGTATCTGCTTTTATTGGTGGGTAATGCACACAAAAGCCAATATAGTGCCTGCTTCACACTGTGTGCTTATGAAAACGTCACAGGCATCCTGTGCAACTCTTCCATTAGCGCCTTCAAAGAGTTTGTTGTTTAATTAAATGTTGTCAGCATCTCCTCAGCCCAACCTATGCATTCACCAGGCTCAATGCTTAATTTCTGCATCAGTTCCGCTTTTCTTCGAGTGAAAACAGCATTTGAGAGCCACGACTGCATTAACCTGGCCTCTCTTAACACAGAGGGGGTACGTCAAAGCCTGACTCTGTGATCAGACAGAGTTAAAACAAAAAAAAAAAATACCATAGACTGGATGATTTTACTAAATGGAAATTTATCTTCACAGGATTGAAGTCTGGGAAGTTCAAGATGGGGGGGGTGCCAATTTCGGTCCAGGGGACATTCTTTCTGTTTGTACAGAGAATACTTGGGTTATCCCCACATTATAGGGCAAGAAGTAAGCACTCTAATATGCCCCTTTTGATAAAGACACGGTGACAGAGGGTTAGCTAGCTTGCTCAGCAGATAAAGGTGCTGGCCATTAAGCCTGAGAACCAGAGTTTGAACCTCAAACTCACCTGGTGGAAAGAAAGAACTGATCTCAATAGGTTGTCCTCTGATCTCCTCACACAGACATTACACACAGATAGATATAGATAGATAGTAGACAGATAGACAGACAGATAAAAGTTAAGGTTTTTCTCCACTACCAGCACCATCAGCACCACCATCATTATTTAAACAGACACTGTGAAGGCTAACCTTGACTGCCAACTTGACAGCATCTGGAATCAACTAAGGGACACCCTTTAGTGTGAGCCTGCGACAACAGTTCCAGGTGACAATAGTTCCAGGAGGGACTGACTGAGGTGAGGGGGAAGACCCTCCTCTATGATGGACTTCACCTTCTGGGAACAAGTAAGATGTAAAGAGAGCTGAGGAAAAGTCGGTGCTGCCTGCCTTTACTTCCTGCTGGCGTGTGTGGCCAACACGGGTACTGCTGTGGCCACCCTGAGCTGACCTCCATCTTCCTCTGGAGAAGGAAGAGCAGCAGCTCTCCCGGACTCCCCAGGCCCTCAGCTTGGTGACAGCCAGGATGAGACACAGACCTTTGTGGACCGAGCAGGTCCTGAGCTTGCGGCCTTTCCTGCTCCCACATTTTCATAAGTAGCCTTACACATTAAACCTGTTTGGTTCATCCCATCTTCAAAGGCCCTCTGTTTGCTGCTAGAATTATCTGCAACACTCTCCTTAAATTCCAGAAGCCACCATCCTGGGCATTTCCCCCAGGCTGCCCTTTTCTGCAGCGATCTGATTTGTGATTTTCCATGCCTTCTTGACTTGGTTGAAACTTTTGTGTCCTGTAGGATTCTGGAAGCATCTTGATAGAAAGCTTGTGTTTAAAAATTACTTTTTATTATTTTTTGGTAATTCTATACATGTATACAACATATGTAAAACATATAGACCCACCATTTCCCCCCTCCAACTCCTCTAGTGCTCCACACCCCCCAACCTATCTCCATCATTGCCATCTCCTGCTATCCCTCCTCCTCCCATCAAACCGTGGAGTCCAATCAATGCTACCAATATATGCGTGGTCGTAGGGCAATCCATTAGAGCACGGGCAAACAGGCCAGGGCCACATTCCTAAAGAAAACTGACTCTCCTCAGAGATGATCGACAGTCCACAGTTCCTCAGCTAGGGGTGGGGTGGCATGAGTTCCTCCCCATCCATGCTGGGAACTGAGCAGTCTGATCTTATGAGGATACTGTACCAGTAATCACGGCTGACTGAGTTCGTAAGCACAAAAGCTATGCCAGGTCTGGGAGATCCGAACACAGCAGGTAGCAGGCAGCTTCTACATGGCTCAAAAACTGTGTTTAGGAAATGAAGACAGTAAAATTTCTATGGGAATGTAGAGATGGGTATAGTTTCATACACACTGTTTCTAGGCTCAGAGTGGCAGGAAGTTCCAGAATCCTTGCTGTAAGCCAAGCAGAGGTTTGCCCCTGAATTGATGGCTGTTGGCTCTTCCTACACAATTCCGGTGATCTATCTTGCACTTCCTCTTAGGTTTCAATTTGTGTTTCCAGTGTCTATTATTTGCGACCTGGATAATTGCATTACCCTTCTAGCCTATTCCCTTCTCTCTAGCTTTAATCGCCTATAATCTGTCCTAGGTCTCAGATTTCTCATCCAAAATCCCAGGCGTTCAATAGCTTCCCATTACCTAAGGAACACACACATCACACACACACGCACACACACACCCAAACAGACAAACAAACAAACAGCAATGGTAACAAAGAAACCTGCTCAGCTTTTGTTATGTGAGATCCTCTACAATCTGACCCCATGTTAGCAGCTCAAACTGTTTTTACGTCATCACAGGCCCTCTACATTTCAGGTGCATTTTCCCACATCCTCCATCCTGGTCTCTCCAACTCTGCCCCACTCTTTCCCTTAGTAATGTGACAATCTCCTGCTCCGAATTATTGCTATTTATTACTGTCAGAACCAAGCTGCTGTGCATCTATCAACCACTATGCTTTCTTACTGTTTTGTGTGCTGACTTTTTTATTCACTTTTACTTTCTTATTTTGTTGTATCTATATAGTCTGGTGTATGGTGTGTGTGTGTGTGTGTGTGTGTGTGTGTGTGTGTGTGTGTGTGTGTGTGATGTATAAAAACTTAAAATACACAGAAGAGAAGCAAAGACCTCCAGTAAACCATGGAGCAGTCATCAACACCATTATACATTCAAGTCAGTTTTCTCACCCAAAAGTTGGAGAGATGTGTAGTAGTAAAGAACACTTACTACTCTCACAGAGGGCCTGGATTTGGTTCTTAGCACCTCCATCAGGTGACTCACAACCACCTGTAACTCTGGCTCCAGGGTATCTGATGTCCCGTTATGGCCTCTCTGGGCACTTGCACACACTTGTATGTACACACAGACACATCTACATAAATAGTAAAAGAAAAATATTCTAAATTTTGAACCTAACAGCCAAATACTTTCCAACCAAGAAACTGTCTCCCCGCTTGCCTTCTCAATTGCTCACACCAAGGCACACTGCCCCAGCTCATCCTCCATAGAATGCTGAGAGGTGGTAGTGGTGTCATCACCATACAATGTGAGGACCTCTTCTGCAGTTCACCTAAAGAGAGGAAGTGCTCCATACACATAACACCGCGCAGAATCTGCTCCTGGAAACCAGACAGCTCAGTGTTTGTGTCCTGTTCAGTCTTGCTTAGCAAGGTCTCACTGGAACTTATTCAAGACACGTGCTTAGTAAGTTTGCAGTGATGGTGTTCTTTAATCTCAGTGTCTTGGAAGCAAGTGGCTTGTGCACACACACACACGTGTGTGTGTGTGTGTGTGTGTGTGTGTGTGTATGTGTGTGCGTGCACGCCTACTTACAAGCATATGTGCATGTGGAGGTTAAATGACAATCTCAGTTGTCACAGCTAAGGCACAGGGATGGTTAACTCTAAGTATCAACTTGATACAACTTAGAATCACCTGGGGAGAGTGTAATGGTGGATTGTTTAGATCAGGTTGTCCTATGTCAAGTCTGTGGGGGTTGTCTTGATTGGGAAGACCACACGTATTATGGGTGTTACCGTTCCCTGGGTTTGGGCCCTACACTGCACGAATATATAGAAGGGGCAGAGGACTAGAAGGCATGCATGAAATCAGTTCTCTCTGCTCTTGCCTATCAGTGGGAGGAGACCACCTGGAAATTCCTGCTTTGCTTTCCCTACAATGATGGACTGTACCCAGGAATTATGAGAAAAGAACCAAAAGACAACAGCAACAAAACCACTTTCTTACCTAATTTGCTTTTCATTGGGATATTTTTAGCAAAGCAAGAAAATTGAAACTAAACAGGCACCTTCTGCATTTTAGTTGAGACAGGATTTCTCCTTGGTAGGGAACTTCACCAAGTTTAAAAGGCTTGCCGGCCAGTGAACGTCCAGATCCACCTGCCTCTTCCTCTGCCTCTGCCTCTGCCTCTGCCTCCCATCTTGCCCGAGCTGGGCTTAGAAGCACATATCACCACACTTCAGTTGGCACACGGGTCTGGTGCTGTTTGATATTTTGATCACGCTCTAATCAATAAAGCTTGCTTGGAGTCAGAGAAGCTGAGAAACCACCAGTCTTCTCTGACCTGCTCCATTCCTTCCTCTAAAAGGGTATGAGAGCCCTCCTCTCCCTGCCTTCCTACTTCCTCTCCTCTCTGTGTACAGTCCTCCCAAGCCTCCGTGGTTAATTTTGGTTGACTAGTGGCTAGCTCTATCCTCTGACTCCAAGCAAGCTTTATTTGTCAGAACACAATCAAAATATCACAAACAGTCTGGGATCGAACTCAGGTTCTCATACTAGTGATGCAAAGGCTTTACACTAGAGCTGTCTGCGTAGTCATTTTTAAGGTCATACATAATCCGTGTACTTTTACGATTGTGAATGGCAATATGCATTTCAGTCTTCCATATGCCCTTCCGAACTCTTGCTGAATTACCAGTTGAGGAAACACATTAGGCTGTACTCTCTCACTTGCTAGATTGTGTCCCTGACTAGAACAGTGGGCTCAGGTGTTCCAGTCTCAGAAGGGTGACTCTGCATTTCCAAACAACCCTGACCTCTCCACAGAGCCATCTCATTTCTAGGTTAGATTGATCACCAGCCAGTTTATGTACCTTTAATACTCTCTATTTTCATCAAGATATATAGAAATTTGGGAAATAACATTTTCTAAAATATAATTTAGGTCAGCAGTGACTGGTTCACCAGCATAAAATTGTGCCTTGTTGACTATCAATCAATGAATTAATCAATCAACAACTATAGTTACTTAGGACCAACTGATACACTAGGCACTTCAGGTATATTGGAGGGGAGGGTAGTTAAGAAACAAAAGACATGTGGCTTTGGTTCTTAGTGACTCTGGAAGATGGTATAATGAACCACACAGGACATCTACTCCTGAACCTCTAGAAACTATAAATTTGGCAAAAGCAATTTTGCAGATGTCATTTATGTTCTAGACTTTAAACTAGAGAAATTGTAAGAGTGTGACCAATCTAATCCAAGAGAGTTTAAATTCAGGAAATTTCTCTACTGGAGGCAGAGACAAGCAATGGGCAACAGGATTCGATGCATGAGATGGATTCATTGTGCTGAGTCACGGGCTCAATACACAAGGATTATATAAACAGGCCCCTAGCATCAAAATATCACCGTCTCGTCCTACAATCTAGTGAAACCAGGTTCTGCCAACCACCTGGATGAGACCTGAAGCATCATTCTTCCCAGAAGCTCTTAAGAAGAGCCCTGTTGGACCACACCCTTAATTTAGCCTTAGGAAACATGGAACAAAGAAACCAGTCAGTCATGCCAGCCCAGATTTACCACCTGTAGAACTTGGGATATCTGTGTTCCTTCAAACATGTATTTTTAACAGAAAACATTCCTCTAGGCTCACATATTTGAACACCTGGTTCCCAGCTGTTGTTTGGAAGGTCATGGAATTATATGAGGTGTGGCCTCACTGGAGAAAGTGGCTCACTGGAGGTGGGCATGGGGAGCTTATAGTGCAGCCTCACCTCCCAATCATTCTCTGCTCTCTGAATGTAGATATAATGTGACCAGCCAGCTTCCTATTCCTGCTGCCATGCTTCCCCTGCCTGCCATGAAATACTGTATCCCTCAGAAGCTGTGAGACAGAATAACCTTTTTCTCCATTATGTTGATTTGGGGAGGGGAGGGAATCATGACAATGAGAAATAAATGAAACATAGCCAGATGAGTGTGGCAGCAACAGGAAATGAATACAAAGGTCTAGGGTGGAACCCACACAAGGGCAGGATCCTACAGAGTTACCTTCCACCATCTAGTGGAACAGGCAGGGTCTGGGGAGAAACTGGCATGGTCCCTTAAGTATTGTTTGTTACTATACTGGGTATAAACCCCAGGGCAGCGCATGTCAAGCCAGCCCTCGTCATTGGGTGTGCCACTAGTTTTCTATGTGTTTTGAAAGATTCAGAGGAAAATAACATCGGTATGTCTTGTAGTAGTTGCAAAAAATTTTACATAAATAATATTCTGGTTAGGTGAAAATGTTACTGACAGATAAAAGGTATGAATTTCAAAATAGAGACGAGGAGAAAGCTGGACCAATGGAGAGGAAGAGAGAATGGGAGAGTAGGGAGAGGCAAGCCCGTAGGCTGGCAAGAGCCGGCAAACACAGAGATCAAAAGGAGAAGGTAAGCCGTTGACTGTGGCTCTGTCCTAGCTCCATTTCTGCTGCTGTGATTTAAAAACAAGCAAACAACAACAGCCAAAACCTAGGAAACTTATAGGAGCAAAGGGCAAAGGTTTATCCGGCTTACAGTTCCAGGTTCTAGCCCATCACTGTAGGGAAGTCAATGGAGCAGGATCAGGCAACTGATCAGTGCTCAACTCCTCTCTCTTTTCCACTGAGCCCAGGGGTTGGCCAGTGAGTGGTGATTCCTCTATTCAGAATGAGTCATCTCTCCTCAATTAAGTTAATCAAGATGGTCCTCACGCAGACACACCTACAGAACAAACTGATCTAGACGCTTCTGCACGGGCACTCCCTTCTCAGGCGACTCTTGGTTGTGTCAAGCTGACAAAACTAACCGTTAACAGGTTAGCATGAACAAAAGGTCTCTTAACTTAGTAATACTTTAAAGCTTTTGGGGGTCACCCTAGTCAAAGCTGGGGTGCAGAGAACAGAGCAGGGGACCCATACATGCATATGATGAAGATATACCAGAGGCCCTCTCCCTGTCTTCACTCCGTCTGCCTTCAGTCAGAGCATGGGCACACTGCTATCTGGGTAGCTCTGTAGCTGGGTGGAAAGTCCTTACAGCATGAGGTATGAGGGTGCTGTCATGGAGGACTATCATCCCAGTGACTTGGCACAGTAGAATTTCACCACCTTACAGTTGTGGAAACCAAAACTCAGAAGCCAGACTGTCAGCAGGGACCTGCCTCCTCTCATGGCTCTGGAGTAGGGGCTGCCTCTCTCAGCTTCTGAAAACATAGTCACAACCTTCATAACGTGGTCTCTCTTAGTCACAGGCTCACCCCACTCCAGTATGACTTGATTGCAATTAACTATTCTTTTCAGGATTGTTTCTGAGTAGGGACAGATTCTGAGGTACACAGCGTTACTAATTCAATGTGCAGAACAATGGATAAAAATAAGCCTCAAAGCTGTAGCAACTCTGGCCACCATCGGGAGTTCCATAGCCAGGAATTTACACTCCAGTGTGAAGAAATTGGTCCATGTAATCACCAAAGTTATGTGATGGTTAACCCTGTCTCTTGAGACGATCTAAAATTTTCTTAGGAGACAAACCTCTGGGCCTATCTGTGAGGGAATGACCAGATGGGGTAAACTGACATGGGGAGACATCTCTATGTCTGTCTGCCCCCCACTTTCTCTCTCTCTCTGTCTGTCTCCCTCCCTCTCCCTGATTTCCAACTGTAAACACAAATGACCAGCTTCCTGCAGCCATGCCTCCCCTACCGAGCTGTGCTCTCACTCTATGAGACAAATACTCCTTCCCTTTCTTAGGCCACCTCTGCCAGGTGTCACCAGGAAACAAGAAAAGTAACTGATTCATTCCACTAAATCTTACTGCTACTGTTAATTTCTGCTTAGACGTTTACACAGAGTGCCAAGTCTGTCTCTGAACATGATCATATTTGCTAGACTCTGAGAGCAAACTATTTAAGTCACCACGGAGCAAGGATTAACCTTAGATGCTTATCTAAGTAATCCACCTAAGAACAGATTCAAACGCAGCACTCCTAAAACACCAGATTTAAGACCATATTTACAATAGTAACACACCCTAGTCCAATCTTAGCTTCTTCCCAGTCTGCCCATCAACTCTGGCAAAGACTATCTTTACCCTACAAGGTGAAAATGTTACTGGTTAAGATTTTGTTTTAGAAGCAAAGCTAGACATGCGCCACCTAGTGTCCGGATGTCAGAACTGTGGGTCAGCCAAGTCCTCAGCTGGCAACCACTCAGAACTGTGCTCAAACATGTCCCTTGAGTGACAATGATCTATGGACAGAGGGTTTTCTTAATTTCCTGTAAGACTCTTGAAATACAAGTTTAGCCCCAGCCTATAATCCTCCCTCCCTAGGGGGCAACCTGGCTCAGATTTATCCCTGTTCCTTCTTGGTTCTGCTTTCTTCCCTCTTGTACAGTTCACGTTTCGAACCTCTCTTCTCCCTCCTACCACAATCCACGAGCTTTCCTTTCCCCAGCTTCTCATTCCTCTATCACCCTGCTATTTCAGCCATGTATCCTCTCTCTCTCTCTCTCTCTCTCTCTCTCTCTCTCTCTCTCTCTCTTCTTGGATCTCTCTTCTCTCTTTGCTCTCATGGTTCTGGCGATGCTTGCCGTCCTATCTCTTCTTACTCCCCTTGGTCCTCCTCTCTTCTTGCCCCCTCCCATACTTTCCTGACACATTCTGTTGGCCATGTTCAATCTACTACTTCCCATTACTGATCTGGACTCCTGCAGATGCCCTGGCTGTATTCTCCCTCATCCCTTATAGCCACATAAAATCCTCTTCAACCAGGCTTGGGAGAAGTCATGTCCTCACTTCATTCAACTACTTCTTCAGAAAACATTTCCTGCAGGAACAGGTAAGGGGCTTGGCAGATGGCTCAGTTTGTAGCAGTGCTTGCTGCCTAAGTGTGAGGACCTGCATGCAGATATCCACCACCCACAGAAAAAGCCAGGCGTGTCACGGCTCAAATCTATAACTGCAACACAATGAAAGCTACACTATAGGGTTACACAGATGAAGGAACCCTTGAACTTGTCTGAAGGTATTGACAAACTCCATGCTCAAAGACCTTATCTCAAAGAATAATATGGGAAATGAGGGGGGGAAACGCAACACCAATCCCTGGTCTCTGTGTGCACCCACAGGAGGAGGCACGCCCCCTCATAGGTGCACGCATGCACAGCCCACACAAACTCACTTATACACAAAAGGGCCAGTAAGAGAGATTTTGAAAGTTGTTAGATATTTCCATCACTGCCAAGAAGTGGTGTTCACGGAGACTTTTAAAGTTTTTTAAAGAGTCATTCAGTTACTGACTTTAAAGTTCACATAAAGTACCGTGCTGAAGATTAAAGATCTGCACAGGAAAACATCTTGAGGTTTCTTTTAAGTGTTACACCCACATTTACAGGAGGTACAGCTTTGTGGGTTGAAAAAGAAATTGCCGAATTGAAAGCAGGAGCATAAACACTGTATTTTAAGCTTTAGCATCTTATTTGTTTATTCATTGACAATTTCATATATATTTAGAATACATTCAGGTCACACTCTCCCCTCCAATCTCTGTTTTCCTCCACCCCCTAGTCCCCATCCCATTTTCATGTCCTTTTGTCTTGATTTGGTTTTTACTTTGTGACCCACTGGGTTTAACCAAGACCACCCTTACAAGCCAAGGTGTTATGCTGTCTACCGGAGCACAAGAAACTCGCCAGTGGCCATACAGATAAAGACAGATCCTTCTTCTCCCCCAGCAGCCCTTAGCTCCATTACCCTGCCATTAGCTCCCTTGGGAGTGCAAAGCCCATGAGCTATTTGTCTACTGTGACTGAACGTTTGCCGACTCCGCCTTGTGCAGACACTATGGCTGTGAGATCATGATTATCCTATGGTAGCCATGGCATGCCCGCAGGCAGCTTTTCATGGCCCTCCTCCCTGCCCATTAGCGCTTACCTCTTCCCAAACTCCTCTTCTGAGGTCTCTCAGCCTTGAGGCAGTGACATGGGTGCCCTACTTAAAGGTGAACATTCAACAGTCATTTGGAATTAATTTATTTGTGTGTGTGCATGCATGTGTATGTGTGAGAGACAGAGACAGAGGGACAGGGACAGAGGCAATGTCCACCGGGTTTTGTTTTGCTTTGTTTTTGAGATTATAATTCAATTACAACATTTCTCCCTTCCCTTTCCTGCCTCCAAAGCCTCCCACATACTCCTCCCTGCTCTCCTTCAAATTCACGGCCTTTTCATTTTTTAACTAATTATTTTAAGACAAGGTCTTTTGCTTTCACCTGGGGCTCACTGCCTCAGCTAGACTGCCTGGCATCTCCTGGCCTCCCCAGTGCTGGGTTGATAAGAACTCACCAGCATGCCTGGTTCTTTTCATATGGGCTCTGAGGATTAAACCCTGGTCCTGTGTTTGCACTGACAAATTCTTTACCAACCAGACACAGCATCGTCTTTTGGGAAAAGAAAATCATATATTCACCACTGTGAATAAATATGTATATACTGTATACACATACAATCTATGTGTGTATATATTGTTCACATATATATGAACATATATATCAGTATACAATACACATATACCAATATATCAATATTGATACATCAATACAATACATCACATAGAGATATGAGATATGCATGAATATGTATATATCCTAAAGGAAAACAAAATAAAGTCCATATATTGAGATAAAATTTCTCTCAAACATCCTCAATAACATCACACATAAGTTATTCTTGGGGAGGCCCTGAACTTCCTTCTGCAAAGCTCTTTTATCTAAGAGGAATTCTATTCTACTCTTTCCATCTTCAAGATACAGAGACTTAGACAGACACTGGGAAACTGGGAGCTTTCAAAGCCACTTAGAGCTCGTAACTTATTTTCTATATTTAAAACAACAATAAGTTTGCAAAGCAAGTGTTTGTCTCAGCAGGGGGAGCCCTGGAATGCTCCTTTACTGTCCAAGGCCACGCCTTCCTGTGAAGGCGTGATGGCATTAAGATGGCAGTTAGAGGGGCTGGGAGGTGGAGAGTCGGTGAGGACAAAGGCAGAGCAAGCGTGAGAACCTGAGTGTGAGCCCCAGAAGCTAGTGGGTTTTTTTTGTTGTCCTGTTTTATTTTCTGTTCTTAGAAGGAGATGTGGTGACATGATGTGTGCCTATTATCCCAGGTTAAAAGAGGGAGTTCAATGGGCTTTGCTGGCCAGGCAGCCCAGCCTACCTGGCAAATGAGAAACTATGTCCCAAAAAGCAGGGTTACAGTATGTAATAAATGATGCCCACGCTTGCCCTCTACCTGTACACATATGGGCACACACACACATATACCAGTGGAGGGGGGAGAGAAAGAAGGAACAACAAAAAGTGTCAGTATGGTGGAGAACCAGGTGACAGCCACACTTCCACAGGAAGAGATCAGAGAAGCCCGCCACAGCATCGCTAAGTTACATCTCCATTGGGAGACACGTGCTCTAAAATGGACTAACGTACGTGTGTGTGTGTGTGCGCGCACGCGTCTTAAACAACACCAGGTTTCAGGAAATGTCAAGGGAAGCAAAGGGAAGGAGGAGAAAAGGAGGGAGGGGAAGAAGGGAGGAGAGGAGGATGGGAAAAAAGGAAGGAAGGAATCCAGGGAGCACTTTTAATCCCAGGGAGGAACGGAAGGTCCAGGTGAAAATATGCAATCATTGCAGCGTGCTGCAGGGGAGTTACTGAGCTGAAGTCAGACGGGAGCCCTGACAGTCCTGCACATGTCCATTCTCAATACAACGGAACACATAGCTAAGAGTGAAATGGAGACAAGGAGTGTTGATCAGTTTGGCCATAGGAGGAAGGAAAGCAAAGAGGTTCACTGACCTCCTGAGGCCACCTTTGAAGTACTAGCATGAAGCTAGGTTTAAATGCAGGGTACAGGGCTGTAGACACGGCTCAGTGGTTAAGAGTCCTACTGCCTTTCCAGGAAGAAGAGTGGGGTCCCAGCACACACATGGCAGCTCATAACCATCCGTAACTCCAGACTCCAGTTTCAAGGGATCCAGTGCCCTCTTATGGCCTCCTTGGCACTAAACATGTGAATATAGCCCCTATGTATATGCATTCAAAACACTCAGATACAGACAGATAGACAGACAACTGAGAGATAGATGACAGATAGACAGTAGATGATAGACAGACAGACAGACAGACAGACAACTGAGAGATAGATGACAGATAGACAGTAGATGATAGACAGACAGACAGACAGACAGACAACTGAGAGATAGATGACAGATAGACAGTAGATGATAGACAGACAGACAGACAGACAACTGAGAGATAGATGACAGATAGACAGTAGATGATAGACAGACAGACAGACAGCATAAGAGGTTCGCACAGCTAAGTGGTCCTAGACAAGATGTGGTCCCTTCCATCACTGCCCCAGCACTGTCTCCACCTCGTGTCTTCTGCAGGGTGACTAACGAGCTGCAATAACTATGTAAAATCTCTTCCTAAGAAACAGGATTTCCCTCTGGCTCAGCCTTTTTCTTTTCAGCATGAGACTCCTGGGGATATTCCAGCTCCTTGGCATTGTATTTGGGTACTCTGATAGCCAGAGCGATGGGCATGAGTGCCCCTTTAGAGCAGCCCATTCCTGCCAGGGTAGTTACAGGGTCACGTGGATTTTGCGCTTCCACCTGACTACTTCCATCTATGGACATAGGGGACTATGGAGTCCAAGCGGTGGTTACTGAAGGCCAGACTCTACCTGGCCTCACTGGAATTTTTTTGGCTTCCCCAGTTAACGAGAGGCAATAGGAAGCCCAGGAAAACATTTAACTTAATGCGGTTTTCAAACTTTTAAAGCCTAAAAATTAAAACTAGTTACTATGAAAGGTTACAGGTCAAAAATACTTAAGGACGGCCCTATGCTTTTGCTGGATTAGATATCTGGATTAAAAGCCTTTCGCAGGCTGAGGGGGTGGCTCAGGGGGTAAAGTTCTTGCTGTTCAAGCAGGAGGACCTGACTTTAATCTTCAGAGCATACACTTACAGTAAAAACTGGCACTTTTACCCTCTCAGTGCTGGGGAGACAGAGACTGGCAGATCCCACGGACAGACTGGCCAGCTATAATAGTTTACCGAGTGAGCACTGGGCCAATGAGAGACCCTGTCTCAGAACACAGGGTGGGGTGGATGGCACCTGAGGAATGACAGCCGAGGTTGACGTCTGGCCTCTGTACATATATGCACATACAAGTGCACATAGACACATACAAACACACACAACAGACATTTGACATAAAACTGAGTTACGCTGCTCCTCCTGGGGACCTTCACGGTGACATCTGGCATGTTCCTCAGAAGGCAAGTAGAGGAGCAGAGCTTCTCCCGTTATTGTTTGTTCGGACACCTCCCATTTTCATATTGACGTGCATTCTGGTTTCAAAAGAACTTCTGCTTTCTTTTCTCAGTTGCCTGAACCTTTTAACTTTAACTTCTACTTTCTCTGTCAAGCACAGTTACATCAGATGAATTCCAATTCAAATAACCCATTGTTTGGACTCAGCCTTGCTATCTGGCAAAAAAACGGTATCCTGGTATTTCTAGACAAGGTAATTTATCTGTTTTACAAGTTTGGATTCTCTGAAAACTTAAGCATCTCAAATATGAGCCCATCTCAGATAAAACTAAAAGTGAGCATCTAGTGAACACTTCTTTAAGCACCAAGGTGGCTAAAGAGACAGTGGAATAAAAGAAGGCAGGCACAGCAGGACAGGCGAGAGATTGCAAATCCACAGGCAAGAAGTTGATTTTTAAAGAGCCCTTTGTTAGACCCCCGCTATGGAGAAACAAGGAAAGCTTCGCATGGAGGCAGAGAAGGACCTCTCCGCCATTTATACATGATTTCCTTCAAAGATCTGTAGTGTGCTAGCTTCAAAACCTAAGGTGAACAATGGTATAAAAGAGATTCTTCTTTCAGGGCTGGGAAACTGTAAGCACAGCTTCCCAAGTTCGGTCTTAAAACAAACAAACAAATCTGTAAAAAGCCAAGTGTGGCAGTGTGTGATTATAATCTCAGTGCTGGGGAGGCAGAGACAGGTAGATACCAGGGTTCCCTGGCCAGCCAGCATAGCCTATTCAGTGAGGTCCAGCCCAACATGACATGCTGTCTCAGAAGATAAGGTGAATGGCACATCAGAAACAGCCTGTGATGTTGACCTCTGGCCTCTAAATGCACACACACACACACACAGGTACACAAGCACAAACACACCCATACTACACAAACATTGTTTAAAGGTTTCCTTCAATTCATTGTCTTGTTTCTGCTGTCACGAACTGATCATGGTCACAAGAAGGAAGACATTGGCAGAAGGTCCTGGAGTCTGGAGCAAAAGCCCTGTGATAACTGTGTTCTTAGTATCATATCCAACCCAGGCACTTGATTTGCTTCCTTAACTGATCTTTGTTGCTGATTTAATCAGATAACAATTGAGAAGTAGGAAAATAATTTTTTTTTATTTTTATATCAAACAATATAGGTGCCAGAGAGTGAGTTCCCAAAGATTATATGTATATGATCTATCCCATCTTCTCTCATTTATACTCCAAATAAAATACCCATGCTTGGCAATTTTCTTGTGTCTTCCGGGCTTCCACTTTGTTCTTGGGCCTAGCTTAGCTTACCCAGGCTCTTAAACTCCTACCCAGAAATCCCCACTGATATTATATCTACTTTAATGGGGAAAAAAAAGCATTATCGGGTTGGTGCATCAAGGTAGCAAGGGGAACTGAAAAAGTAAATAATTTGTATTAGGAGAAAAGTACGAGAAGATGTTTGGCTTGTGGAGTGATGTTACATCTCACGGTTGTTTAGCATTGTCCAGGAGCATCTGCGGTTAATGTTATGGACAGAGCAAATGATACAAAGATTGACAAATGTAAAACAAAGGTTCTTGAATGGGGTAATATTCTCTACACTCTTTCATGGGACATATAGTTCAGTCTAGTTCTCAAGTCTGGTGGACAACTTCTAAAGGCATTTATTGAGTGGAGGCCAGAAGAACTATGGCAAACTGAGAAGAGACTGACTCATGTCAACAAGGTGCTGGCTGTGATGGAGCCAATATGTCATGGCCCTTATGCCTGGATGCTCTTCTGGACATCACTTCCTGAAGCCTGGATGCTCTCCTGGACATCACTTCCTGAAGCCTGGATGCTCTCCTGGACATCACTTCCTGAAGCCTGGATGCTCTCCTGGACATCACTTCCTGAAGCCTGGATGCTTCTGGACATCACTTCCTGAAGTCTGGATGCTCTTCTGGACCTCAATTCCTGAAACCTGAAAGCTCTTCTGGACATCACTTCCCAAGCCACCTTCCCATGACTTCCGGAAAACTGTAGCCTTGAGTAAGAAAGAGTTCCCACCACCATTTATATTAGAGACTTGTTTAAAAAAGAGAGAGAGAGGAAGGAAGGAAGGAAGGAAGGAAGGAAGGAAGGAAGGAAGGAAGGAAGGAAGGAAGGAAGGAGGAAACTCGGCGGTGGTGGTACATGCCTTTAATCCTAGCACTGAGGAAGCAGAGACAGGTAGATATCTGTGAGTTCGAGGTCAGCTAGTTCCAGGACAGTTATAACTGTTACACAGAGAAATCTTGTCTCTAAAAACTAAAATAATAGCAATAATAATAATAAAGACTTGCATTAGTTTGGAGCAAATTCTATTTGCATCTGACAGGTGGCAAATTTTTAATGCCTGGGTGATCTCTTGGTGCTGTACAAGGAGTGCAGATGAGAGAGGCACCAGGCTTGGTCTCCTCAGATGCCAAGGAGCCACTAAGAGAACTAAGGCAGGATCATCAGGGAGTCCAGGAAGATGAGGTAATACTCTCACAGAGAACAGAGAGTGGAGAGGGGCCACAGGACAGAGCTAAATGAAGGATGTCCCAGAAACGCGCTGAAATTTGTGAAGAAGATATGACAGCCAGGGTGTGGAATATACTCAGCCATATGAGTTTTAAATAATTTTTAACTTACACATTATTTATGAGGATCACGGCGCTTTGAGAGTTTGTGCGTACCTTGTTGCCTCCCTCTAAACACAATGAGCAAGATGACAAAGCCCCTCGTCTCATGCAATGTCTGCGTCATTTTGCCTGTTCCTAGTTTAGAGGAACCATGTTTAGACACAGCCATGCTTTACAGAAAAGGTGATTCCTCGCTCAGTGGCATCAATATCTTTTCATATTGTCACATAATGTGAAATTTAATGACTAGGGTTAAAAAGATGGCTCAGCAGAGAAGCGCGTGTATCGCTGAGGACACAAGTTCATTTCCCAGCAGCCACATCAGTGCCTCCCAGTTCCCTGTAACTCTAGCTCTGGGGACCTGGGGTCCTCTTCTGCCTTCAACAAGCGCCTGTATGTACACGGCACAATACACTGACTAAGAGCCCCCATACTCATAAATAATATGGAAATAAGTAAATATTTTAATTTTTTAATTTAAATATGCTAGTGCATATTTTCCACACTGGCTTTCATATCGTCCTAATGTCTTGAATCTTTTCAGTTTCTTTACTTGTTTCTGTTGTTCCCTTGACTAGTGGTAAGATAAAGTCTTTATGCAATTCTCCACCATGTCCTTTGTGTTCTTGCCCTTGGCTAAAAGCTTTCTATTTCTTTTTCATTTTGTGTAAGTGTGTGTGCGGTATATGTCTGTATGTGTTTATCCATCTGTTCATGTGTGTAGGTACCCAGTTATAGGTGTATATACCCATGCATGGAAATGGGTACAGAGACCTGAATTTGAATAGGGTGTCTTTCTATATCGCTCTAAACCTTATTCATTGAAGTAAAGTCTCTCACTGAAGCCAGAACTTTCCGTTTTCAATTCTAGCTGGCCAGCTTGCTTCAGGAATCCCATCTCTGCCTCTGTAGTGCTGGGACTATAGGCAGGAGACAGAACTACTTTCCCTTAAGTTCTGATCCTATGATAAAACATCCTGACAGACATCATTATACAGGAGAAATGGTTTATTTGGCTTACAATTTCAGGTGTAGTCCATGGTGGCAGGCAAGTCAAGGCAGGAACTTCAGATAGCCGGTAATGTCACATCCACAGGCAAGCGCAGAGGAAGAATAAATGTATGTGTGCTCACTGCTTGCTGGTGCTCAGCTCCCATTCCTTCACACTTGTACAGTCCATGGACACAAACCAGGGGATGGTGCCACCCACAGGGGGCTGGGTCTGCCTACATCAGTTAACTCATTTAGATAATCCCCCACAGACGTGACCAACAACAGGCCAATCTCTCAAACAATGCAGACTCTTTTCCTTGGTGATTGGAGGTTGTGTGACCTTGGTAATTAAAGCTAGCTACCACACATGTCCATATAGCTTTAAGGTGGATAGTGGCAAGTGCTTTCTTTACCCACTGAGCCATCCCTACATCCAAGCCTGGATTCCACTGCTTTAAATTTCAACACATTCACACAAACAAAGGTGGATGACAGAAGAATCATTCTAAATTTAGCTTAATCACTTATATATTTAAAAAGCCCTCCATTGAAAAACCAGCTCACATTATCCAAACCACTAAACACTTGGCATTTTGACATCGTCTGGACTCTTTTAAAAATGCATCACATCCATAAACTGGAGAATAAGCTGAAGAACTAGACAATAACCAGCAACCACATAAAGGCTTTCAGCATGAAGTTCTAGGAGTTCGCCTTCATTGAGTGATTTAAAGCCTGTTTTTCTTTCTGAAGTCACTGGCTGTCACCCTTGCATATTTCCCTTTGGAGAGATTCTGTGATTAGTAGGCTATATTCTAGATGACAGGATTAACTGGCACTGCCTGGGGATTAAGTGGCACTTACCTGAATCGTCATTAAATTAAAGCTTTGCAAATTAAAACTAAGGGAAGTTCAAATGCTTCCTTGCAACTCTTGAGATTTTAAGGCTTTAAGATTTATAGGCCGTGGGTTTTTATTTTGTCGTATCTTTTTAATCGTGTGTGTATGTATGTGTGTGTACATGTATACTTATGTTTATAGGAGCAAATGCATGTGTGTGAATATGCTGGTGGAAGCCAGAGTTTGGTGGCAGGTGTTTTTCTCTAACACTGTCCACTGTAATTTTTGGGACAGGGTCTATCACTGAACCCAGAGATCATCAACTGATCCCCATCCCCATGCTACCCCCAACAATAAGACTGCAGCTTATATGGACATGTTGAAGATCTGAACCCAGGTCCCTATCCTCTATGGCAAGCATTTACTGACTGAGCCATCTTCCCAGTGCGCTTTAAGCACTTAATATATAACTTCTCTTTTCACCCTCTCCAAAACCTAGAAGAAAAAGTATTATCTCTACTTTCCAAATGAGAAAATTCACAGCGTAAATAGGGTTTTCAGCACGACCAAGCTGGAGCCTGTACTCCACTGATTCTCAAGTTCATGCACAAAATTGCTATCCTAGAAAGGTGCATTCCGTAACTGAAAATTTGCCCACATTCCTTTGTGAGGATAAACTTCAACAGAGGGAGATCTGTGACCAGAGATCTTTTCAGAATGTCCCTTTCTAAGACAGTGCCACATTACCGTGTTAAAAGCCTGCAGAGGGGCATGTTCTTGAAGAGTCCTAGTCCAGCTTGGGTCTATTTGCTACAGTTTCTTAAAAACCAATGGGATTTTAATGCAATGCTTGGTGGAGCGATCCAAAATTATGTGGACTCAGGGATGCTTTCTGCACTGGGCCCAGCTCTCTCCTCCTGCTGCTGCCTCTGGGGCATTTCTGAAGAGTCTATTTTGTACTCCGAGTTGGTAGAGAGTCAGTAAAGCAATTGCTGTGACCTCTTCAGATCCCCAGAGGGATTGTGACACTAGAAACTGAGACTGAAACAATAGCTCTTTCTCCTGCAGCCCACGGCAAGCACTGAGAGAGGATTCTCACATCCTTAGTCTCTATGTTTAATACTCATTCAAAACCACTGTTTTGAGATTGGGGGTGCAGCTCAATTGGTTGAGTGCTCACCTAGCATGCAGAAAGCCCTGGGTTCAAGTCCACACCAGCGATTCCAGCACTCTGGAGGTGAAGGCAAGAGGATGAGAGGTTCAGGCTCCTCCTAGCCAATGGGTGGACTATTTGAAGCCCAAGCATGAGGACCTGAGCTTCAATCCACTTCTGTAAAAGCCAGACATTGCCGTGCACACCTGTCACACTTGTGCTGGGAGTGGGAAACAGGAAGACACCTAGAGTTCGCTGGCCATGAATGGCCAAAGCAGTGGTTTTAAACTGTGTACGAGCCCAGATGCTCTAACTTCATTCTGTTACTGTGAAGGAACCCCCAGCTTTTCCAAAGGGTGGAGCGGGGTTTATTTCATTGTATATGTTACAGGCCACCTTTGAGGCAAGTCAAGGCCCAATTCAAGCAGAACCTGAAGGCAAGCCTGGTTGTTATTCCGCACAGTGTTACCTCTGACCAAGGAACTCACTCACTGCCAAGGGAGCACAGCAGAAACCATGGAGGAACACTCCTTTCTGGCTTCCACACGGGCTCAAACTTAACTAGTTTTCTTATACAGTCAAAGATCACCTGTCCAGGAAACAGTGCCACCCACAGTGTGCTGGGTCCTCCTGCACTAATTAGCAATCAAAGAAATCCCCTACAGAATGCCCACAGGCCAGTCTGATCTGTGCAGTCAGATCAGGTGTCTCCAGGCTATGTCCAGTTGACAGTGGAGACTACCTAGAAAACCCTGCCTCCACGAACCAGATATAGAGAAAAAGAACATACTAAAAGTCAGCCTCTTGCTTCCACACAGGTATACACATAGATAAGTGCACACATGTGTTCACACGTGCATAATCCCCCAATATACATCTGTGCATGTGTGTACACACACACACACATACACATGCACACACACAGAGTGCATTTTCTTAATGTTACTTATTTAATGTTATTTGGAGATGAGTGCTCTTTATGGAAGTGCCAACTTTCAAAGCAAAGAGCCTAGACTACTTTCCGATAAAGAATGGGCCCCTCAATATTTCTTTTTTTTTTTTTTTTTTTTTTTTTTTTTGGTTTTTTCGAGACAGGGTTTCTCTGTGGCTTTGGAGCCTGTCCTGGAACTAGCTCTTGTAGACCAGGCTGTTCTCGAACTCACAGAGATCCGCCTGCCTTTGCCTCCCGAGTGCTGGGATTAAAGGCGTGCGCCACCACCGCCCGGCTCCCTCAATATTTCTTGAAGGAATTGTCTCAGCCCCAGCCAAGGCACCATAGACAGCCATGGCCAGAGAACAGACTGGTGTTCCCATTCCCCAGCAGTCCGGAAGCTGGGGAGCTCTCCCCCGCTTAAAGAGTTGCACACCCAGACCTGAATCCACTGTCATAAAGCAGGAACAGCTATTCCTGTGAAGTGCGTGCACATCTGTAAGTGGCACCTCTTGTCCTCCACAGCATTAAGGAAACACCAGGTTTCCCTCCAGTTCTCAGCCTGACCTTGAAATCTGAGTCACTGAAGTGAACAGGACAGCAAGGCACGAAATATCACCCTTGGCACCCTGTCTAGAGTTTCCTCTCCACCCCAATCCCTAAATTCCCCAACAAGCCCTGCTACAGCACATCTCCTTTACAGTGATGGAGACAGAAATCCCTGCTGCCCCGGTTAGGTCTGTAGGCACAAAGTCCATGGTTTCACCTTGGAAGGAAGTTGACCTAGGAAGTGGTAGAGTTTTCCTGACAAAAGAGCTACAGGGGTTGCCCTGTCTTTGTCCCCTCCAAGTGCATTTCTGCCACATTTATCAGCCACAGCTTTCCTTTCTGACAGTGTTAACCGAGGACTCATGCTATAAGCATCCAGTCTCGACTTTTCCATCGGTAGGGACTTCTGATGGGAGTGTTTCAGGATTGCTAAGCCTAAAGCGTTTATTCTAAAGTGGCTCCCACTCAGTCATAGCTGTGTGTGGCCAGCCCACACCACACACACACACACACACACACACACACACACATACACACACACACACACACACACACACAGAGAGAGAGAGAGAGAGAGAGAGAGAGAGAGAGAGAGAGAGAGAGAGAGAGAGAGAGAGAGAGAGAGAAGGAGGGCTATCTTCCCCCAACTCCTGTCTCCAGCAGTAGAAGCCCACAGTTGGCCACTCAGACTGCTAATCTGATAAGGAACGGATCTGGTAGAGCTCAGCAGTTACAGAAACTGCAAAGCTGCAGCTTCACGCTTTTATGTTAAAGGTCTATGCGTAAGGCTGTGCTGTGAGACTTGGGGGTTGTTTATAAAGTGATAAACAAGGCAGCCAAAGCAAAGAGGCGCATTCACGTTCTCACCTCCCAGAACAAAGAACCTGCAACCACCAGACCCCAACTGAAAGCATCTTTCATTTGCCATGACCTGCAGGAGTCTTGCCTTATCAACCGTCTATCATGGGTGGCTCACTCCCCCATACAATCTACAGGCAATTAATGGGTGCATTCTGCCCATGCCCTACAGAGGAAAATGTCCTGGAGCCACCTGCATCTTTCTGGAACGTTCCTGTATTTGTTAAGATTTCACTTATTTTTTTTTCCTTTCCTGGCTAAGATGCCACTACTAGGGATTAAAGCTAGCACCTCAAGAATGGAAAGCAAGCTTTCTACTTCTGAGTGACAGCCATAGCCTACGGTTATGTAGTACATTATACTCCTATAAGCCCTCACCCATGCTCCTTCCAGCAACCCCAATTAAAACCACTGGGTCACTTAAAAAGACATCAAAATGGAAGGGGGATGAATGAGGAAAAGGAAGAAGTCAGTAGGAATGGAAAGGGGACAAGAGAGGGTAATAATACATTATGTCTGTATATGAAATGTCATCTTTAACTCATAATTAACACATATGAATACATGCATTAAAAATAATATTTATCCTGTTTGATAAATTTTAATCTACTTTGTCACGGGAAGATTATGTTCTATAATTCTCAGTGACTCATACAAAAACAATTCTCTTGAAGATGAGGAGAACAGGTAATTTTAAAGGGAAAATGTAATATTTCCTCCCTTGGAGCTTTCACTAAGTGCAGAAGGCAGTGTGGAGCAGTGGCTGAGTTCTTTGGATTTCGGGGGCAGCTGGAGTTCAAACAGCAGCTCTGTATCTGGGAGACCAGGCGAGTTATTTAACTTGCCCGAATGAGTACAATGAGGAATTAATAATAACAATGCTTCCTCCGAGTCATCGGAAAGAGCTTAGGCAGAAAAGTAGCTCCACAAATATCAGCCCTTGTCACCATTACCCAGAGTGTATTGTGACTGTGGCCACCACTGGTCCCAAAGGACTGTGGGATGGCTGACATAAAAAGGTAGTTTACCTGCTGGCTGGGAGCATCACTTCTAGAATGCTTGTCCTTACTCAGCATCAAACATGCATTTTGGCATCACAATGGGCAAAGATGGGCAAAGAATAGCATTGGTGCACTGGGCAAAACGTCTGGAAGCATCTATGTTCTTTTTGAAACATTCTTCCTTTCTTTGTTAAGGTCATGTTATTTTTTTTCCTTTGAAGCAGTCCCAGGAATTGAACCTAGACCTCAGGATGGCCAGGGATACGCTCTGCCACTGAGCTCGGGGTGCAGCCTGATGTCACACTCTATTTATGCTCCTCAGCTCAGAGATACCCATCTACGCAACTCACATGCAGGCATGCCTTTCCAGGTTTGCCACTGCAGTAAAAAGTCCCCCTCCCCTTTGAGACATAACCCTCTCTTCTGTGGGTAACTCAGGTGACAAGATTACTCAGCCTCCTAAGTAAATCTGGGAGGAAGAGCCAAATGGCAACTGACAGATTAACAGCTTACGACATAGAAAGGTATTTGTAATACCTACGGATAAATATCCAAATGAACCAGGGTTGTCCACCGCAGTTCTAGGCACCAGGGTGGGCCCATGGAGAGATAAAGAAAGCATTGGGAGGCAGGGTGCTGTTGTAGATGTCTTCAGGTTACAGTAGAAAGGAAGGAAACACACTGCTTTTCAGTCCCATAAAAGGAAGCAGTTGTTTTGTGGCATGATAAATAGAAGACTATTACGTGCTTAATTAAAGATCCAATCCTTTCAGTGCCAAAAAAACTGAGCAGAAATACGGATTTTGGAGAGGAGGCAAGCTGTTTTATAATTTTTGTTGGTATTGTCCTGGTTATTGTCATCGAGAAAAACATTGACACATCTATTGCTACATTCTGACTGCATCCTTAGACCGTTGGCCTGTGGTGTTAGTTCACAAGGCAGCCTCCTCCCACCGAAAAACAAGCATCATGTCTTTTCATGAGGTCAAATGGGACCTCATCTGGAACCTGTTAAGGAAATAAAGAACTCAACTTGGATTATGGATGTTATTTTTAATGAATGTGGTGCCCTCTTCTGGTGGAAAGCATATATTAGTAATGAAGTCTCGTGGGCAGACCAACTAGACAGCCTCAGCCTCTTGCCCTCTCAGCTCCAATAAAATAGAGCAAGGGGCTACCCCAAGTGACCAGACAGCATCTAAATCCCCATCAATGCTGAATGACAAAATCAAAGGATGAAATGCAGAAGCAAGAGAGAAAGACAAAAATCTGGCACCGGAAAAGAGAGATGGGAATTAACAAGGGAATTCCTCAAGGGCTATATTCAAAATAGAAAATGGCACTTAAAATATCTGTTCGTCTTTAAGTGACAAGAAATGGCCTTTCGCTTGCTGGATTCTTTCTAGTAAGCATGTCAGTGAATGCAGGGAGCGAGAGGAGCAAACACTGCCTTGAAAATTGAGTTTAAGAAATTCTTAATGGGAAGTTAAGTACACTGTGGCAAAATGCCTCTGTAACATTGTGAGTTTTCGTGAGGTCAAACCTATAATATTAAAAGGACGTTGGGGCGACAGATGGCTTCATGCTTTAAGAGTGCATGCTGTTCTTGCAGAGGACCTGAGTCCAGTACCCAGCACCCAGATCAAAGGGTCAAGTGGCTCAAAACCTCTTCTGACTCCAGCTCCAAGAAACTGAATGGCCTTTCCTGGCTTCTCTGGGTATAGCACTCATGTGCACATACCACCTCCCCATACTACACACAAACACACACACACACAGGCATGCACACACACAGAGAGAGACACACAAAAGTAAAAAGTAATATCTCAAACAATAAAATAAAGCTCCACCACGTGTCTACAAGTCTTTTGGGGAACTGGGCACTGAAGATACTTTTTCAATGAAGACTTGAGCCCCAACAATACAATTATTTGTCATTATGCAAAATATGTAGCCAATCTTTAGGATGGTGTCTAATATCTATGCTTGACCAACAGCAACACACACTAATCTATCAGGGATACACATGCATGCTATTTCTTGAGTCAATTCTAGTAGGTTAGAGGTCAGAGATAACCTAAGAAATGGTTAACTGCAGAACAAATAATCAAAAGATCCCTGACATTCTAGACAGAGGAAACGAAGTCTATCCATGAACACTCCACTGATTGCTGACTTATTTTTACTACTGGGTGATCTCGGGTGTGTCTGCATCACAAGTCCAGTCAGTTGCTAGAGGCTGTGAACATGCACTCATGAAATGAAAGCCGAAGATGTTTATCCTATCCTATCATTCACGGGTTCAAGTCCAGGAGGGTGGAGGGCTGGATCTGCAGGCCAGCCACAATCAAAAGAGACACAGGGTTCTGATATTTCATTTCTGGGGACTCTGTGGACTTGATGAACTCTGGATTTGGGGGTGGCAGGAAGCTGGAGCATCACTGCCAATGATGGGAATGATCACGTTTTCCATTTGGTGCGGTTTGAATAAGAACTGTCCCCCCACAGGCTCATGTTTTTACACTTGATCCTTAGATGGTGGTGCTGTTTGGGAAAGTTTTGGAACCTTTAGGAGGTGGAGCCTCACTGGAAGAAGTGGGTGGCAGGGGAGGTGGGCGGCCTTTGAGGCTTCACAGCTAAGCTCTACTTTCTGCTCAGTCTTTACTTTCTACTTGTGGATACAGGGTGACCAGCCAGCTTCCTGAGCCTAAAGCCATGCCTTCCCCACCATGATGGACTGATTCCCTCTGGAGCGGTGAGCCAAAATAAACTCTTTCTCCTGTAAGTTGCCTCTGCCAGGGTATTTATCACAGCCAGCGAAAGTAATTAAAATGCTATTGTGTTACATAAAGAAACATAGTGCAACTGTGAGGGTGCTGGAGGAAAGGGAACAGATTTGAAAGTGTGACATCCATATTGACGAGCATTTCTCTGGAATAGGCCTCACTTTGGCCACTAGATCCTTTTGTTGACATAGGCATGTCATTGGAATGCTCTGTTCACATCAGCATCGTGACATCTTAACAGGATCATGCTGAGGCAGCTTAAACAGAGGCCCTCACATCCATGTCCACACGTCTCCTACTTCTGATGGGGCTACTACTTTTCCAGTGGACGAAGTCTTACCATCCAGGCTTGCCTTCCGCAAAACCCAACAAGGCTTGATTAGCATCCTGCCTTATCTCTGTTCCTCAGATATACATCCCCATATTCCTTTGAAGAAGTCCTAATAAAAATAACATATATATATATATATATATATATATATATATATATATATATATCATGCCTTACATGTTGGAACATGTATATTACAAGTTCTTCAAGTGAGGCCAACTATATAATAAATACAATATGTTAGATATTATTATTTGTTTATGTAATATATTAGCTAAATAATATATTTTATATTTATATAATATAAATTTATATAAATAACATAAAATAAACAATATACTAAAATTTATTTAATATATTAGATGTGTTACAGTATATCACATATAATATGCATGTCATCAATAGGTAGAATATATTAATGGCTGTATTTGATTAGAGGCTCCCGTGCATGCTGACAGGATTTAGCTATTTGAGGCTGGGGAAGTATGAAGTATGGTGCTGACGCTGTCATTCAGGGCTGCACAGATATTTATCCTCGGAAGTGCCCTCCATCCTATGCCTTTCCTACCATGCATCTAGTTTCTGGCATAGACTTCGTGGTTTCCTTTCACACAAATAAGCACACACATGTCTGCTTACATGAGGTGCCCTCCATCCTTGAACAGAGCCCAACGGTGCTCTTGCTGTCCTGCTTTCCACACTTAACCAATACCAGGATTTTGTCAGTTCACAGAGGTCATCCTCATTCCTTTCTCACAACTGCGCAGACTGCTATACTGTGTAGATGCACTATTTAGTAAGACAGGCCTTCGAGAATAGGCAATTACGTGAAATCAAATATTGTTCAGTCATAAAAGGTAACACAGTGGCATAGGCCAGGTGACTGCTGGATAAAGGAGCTTTACCGCAGGACCTAAATTGGACACCCGGAACCTATATGTGGGAAGAAGAGAATAGACTCCCACAGGTTCTCCTCTGACCTCCACATTCATGCTCTGACATGTGCGCCTCTCCACAAATACACTCTCTAAGCAGATTAATATAAAACACATTTTTAAAACTCTACAAAAACAATAGCCTTATGTATGTGCGCATCATATTATCACAGGTGCGCTGTCCAGGAGCGTTCCGGGCACAGGGCAGCCAAACCCGAGACAAGTGCATGGGAAATCCCTGAGGAACTGCACTGATGCGCATGGCTTCTGGTAGCAGAGTGGGTCTGTTTCCCCACAACCTCACCAGAAGGTTGTATGACAGATGGTCTCGTGACACTATAGGGCGTTCACCCTGGTGGCAATTTATTTGGGGGTCTAAAATGATGACCGAGTTTAGCTATTTTCCCCTGTTTTTACGGTACATTATTTATCATCGTTGTGTATTTTCTGTGTATATTTTCTTTGCCATTTTAGTCTGTTTGGGTTTCTGGTTTGTTTGTTGGCTCCCCCTCCCCATCTCCTCCTCCCTCCTGCCATTCACCCATGTGAATGTTCATAAGTGTGTGGAAGCCAGAGGACAATCTCAGGTGTCATTCCTCCGTAACACCACATAACTTATTCCAATACCCAATACATATTCTTTGATTGACCTAAGGGTCATGTGGCTAGGCTACCAAAAAACTCTAGGAATAATCTTGTCTCTGGCCATCACAAGCTGGTGTTACAGGTGCATGTCACCAGATAAGTTCTTTTGTTTTTTATGTGAGTCCTAGAGACCCAAAATCTGGTCTTCCTGCCTTTGTGGCAAGCACCTGTATCCTGAGTTATTTGCACAGCCCCCAATCTCCAATTTCTAAGATGTTTTTCCCCCATCACCCTCTTCGTTAGGAGTTATCTTCAGGGCTCTGTGTATATCTTCATGGAAAGTCGCAGAGTTTGATGTGAAATCTGTCAGTTAACAGTGAATCACTTTTTGAATCATGAGCAGAAAGTCTTCCCCTAAACTAGCATTAAAGGAGAACTCATGTTTGTTTTGCTATAAAGCTTGAGTAGTTTCTTTCTGACATTCGTACCTCTAAAGTATTTAAGTTTGTTGCTGACAGAATTTGTAGTAACAGAACTCACGAAGACAGTGCTGGGAACATGGCACAGTCGGGAAAGCCCTGGATCCACAGCAGTGGTAGAAGGCAAGCATGGCAGTGCTTATGTGTAATACTTGTCCCGGGAGAAGGAGGAGAGCCTCAGAGGTTACTAGCCAGCCATCTTAGCCAATTCTGTTAGCTCCAAGTTCAGTGAGAGACCCTGCTCAAAAGCTTAGGTCGGGCAATTAAGGAAAATATCTGATACTCACCTCTGTCCTCTGCACAAACATACAATGCATACACACACACACTCTCTCAGCTCACATACACACACAGACTTAGCTCACATATGCCTGCATGCACACATGCACATTTTCCTTAGTGTTAAGCATCTTCTCTTATCCGTTTATATGCACTAACTCCTGGAGTAGGCACGGGGGCTGGAGGGAATAACTAACTGGAGGTTTATGACGTCTATACAGAATCTCCTCTTACTGCCATCCTCCTCCTTCTGCTCCATGCCTGTTTCTGACTTCCTCTTTAGCTCCACAGATGGAAAACTAGAACCCAAATAGCAAGCCTAATTGGGTTAGGAGCCACAGTAGGATGGCTCTTTGACAGCCCATTCTTTACTGGAGGCTTGCTCTCCTATCCACACACCAGGCTCCATTGTGAAAGACAGACACCAGTGACCATGGTAAATCCACTCATATGACTGGCTTCCCTTTCATTAGCACCATCTGAGTCTGTTAGAAATCTTAACCAGCAGTTTAATTTCTCTACAGAGGGCTTTAAATTAATTAGGGGTTCACATGCTAACAAAGAGCCGGATACATCCATAAATCAATCTGGTGTCGGAGGACTACTCAGAGAGGATGTCTATTCATGGAGACCTCATATCCAGCATCCCTGTCGGGCCACCAACAAAAGGGTGCAGGTGTGGAATAGGCCACTGTGACCAGGAAGCACCAATAATTATCTGGCATCACTTAAGCCACAGCAGGTAACCAGCCCAATCAAAGTCCTGGGTGCCCAGCAAGGAAATCCAAGTCACCATGAGGACCACAGTGTATCGCTGTAACCCCAATCAATGAGGGGCCCTAACACCATGATTTATTTTATACCAAGTCTCAGAATTACAAGGACATTGATCAAAACGATTCCCCTTTTTTCCCCTCTTTTGTTACGATCAGAAAGTAACAGATGGAACCACTTTTTTCATGTGCGGAACATTAATAGAACAGAATAACCTATGAAAGTGCTGGTGCCTTTTACTGAATGCGCTCGCATTCATGTGTGCATATACCCGGGCCGTGTTCACTGGAAAGCCTGCTACCCCGCGTCCTTTACCTGGGCACTGGGCACGGCACTTGTACTTTGACTCCACTCTAGAACTGAGAAACAGTGCCTTTCAAACACTTCCCCCGGCAGTCCTCGGGTTTCTCTTGAGTCCTTTTGTTAGAGAACCCCGGAGGAACAAAAGAACTATGGATGTGCCTTTAAATGCTTTTGTGTTTTGTCACATTTAAATGCGTATAAAACAACCATGAATTGATACACATTAACAAAATCTTTTAAGGCATATAAACTCTGCCTGCCTTAAATGTGAGGGTAGGTCTCTTTACAAGAGCTCTCTTCCTAGTAAAGATCTCTTTGTTCCTTGACTGTATTTAAACTCAACCCCCTACATTGGGGTTCTGAAAGCTACATACTAAATGTGACTACACTTAAGCCTGTGTAAGTTATGTTGCATAATTAGCTCCTTGAGATGAAAACGTGGTTACGACCGCACCCCAGAAGAAATCCATCACGGGAACAGTCAAGAAATCCATAATTTTAAGACAGGACAAGAAAATCTGCCACTACAAATACAACTCCTCAGAATTTATGATAGTTTTCAACTAAACAATGCGGGAAACAGATGATTTTGGCTTGAAAACCAACAAAACAAACACCTTAAGAATTTGAATGACACAGGAGACTTGTTCCCTTCTGTACATGTGACAGAAGAGGCTTCCGCCAGGAGCTGGCACTCGGCACCCCCACGGACACACCATTTGGTTGGGCTCATAATGATTCAGGCCCTGCAGGGTTCATTGCCATGGCAAAGCAAGAAAGGAAAATGAAGAAAATAACTGTGTGCCAGGGAGCGGGGATTGAATCACATCTTTGATGCTGGAAGCAACTGACTCAAACTGTGAAGATGAATGTGGGAGGGGCTGTCAGAACACGCCGCCCAGGCCCTTCATGCCGGGCTTCTCCCAGCCTCACTTCCGGCTCTCGAACCACACCGGTGCTCTCAGAATGTGTGCCTCCTGAAGTACCAGCCACGCTGAAGACAACACAGAAAAGCTTCTCTCTGATGTGGCGCCCCACCACCACAGAGCGGTCTTTCTGTCCGTTTTCCTATCACAAGTCTGTAGGGGAGTGGAAGCTTTTCTCTGAGGTCTCTACTCAGATATTAGGTCATTTGCACTCGAGATTTCTTACCTGGGAGGGCAGTATGAGAACCCCCAACACAAACATGAGAGTGGTATCAAAAAGACCACAAGATCTGGACAGACGGCTCAGTGGCTATGAGCACATGTGGCTCATTCAGAGGACTTGAGTTTGATTTTCATTAGGCTGTACAACTGCCTTTAGTCTTGCTTCAGGGGACCTGTGAGACCTTCTTTTGGCCTCTACTGGTGTAGGAGGTCCTTCTGTTTGTGTGTTGCTTTCATTGGTTAATTAATAAAAAAAACTGTTTGGCCTGATAGTGCAGAACTTAGGTAGGCAGAGAAGACAGAACTGAATGCTGGGAGGAAGAAACCAGAGTTAGGGAGAGCAGCCATGGAGCTGCCAGGTCAGACATGCTGACTCTTTCCCAGTCATTCATGACCTCATGGAGATATACAGATTATTAGAAATGGGTTAAATCAATCTGTGAGAGCTAGCCAATAAGAGGCTAGAGATAATGGGCCAGGCAGTGATTCAATTAATACAATTTCTGTGTGATTATTTCCAGTGTAAGCTATCTGGGCAGCTGGGACAAACAAAGGACCCCCCTCAACACTCTACAGGTATCTTTACTCATCTGCGTATATACTCACTCACTCTCTTACACATAAACACTACACATACACACAAACATTATGTGTACATACACATATACACAGCTAACAATAAAATAAATGCATTCTTAATAAGCTTGGGAGCTGGCTCAATGCTTACACTTCCAGACAGACAATGTTGAGTCTGACAGCCAAGATACATATGGTAGAAGGAAGAACTGTCTCCCACAAGCTAACCACTGACTCTGCAAGGGCATCACGGCACACATGCATGCCCCCCCACACACATACTAAAATCAATAGAATTCTTTAAAAAGTGTTGGGTGCGTGCTACATGTTTATAATCCCAGTGCTGATGAGACAGAGACAGGCAGATCCCTAGGGGCTTCCTGACCAGTCAGTCCACCCTAGCTTACTTGGCAAGTTCTAGGCCAGTGAGAGATCATCCTGCTCTGTTTTTTAGAAGAAAAAGAAGAGGAGGAGGAGGAGGAGGAGGAGGAGGAGGAGGAAGAGGAGGAGGAGGAGGAAGAGCAGAATTCCTGAGGGATGAAAGTTGAGATTGTTCTCTCACCTGCCTACATATGCAAAGGAGCGCACGCACACACACACACACACACACACACAACCACACACACACACACACACACACACATACGTATGCATGCATACACACATGCACATGAGAAGTATCGACTTGTACATCTACACGGGCAGTGGAGAGCTACTACCTCACCCACATTGCTTTCTAGGGTGGATAAAAGGGGCCTAGTGAAGAAGTAGATTTTGGCCATTGCTTGTGGGTTATGAGACTGCACCACTCAAGTCAGAAGAGGCCACTTAGGCAATAATAACAAGACATTCCTTCCTTCCCATTCAGGGTGGTCCCAGGAGGTCCTCTAGAGAGGCAAATGTCCAATCCTTGTCCAGCAGTCATGAGAAATCTTTCACCTCCATGCCATGGAAACTTCTATGGAATCTAAGTTGATCCCTCAGAGCTGGTGCTCAGACTGGCAGATCTACTTCCTGGTGACACACTCAGATACCAGGAAAGCAAAATGTTATAATCAGGGTCTCCTAACATCATACACAAACATCCTGGCATCCACAAAGCCAAAAAGTGTCTCATCACACAGCTACCAACTCTTGGAACTGAGTAAGGACATGTGGTAGGCAATAACTAGACAAGCACATGTTAAGATTACCAGGAGAAGAGTCGTAAGGTAGTCACTATGCAACTCTCCCATGACCAGTTACGGTCACAATTCAACCTAGACCCCTATGAGTGAGGAAAGAAAAACTTAGCACCTAAATTAAAGATATAAACAGGAACAAAGTGGAAACACAATAGCAAGAATTCACTATCTGAAACAAAGAGGCCAAGACACAGAATGAAGAGCAGAACGGAGGGAAGCAGGAAGGATGGGTGAACTAGACAACAGAGTAATGGGAAACCTGCAGCCAGGAGCAGGAGAGACGACTCAGCTGCGCAGAGCATCGACTGCTCTTCCAGAGGAACTTGTTCCACTTCCTGCATCTACACACGGCTCACAACCATCTGTAACTCCCACGCATGGGATGGGATGTAAAAGCCTCTTCTGGCCTCTTCAGGCACCCGTAGGCATGTGTACATATACACAGACACATAGACACAGACAGATGCACAGACACACAACTAAATAATATTTTTTTTAGAAATTAAAGGAAAAGTATACAGTGTTAACACAAAGAGAAAAGTGACAGAAGACAACAAATGAAGACACAGGAGACCAAGACAAAGGGACTTCCCTGCCTTGTCTCAGAGCTCTTCAAAGACAAGAAAGTTAGTGGGATGAAGAAATAAAGAAACAATGAAAACTGCTTAATTAAAAAAAGAAAGAAAATCCAACCCCACAAACCTACAGATTTAAGAACTGAAATAGCCCTCAAAAACGTTTTAACCCAAGACTATTCACCCAGACACCTCACACACCTTCTTGCAGGGAGTCAGACTAAAGAGAACAGAACTCTTCAATGGGTTAGAGGGGCCAAAGTACAATGGGATCCCCATGAGGCCACGCAGTTAGACTGCAGGCAGTCTTTCATCAGAAGGAAGCAGCACAAGGTTTTACACATGCAGGGAATAAGCACAACACCCAGAACTATCGGCCCAGACTCGTCTATCATCAATGAAGGGGAAATCAAGAGAGTCTCAAGTAAAGGAAGATGGATAAAATAATGTGTTGCCAGTAAAACTGTCCATAAAAGATTATGCAAACCAAGTTCTCCAAGTAGAAAAGAAGCAAATGGGGAAAAATGAATCAAGGGGTTGGGGGTCTGGTTCAGTGAGCAGAAACACTTGCCACAAACCCTGATGACTTGAATACCATCCCTGGGAGCTATACGGTGAATGAGAAAACAAACTCCACACAATTGTACTCTGGCTTCCTCATGCACACACACACACACACACACACACACACAAATGAGTGAGTGAAATTTAAAAATTATACTAAATGACTAAATGGAAGGCCTGAAATGATAAATTTTTTAGAAAGAGCCAGCAAGATAGCTCATTGGGTAAAGGAACTTGCTGCCAAGTTTGACAACCTGAGCTCAAACCCTAAGACTCACAAGGAGGAAGGAAAGGACTGATTCCTGCAAACTGTCCTCTGATCTCCACACATGTACATAACACACACACACACACACACACACACATACACACACACACAGAGGAAACCTAGGGGAACAGTTCTCCACACTGCCCTTCACATGACCACTGTGACTGTCACATCCAAGCTCAGCATCAGATATGAATGATATGCATCACCTCCAAAGCATCTTCATGTGCCAAGAAACAGGAACAAAAAGGAGAATGACTTTCATAACTGCAAAGGTAGGGTTATTAACTGGGAACTATTCAAAAGGATAGCAAATTGCCTGAAAAGATCACATAGAAATGGTTGAAGACATGGGGAAGGGGAGCAGGACAGTTACCAAGCACTGATCAAGGGGGAAAAAGAAGGCCACAAGGAGATATCACCTCCAGGCTGTAGAACAGATAGAACAGAAATACAGCGGTGAACAGAAATACAGTGGTGAACACAGGGGAGATGTATCAGATATTAATGTGCTTGCTGTGCAAACATGAGGACTGGAATCAGATCCCCAGCACCCCGTTAAGTAGCCTGGCATGGTAGTATACACCTACTATTCTAGCAGTGGAGAGGCAGACTGGGAGATCTTGAGACCTCACTGACCAGTCAGTCAGTACCAGGCTCAGTAAGAGATCCTGTCTTAAAAAATAAAGTGAGCAATTATTGAAGAAGACACATGATATCAACCTCTGACCTCCATATGCATGCATGCATGCACATAAACAATGCATACATATGGACATACAAATACAACATAAACATACACTACACAAAAAATAATTACTTAAAAATAAGATTTAGCAGATGTTAGTGAGAGTGGAGAGAAAAACAAATCCTCATGTACTGCTGGTGGAGCTGTAACTTCATCAGGTTCTCATAGGAAACAGTATGGCTTTCCTTCAAAACAACCCAAATATAAGTAGAACAGCACCGGGGCCTAGCAGCCCTTCTTCAGAGAGTATGTCCAAAGGTAATGAAGTTACATTTCCCATTCTCTCATGATATGCAGTGTTATATGCCATGTTGAATGAATGAACTGCAATATATGTGACTACTAAGAAGCCCATACAAAGAAATGAATCTGAACTCTTGTGACAATGTAGAAAAATGAGAGGATATGGTTTAAGTAAAACAAGCTAGAGACAGAAAGAATCATATGGCATTGTATCAGTTACATGTGGGATCTACACAACATGGAATACACTGACTGAAGAATGGTAGAGTAGGTGCCTGCAGTAGAGAAGGAGGGGATAGGGGAAGGAACAATTGATACAAACCCACGGTTGGATTGGTTCAATAAAGCTAGATGTCCTTTGTGAAGCATGGAACTGTTTTTGGTAGTATTCCATTGAAGAAGGAAACTGTGCTAATAAGACTTTGGGCTCTCTTACCAAACAATGGAAGGTGATGGAGTATTGAGTGGATAAGATCTAAAATCATTGTGTTCATGCATTAAATTATCAAAGAAATTTGATACAAATGTACTAAATGGAAGGTCAGAGATGTTAATTTGCTTGGCTATAGTAGTCATAAGCTATACCATAACATCAGGTTGCATATGCTAAATAAAACATAACACCAGGGAGTAATAGTGCATGCCTGTCATTCCAGCACTTGGGAAGTAAAGGCAGAAGCATGAAGAACTGGATGCAAGCCTTCACCACATATCAAGGTCCACACTAGCCTGGGCTATATGACCCTGAGTTGGGGGAAGCATGGAGGGAGGAAATAAAGGGAGTAAGGGAGTGGGAGGAGGGAGGAAGAGATGAAGGGAAGGAATAGATGGAGGAAGGGAGGGAGGAAAGAAAGAGAAGAGAGGGAAGGAGTAAAGAAATGGATGAGGAGAGGGCTTATTTACACATATACCCCTCCCCTAGAAGAAAAAAATCCTAGAATACCAGTGAGCAAGGAAAAGCTTGAATAAATGCAGTAAGCCTTCCCCATGTTTTCAAAACTGTTTGACAGTTGAAGAAAAAATTACCATGTGATGTGTTTCTCAGTGTATGCGGAGGAAAAGCAAGATATTACATTATAAATGGGGTACATGACGGGAGAGACATAAGAATATAAGAATGCCCTAGCTGAAATTGGTAAGCTATGTGTGTGAGAAACATTATACTTTGAGAAACACTAGAAAAGACATCCAGACAAATACACTCAAAGAATGCTATAAATAAATCAAAAGCAATCCTAAAAGCTGTTTCAACACCCACAGGACAGCAGTGGGAGAAAATGGAGATATGGAACAACAAAGAGAACATGAGACATAAGCATCAGTAGCTCAGCTGAGGGTGAACAACCTCTAAACACCAACTTACAACTCAGATTTGGGGCTGGAGAGATGGGTCAATGATTACAGAGTACTTGTTACCCTGGCTGTGGACCTGGGCTTGGGTACCAGCATCCATACTGGTGGCTCATGAATGCCTGTAACTCCAGTTCCAGGGGACCCCATACCCTCGTCTGTTTTCAAAAGATTCCTACACATACACAGTAATACAAACACACATACATAAATAAAAATAAATAAATCTTAAAAACAAAACAGCCCACATACACTGAGTTGCAGAGTAGGTTAAAAAAACATAATCCAGCTATATTCTCCCTACAAAAAACTCACTGTAAATATTAACAATATAGGTGGGTTAGCAGTAGGTATATGGAAAGAGATTTATCATATACCACCTTGATCCAAGGGAAGTAGGAAGACATTCACTAACACCTAGAGGAAGGAAAATGACCAGAGACAAAGAAAACACATTGTACTTGTCTCTGTGAGCCTGACTGAGTCCCCTTAAGATGACCATCCCCAGTTTTCCTGCAAATAGCATGACTTCATGCTCCTTTATGACTGAAAAATCATATTCATGGCAGACCGCAAAGCATCTTTTTGATGTAGGATTCCCCTCTGTATGCTGTGAATATGATTGGTTATTGAATAAAGAATCTGTCTAGGCCTATGATAGGGTAGAGTAGAGCTAGGAGGGGAAAACTAAACTGAATGCTGGGAGAAGGTAGGCAGAGATTAGAGAAGCCATGGAGCCACTGCCAGAGATAGACATGCCAGAACCTTACCGGTAGGCCATGAGCCTCGTGACAAAATATAAAATAATGGAAATGGGTTAAATTAATATGTAAAAGCTAGCCAATAAGAGGCCAAGCAGTGATTTAATTAATACAGTTTCTGTGTGATTATTTTGGGGCTGAGCATCTGGGAACAAACAATTGACCTCTTACAACATATTATCACGCCAATGTGGCCAACTAAATCCATGTAAAACCTGAGAAAGCTTTAAAAGTAATTTTAGACACAAAAGAACAGAGTCAAGAACAGCTTTCTTGGTAGCCAACATTTTGCTGGCGGTGTGCCACAGCTACTTTAAGAGAGATTTTCCTGATTCAGCAATAGAAAAAAAAACTGCACTGTTTTGAAATGGCAGCTTCTTGGACCATGCTGCCAGCACAAACTCTGGCTCTTTCAAGACCAAGCATTTAAATGGGGTTTGTGAGAAGAGTACTATAACTTGCTTAATGGCAACATAGACCCACTGTATACCTGAAAATGGGGCTGTGAGTATGGCTCACGCTAAACAGATCTCCACCCCACCATGTTGGACTGGGTGGAGCCAAAAAACAAAGCAGCCTTAGTTGCTGCTTAGTATTTTAAGAAGCACTCCTGAACAGAAAAGAATTAGAGATACATAATAGGACATATTCAGACATAAAAGACCTCTATATGAGACACAGTGTGTTTAAAAAATGTACATAGGCTTGGGAAAGAGACAATAATAAGTATAGAGAGTCATAAAAAGAAGTAAATGGTTTAGCAAAAACAAAACAAAGTCTTTAACGAGACAGAGTACAGACAGTCATAGATTAAAGGACTAAAGATAATAAAATAAATATTAAAAAAGTAAAAGAGTAAAAAAATTATCAGCCACATAAAGATGGAAAATACACAGAGAGTCTGGATTATGCATATTATTGTGTTTTCTTTGAATTTTTGGACTGTGAAGAAGCTAAATAACCAACATATATACTTTAAAGGTACCTTGACTTCATAACTTGAGTCTAAGGATATGTTGCTTTGGAAAAGGGATCTTCTTTTGTTTCCACAGAAGATGAGAGCCTGTGGAATCATTCCAGACTACTGTGGTTTGATGAACCAAGATCCCCTAAAAGGTTGCCTTGAATACCCCTCAAAAATTAATTCACCCATCAAAAAGAAAGAAGCAGTTTGTAGAGAACTATGTCCAAATTCTCAAAAATTGTTTATAAATGTTTGTTTATATTTAAAGGGGAATATGCTATAGCTATTTACATTGGTATGGCTCTTAAGTTATTGATACAAATTTAGGGTCAATTTTGTTAGATGTATACTTCTGCTCTTGATTAAGGTATTGTGTTTGTGGAGCTCATTTAAAAATGTAATGTATAATTAAGAAATATAAGTTAATAGATAATCATCTATAATAGTCAAGCTTGTAGTCATGTTAGTTAGGTTTTTTAGATATACAGAGATATATTTTATTTAGGTATTCTTCATATCTTTCAGAGACATTCAAAATATGGCATTTAAAATGTTTTAAGAATTCAGGACTTTTTATGATAATGATACACATCTTCTGGCAGCACCAATTACTTCAAGAGAAAGATAGGCAACAAAGAGGCTCCTCATGAAGTTTGCTAGCCATTGGGTAAGAAACTGCTCTTGCCTGGACTGTTTAATGTTATGCTATATAAACTGGACATGCAGGACCCACAGAGAAATGACTTCTGAACTTGTGTAAAGGTGAGATGATCCTTCAGGGTTCCTGCTTCATGAAAGAGACTGCTAGACATTCTGCTGCTCACAGAAGAAAGTGACTGGCAAACTGTTAATATAGGTGGAACTGTCTTTAAAATTTCCTGCTTCATGGAAAAGTCTGCTGGATACTATGGGCCTGTAGGCTGAAGATGGATGCCCCAATGGTACAGAAGAACTTTGGGTGACTGTCCAGGCAGCAAGATTTCTCTGTCAATTCTAAAGTTTTGAAAGTTGTTTACAATGCACTTCCTGTATACTTAGGTAATATTATATCCTTCTGGAGTCTTTGATAGAGTTGAAGAATAGATAACTATAGTTATAGTTTTCCTTAGTTATGATAAAAGATAAAGTAGATATAAATGTTATAACTAATTCTTGCTTGATATCTGTTTTGTTATATGTAATTTTACTATGTTAAAGTTAAAACTTTCCTTTTTATTTAAACAGAAAAGAGGAGGTGATGTGGGATTCCCCTCGGTATTCTGTGAATACCATTGGTTAATAAAGAAACTCTCTTAGCTTGTGTTAGGGCAAAAGAGTAGAGCTAGGTGGGAAAAACAAAACTGAATGCTGGGAAAAAGAAGGCAGAGTTAGAGAGAAGCCATGAAGCCCTGCCAGAGACAGATGCTGGAACTTTACCCGGTAAGCCACAGTCTCATGGTGATACATGTATTAATAGAAATGGGTTAAATTAAGATGTCAGAGTTAGCCAATAAGAAGCTAGAGCTAATGAGCCAAGCAGTGATTTGATTAATACAGTTTCTGTGTGGTTATTTCGGGAGTCTGGGCAGCTGGAAAACAAACAAGCTGCCTTCTACTACACCTTTCCCCTATCTACTACACTGCTGCTGAACACCTCACAGCTCCTGGAACAGTGCTGAAGTAAACACAGTGTGCATGCTAAGGGAAGTAACGGGATGGAAGGCAGCCAGGATCTAAGGTTGCTGTGTCATTCAGAGGCAGGCTGCCTTCCAGTCTTTGGTGAAATTTGGAAATTTCAAATCAAATTGCTAATTATCTTTAAAAGGGTGGTTTCCTTAAAACACCAATACTTTGGTAGAAAATTGAGCACCCTGAGGATTGCTACTTATAAACTGAATTTGTGGTTACAGTTGCTAAGGACAATTACATTGTTGTTAATTCATTGCCTTCAAAGAGGTATCCCGAATTAACATACACATACAACTACCCATGCACACATCTATATTATTTATGTATGGGTGTATACACACACACACACACACACACACACACACACACACACACGTGTGTTCCCAGTGTGCACTCAGGTGGAAAATGTCAATGAATTGTCTCTGCCTATTGTATAGCAGTTTCCTCCCAAATTGACTCATCCCCCAGGAAAGTTCCTTAAGACAAAAGTAAACAACACAAAATAGCTTCAGGAAGTTCCTGAAACTGTTAAGATTCAGAGGCCCCTCCCTCCAAGAGTAAAGAGTAAAGATGCCCAGAGTCACTCTCAGACAAGCCAGGCGGCAAAGAAGCCTGAGATCAGTCAGGCTACCTGAAGGATCTTAGGCCAACTGATTCACTAGAAATTATGATCTCCAACCTGTTGAGCTGCCTGAAGGCTGTGCATGTGTTCTAGGTCCCCAGCTTTTGTGTGCTGTCACCTCTGCTAGGGGGTAAGCTTCGGTGATGCAGCTGTCTTTGAGTCACTTACACTCTTGCAGTAACCCCCACCCACATTCCTGTAAGTGACCCCATAATGCCCATTAGTTCACCAAACTGCATTTGGTAATATCCACGCTTAGGAATGTTGTGGGCTCCCTATCTGGGATGAGTAGGGGTGTGTGTGTGTGTGTGTGTGTGTGTGTGTGTGTGTCTATCTGTCTGTCTGTCTGTCTTCCTATCTCCTTGGGGGGAAAATGTGTGACACAATACTGCCTCCCAAACCACTGAAACTAGCACCAGCATTAACTCTGACTGAAAGGGTCAGGAAATAGTCACTCTGGGCTTGAATTAGATCACTCATGTAGGGCTGTATAGCACCATTTACAACCCATTGAGCAACAAAGGCAGGGTCGGCAAGGATGATGTTTAGCTCAAATCAAATACATTGTTATCTAACTTAAAGCAATGCCTTTGGCAGAGACCTGCTTTCCTTCCAGAGGGAGGGAGACCAGTGCCTGCTGTTCCCCACCCTCTCTGTCTTCTGCCTACCAAGCCTCAGAAGATAAAGGAATAAAAGTTCCAGATTTTACAACGAGGACTAGGAAAGGAAAGAGACTCCAGGGGATGATAAAAACACAGTAGAGATACCCAAGGAAGGAAGATGCTGCTGGGGCCTGCCATGCTCACCTCTGAACACAAAGGCTAGGATCTGATTCAGTGGCATCAAGGGACTATGAGGACTGAGCTACCAAGACTCGACCCAAGCTCCTACACTGGCCTGTGCCCAAACACAGTTATGTCCATAGAACTGTGAACATCATGGAAGGTGAGCTCTAAAGAGGGCCGTGGCTCACACGCAGGATCAGAACCTGTGGCCCACATTTAGTGGGGTTAACTGGCAGCCTAACAAACAAACCTCCAAAAAACTCATTTTTTTTCTTTAGGACATCTTGAGCTAATGCTTAAAATATTGAAAGACTCAATACCTAAGATGGATGTTGCTCCTGCCCACAAGCATTTAAATCAGTGGTTCTCAACCTGTGGGTCACGCCCCCTATGTGGGGGGAGGTCAAACAATTCTCTCACAGAAGTTACCCCGGAACACCAGAAAACACAGGTATTTACAATTCGATTCATAACAGTAGCAATATTACATTTATGAAGTAGCAACAAAAGTAATTTTACTGTTGGGGGTCACCACAACATGAGGAACTGTATTAAAGAGTCGCAGCATCAGGAAGGTTGGGAACCACTCCTCTCAATACTATTGTTAGCAAGCCACAGGGCATTTTTCAGGAAAATGGCCAGCTGACTCCACTACTAAACCAAGTAGGAAATAAAGGGACTGAGAATTGTGGGAATATCAAGGAAACAACAAAGTCACAAGACCAACACTACCTGATTTTAAATCTTACTCAGTCTAGTATGCTCAAGGGAGAAAAAATAGATAAAAGGAACAAAATTCAAAGTGAAAGCTAGAAAGACAGCTCAGCCATCAAGAGCTCTTGCCTCTTTTGCAGAGGACCTAGTGACTCACAACCACCTGTAACTCAGCCCCAGAGAGTCACACACACATTCACAAGCACGTGCGTGCACACACACACACACACACACACACACACATGCACACACAAATACAAATAAAATACATAATTTTAAAATGAATGTAAAATGTCAGGTAAAGATTTGCATGTATAGAGGGAAATGGTTTTCATAGTCTGGCACAAAAACTCAAAGGATATTCACTTTTTTTAACTTTCACATGTATGAGTATTGATACTATATGAAGCATATGTCAATTTTCACAAATGTGAGTACTGATACTATATGTTTGAATTTTCACACTTGTTGGTATTTATACTATATGTTTGAACTTTCACACGTGAGTATTGATATTATATGAAGAATATTTCAACTTTCACACATGAGAGCACTGATACTCTATGTTTGAACTCTCACACGTGTGAGCACTGATACTCTATGTTTAAACTCTCACACATGTGAGCATCAGTACTCCATGACACGCACGTCACCCTGCATCACTTGTCACAGGCAAACTGAAGCACCCGTGGACCACTCACCTAAGCACATCCTGTTTCCATGCATAGGGCAGCACTTAAAAACTAGTGTCTATACATGTAAAGTAGCCAAAAGTTCTTCAAATACAAGATCTACTGATGCTAAATTTCAATATTAACATATTTCCAGTCATCCATAGGTCCTGTTCTTTAAAGGGAGGGGACAAAAGAAATGGCAGTGAATGACAACTACCCTGAGTCTCATCATATTGTGATGAGCCTGGTACAAACCATTATACAATTGTACAAAGAGGAAAAGCAGCTGTCAGTCCTTCAAACAGGTCAACTACTGATCAGATGTATGAGGGGATAACGCATAGACTGTAAGTGGGCAGGTCCTCATCAATAAGGAAGTGCAAGTCAGATGACTGTCCCATGAACCACCACAGCGACGCTACAGAAGACCAACCGCCATGAATGCGGGTGACAGACCAAGCCACAGATCTCTCCATGACCATGGTTAGTACTACTGTGTGCACCACAGTGCATGGTGGAGGTTGGAGGATAACATGAAGAAGTCTATGATCTCCTTACACCACGTGGGCTCTGGAGATAAATTCGGGTCGTCACAGTTGGTAGCAAGCACCTTTATCTTCTGAGCCCTTTTGAGACTGCCACCCAGTTTTTGAGAGAGGGTCTCTTACTAGGCAGGCCAGAATGGCTTTTCAGTGTGATCCTCCTGCCTTGCCCTCCTCAGAGATTCTATCATGGCCATGCACCAGCATTGCCAGTGTTTGATGGGGGTTCTGGGGAATGAGCCCAGGTCCTTTTGCTTGCATAGCAATCACTTTCATAAATGAGCTATTATTTCTCTTTGGTGTAGGAGGTTCTTTTGTATTTGTGTTGCTTTCATTGGTTAAATCAAGAACCTGCCTTGGATGTTTGATAGGGCAGTACTTAGATAAGTGGGAAGATAGAACTAAATGCTGGGAGGAGGGAGGCAGACAGAGAAAGCCAACATGGAGCCGCCAGGTCAGACATGCTGAATCTTTCCCGGTAAGCCACGACCTCATGGTGACACACAAATTAATAGGAATGGGTTAAACCAAGATGTAAGAGTTAGCCAATAAGAGGCTAGAGCTAATGGCCAGGCTGTGATTTAATTAATACAGTTTCTGTGTGATTATTTCGGGTGTAAACTAGCAAGGCGGCTAGGAAAACAAACAGCCCACCCACTCCTACAACATCTCTTGCTCCCTAATTTTCTTTATAACTGTTTCATGAAGTCTTCATTCACAAGCTGGGGGAAGAGGTGGAGTTTCAGCATTTTTCTACTGTGCCATCTCTTTCTTTCATTCAATTCCCTTTCCCAAGTGCACCACCCACCTGCTGCCGCCTGCTCCCCACTCTGGCTGGCTTCCTCCCTTTCTCCCGGACTCTGTCCTTCCCTCTATTCTCTTATCACATGTCTATCATCTACCTGGACTATAGGCTCTCTTCTTCCCACCTCATGAACCCCTTTCCAGTTTCATAAAATATATACACAGATACAAATCAGCATATATAGACACATAACTTTAAACGTGGCTTCTGCATTTAAAAGGAAATGGTATTTTTCTTTGAGTCTGGGTTATGATTTCCAGTTGTATCAATTTTCCTCCAAATGTCATGATTTCATTTTGCATCACGGATAGAAACATCTTCTTGCTCTGTTCTTCTGCCAGTGGCCATCTAGACTGGCTGCACTTCCTCACGACTGCGAATAGAGCAGCAATAAGCCTGATGAGCCGACAGGAGAGTGTTTCGGGGACCCCATGGTGGGGTAGCTGGGCAGGTGTAGTGTTAGTCCCTTCAGGATTTTCCATACTCACTGTGAAAGTGGCTGCACAGACTGGCATTCCCCCAAGCAGTGAATAAGTGCTCTTCTTCTCCCATACGCAATTATACCTTTTTAGGGTGAGTATTCAGGGCTTGAAAGACAGCTCAGTGCTTAAGAACACTTATTACTCTTTTTTTGAAATTTATTTTCAAGATGATAGTTTTAAAAAAATTCAAGTCAGTCTTGAGAAAGTCTGCATCATTTGACATTTCCCAGACAGTGTTAGGCTATAATTTTTAAACATGATTTTTTTTACTTTTCAAAATGCTGTCTTTTTTGATTTTTATTGAGCGCTACATTTTTCTCTCTTGCAGAGTAATAATAGTAATAATAATAGTAATATTAATAACAGTAATAATAATAATGACTAGGATTCAGTTCCCAGCATCCTAATGGTGGCCCGTAACTATCCATAACTCCAGTTCTACTGCTCCATCCCCCTTTCTGACCTTCACAGTCACCAGGCATGTAACGGCCCACACGCATGTACATTACAAGGGGACTCTAGAAGGCTCAAGCACAGCAGACAGGGCACCAACAGTTTCTGCCTTACCCTCCTCCTCCATTTCCCCTACCTTGCTAAACCCTTACATTACTTTCTTAAAGCTAGCCACCAGTCTATTCCCTTGTTTGGTCACTTCCTCCTCCAGAGGCTAACAACCAAGGTCCAGTTACCAAAGTACTGAAGTCCAACAAGCTCCTTTGTCCTCTGACTCTTATCTTTGTCTGTCATCCCTCGCCCCTTTCTCCCTCTGGGGCAAATCCTTCTCCTATGTGCTGAGAACCTAGTCCTGGAGCATCTTGTGCCAACTTAGGGGACAAACATAAATCACAGGTGAGACACCCACACACATAAAATAAAATAAATACATATATTTAAAAGCAAATGCCATTATTCTTCTCATTTTCTATGTATGTGATGACCTTTACAGGGCTTTCAGTGGCAAAGTACAAGTAATCCCGTCAATTACAAGGTTTGCGGGAAGCATTAGGAAGATAATAAAGGTCATACATGGGGTTCACTGCCTGGCGAATGGTGTTGGAAATTCAGCTAACATATATCTCATATGTATATATGCATACACACCAAATAGTTAGCTAATTCCCCATATATACATTATTTTATAAATATCTGCGTGTGTGTGTATAATTCTTAACCTCACACCAAAACATGTCTAACTGAAATGTGCAAAGATTCACATATAAGAAATTAAAACTTGAATGGTTCTCTAAGTTAATGAGAACGATGTCTTTATAGCATTCAGGTATCCGGATCTTATTTATACATTAACAAAACCTGAGGTGCGCTGGAAGGATGCACTGAGCCAGCGGAGTAAAGCACTGGCGCAATCATCTCTCAGAAGGAAGACCACCTGGGGAAAGGCGTTAAAGGGAACTGTAAACCAATGATGTAAACCAAAACTTTCCTTAGTGGAACAAAACTCCCAGACCAAATGTGCTACCTTGGGGACAGTAAACGACAGACAGTGCGAGGCAAACCCAGACTGCCCTTGGGCCATAGCTGGGATGCATAGTCCATGTATATGTAACAGTACAAACTGCACACATGTATGCATCCCTGCTACTAGCGGGGAACCTTTCTACATGAAATGCAGAGTCTTGCTTTGGATTGTAGATCACTAATGGGTCAGAGTGAAATCTTAACAGACTCTGGAATTTAATTAACAGTAATACAACACTGATCTCTCTGTTGCGGTGATCATAGTCATATAAAATGCTGCTGTTAGGGATGAAGGGCTGCAGTGTACAATGTGTGTGCAGATCTAATGACATTCCAAAATGAAGTGTTTATTATGAAAAGAAAAAAATCTTTTGGACTAGAAAGGAAACTCACATGGTTAGTGCTTGCTATGCAACCATGAGGACCTGAGCTCTACCCCGGGACCTGTCTACAATACCAGACATGGCAGTGTGTGTTTATAATCCCGGGGCTTGGGAGATGGGGGCAGACAGAACCCTGGAGCTTGCTGGACAGCCAGTCTGGCCTACTGGGTGAGCTCCAGGTCAGTGAGAGAGCCTATCTCAAACACAGAGCTGTCTTCATGGAGGGAGCAGTACAGAAGAGAAGATGTAGCTTAACACTCAGACCTTTGTGCTTTTCCGGCTTGTTTTCACGTCATCGCTTAAAGAGGCTCCTGCATGGCTGCCTCAAATTGTCTGAACATTTGCAGGCTCTCTCCATGTTCTGACTCTTACATACAGTGTGATTTGCCTTCCCAAAATATGCCAGCCTGTTTCTGGTCCCCTGTGCCCTTCAGATGCATTCAGCATCTAGCCTGTAGCCCAGCCTCCTGCATTCCCCATCAGGAGGACAGAGCCAGCAACTTTCACAGACTTCTTCCTTCCTCTGGTGGATGAACTGTCATTAGCTCTCATGGAATCAGACTGAAGCAGCCTTTGGGGGCTGCAAACAGAGATGCCACTTGCTTTTCATAGAGAACAGATTCTTCTGCTGAAAACTCACACACCTGCCCCTGTCTTGTCAGAGGAGGAAAACTCACACACCTGCCCCTGTCTTGTCAGAAGAGGAGCAAAATAAGGCTGGTGTTATATTTCCTTCTCAGAGATTGCAAGAGCAGTTAATTCACACACGCACAGGCTCCCAGAGGACCCAGACAGTCACCTCGGATGTTACAGTAGTACCTCAGCAGATACTTTGGCAAAGACAATGGTCTATAAAATGAAGTTCAGGTGGACCAAAAATGAAATGTATTGATTCTTTTGAGCCATTCAGAAACACAAGGAAATATCAGTTTTCTTAAGAAGTCAAGTTGTAATGTAGAGGGTAGAACACCCTGTAGATACTAGGGAGGGGGAAAATAAAAGGGAATTACGTTAGGAAACACCCCCAGGGCTCTTTCTGTAATTTGCTTCATTTACCTTCCAATAACTGAGAGGACAATTATATTGAAATGTCCTTATCTAAAAATCTAAATTTGTACATTTATGGACTTGGCACTGACAGATGGAAGACTGACCATCCAATCAAGATTCTTCAAACATAGTCTTTCACACTTTGAACATTTGGATATTCTTTGAAATCTGGTCTCAGGGTCTGTCTGTCTGTCTGCATCCCTCTGTCTGCATCTCTCTCACCTTTCATGCCAGAGCTTGTAAACATACCAATTTACTGAAGGCATAATCATGGAGTTGGCTACAAGCAAATATTTGGCTTTGACACACTTTGCTGGAACTGAATGGTTTTGAACCCAGAGCTGTCAGGACTGGAGACTCACGGGAAGAAAGACAAGCCAAGACTCACCATGGCCCCTTGGTTTGTCCTTTGAGCAACTTCTCTCTGCAGCCTGGCCACAGCCAACTTCTCCCTGGAGAGACAGAAACACGTGATTAGGTAACTATTCCCGGGGCTGAGACAGCACCACATAGCTGGGAAACATTCTTTTGAAATCTCTAGAGTGACCCATCCTGTACTTACCTCCTTCCCTCAAGCATATTTAATATTAAATATTTAAAGTGGTTGGTCACTGGGGCATCGTCTCTACTCAGCTACATGACACTGACTCCTTTGCTTTGGAGCTCATAATAGAGGGATAATTATTGAACGCCAGGTTAAGCAGTGCTCCACTAACCTCATTTGCATATATCCTTTGTCACTTACATTTCTGAGGCTATTTCATTAATATTGATTTTGGTTATATTTTTTGTTTGCTCTTTTCCTTCTATAACCAGGCTGAATTTTAAAAAGCAAACAAACCATAACTCTACACCATTCTTGAGAAAACAGAAAATCATTTGCAAGCTTGCTGTGTAAAATGAAGTCTATTGGACATTTTTGCTCATTCTATGAGCATGACAGCTACTCATTCTATAGAGGCGGAAACTGAAGGCCACAAGGCTAAAGGGACAACTGAGATCTGAGTTGGGCTGTGACAGGATCGAGTGTTGAGTTTCTCTACATCAAAGTCTAAATTTAAAACTCTGCATATTCTCAAGGCCTAGGAAATTTACTAAAATACAGAGTTCAAGTCAGATTGTAAGTCAGTGAGATGTCTGAGAAGGTAAAGGTGCTTAAGCCCCGGGACCTGCGATCGACGGATCTGAGACCTGTGGCGCTCACGGGTGGAAAAGAGAACAGGCTCCTGAACGCAAGCCTTTGACCTCCATGTAAACACGCGCAAACACACAATAAAGACCTGCTCACTCAAGTTTAGTATTCATACTTCATAACAAGATTCATTTCATATTCATCATAACTAATTACACTTCCGACGTATAGAATATCCAATGTAATGTCAAGAATGCTTGTAGTAATGCATGCATTCTGAATGGCTTTCCAGATTTTTAAACTGTGAACAGGTGACATCCAGGGAAAGAGCAGCTTCTAGCCAGCTCCAGGTCTCAGTGACAGTTTCCCCAGAGATCCCTCCCCTACAGTGAGATGAAGTATCTGAGTGGCATTCATCCCTCCTATGCTACATCTGCAAGTGAATGCAGAGGGGACTGCTCCATCCCCAGATTGGTGAGAGGATTTCTTTCTTCTAAGGGCTATGACAAATCTGGCTGCCCAAATGAAAGGAAAAAAACCAACTTTCCAGGCTGAGGAGGAAACCAGTCAATAAAGCTTTTGCCTTGCAAGCTTGAGGATCTGAATTGAAATTCCAGAACTTATGTGGAAAGTTAGGTGTGGTGCTATGAACCCCAGACGCCATCAAGTGTCAATGACTCCATTGACCATCAGTGATTCTACAGTGCTCTCCCTCCAGCATGAAGTAATGTTAGCTGTCTTACCAATTGTGTGCATTTCGTGTACAGACAACCGCAGCTACTGTGAGCTCATAAGCCCGGCAGTCCTGTCAGGTCGTCAGACCCACAAAACCTTGTTTTGCTCTGGTCCTCCTTAGCCTTTTACTATTACAGTTTTCTTTCCCCTCCTCTACAATGAACCCTGAGCCGTGTGTGTGTGTGTGTGTGTGTGTGTGTGTGTGAGAGAGAGAGAGAGAGAGAGAGAGAGAGAGAGAGAGAGAGAGGAGAGAGAGAGAGAGAGGAGAGAGAGAGAGAGAGAGAAAGAGAGAGAGAGGGATGGACAGATGGAAAAATGGAAGGATGGATGGACAGACAGATGGACAGACAGACAGATAGAGATAGATAGATAGATAGATAGATAGATAGATAGATAGATAGATAGATAGATAGATAGAGATGCCCCAATGTGGTTCAGTATTCCACTGACTCTAATTCTCTGTGCTTTGACCAACTTGACTTTGTGCACTGACCACCACTTACTGTACCAAGAGACATCTCTGATGAAGTCTGAATGTTGTATGCATTTTAAGAAGGACTCAAAGCAGGGAGTGAGGATCTTCTGGGGGCGTGGGCCTTGGACAAGTCAGGGTAGGAACTGGGAGTGTGTGAATGTGATCAACGACATTGAACACATTTATGAAATGTTCGAAAAGTTAATAAAAATGTTACTGAAAAAAATGAAGACTCTGAACAACAGCTACCAGGAATCCAACCCAGAATGCTGTCCCCACAGAAAGGACCAATGTTACAGAGGTGGAGAAATGGCTCAGCAGGAAAGGTACTGGCTATGTAAGCATAAGGACCCAAGTTCAAATCTCTAGCATTGATAGACATGTCTGTAACTCCAGCTTTACAGCGGGCAGAGGCAGGAAGACTCCTGAGGCATGTTGAATGCCATCCTAGATCCAGACTGAGTGAAAGACCCTGTCTCAGAGATCAAGGCAGAGAATGATAGAACAGGACAAGGAACATCCTCTTCTGCCCTGGCATACACATGTATAGGTACCACATGTATATGTACATAAAAGAAGGGGTGTTGCATCAAAATAGCCTATGTGTTTGCAGGTACTGAGAACCACATATGTGTTAGAGCAACCCTGGCTCAAAAATAGAGATGAAGACACAATATGTAGGCAAACATGAACTCCAGGAAAAAGGGAAAGTTACTGCAGACAGGCAGTTAGAATTCAGACCCAGTCATGAATGGTGGCATTTTAATTAATTAACACATTAATTTAGAATTTAATGAATGAGAAGCACCAAAAGATGAGTGTCACAGGAATACTAAATCCTGATCCAGGAAAAATGGAAAGTTGCTCCAGACAGGCAATGTTAGAATTCAGATTCGGCCATGGATGGTAGCATTTTAATTAATTAATACATTGATTTAGAATTTAATGAATGAGAAACATCAAAAGATGAGTGTCACAGGAATATTAAATCCTGATATACCCATGAAAAACATTGTCACTACTCAAGCAAAGGACGTTATCAAGTTGTGGAAGAGGAAATAGCATTTGTGGTACGGTCTTCATGTTTTCTACATATTAATGCTTGTGGGATCAAGTAATAAATGCAATCAAGATATCAAAACAAAATGCTCAGCCTCTTTCATCAATAATCTAGTTTGTCCTGGATGTCCTGGCACACCATGTCTTCCAATCTGTAGTTCCAAACTGGCTGTGAAGCTGGGACCAGCTTCTTTTTCATGCTAATTGAAGGTTCTTACAAACAGTTGTGTGTAAAATAAATAAATAAACAAACAAAGAACGCTTGCCTTTCAAGCTCCGCACACCAAATGTACATTCAGGCACTCATCTGAAGAGTTTAGTTCTCCTGCTGACTGCAGACAACGGCAATTTCACGACGCATCCCTAGTTTGTTCTGCTGCAAAGTTGGGAGCTCATTATGAGGCCGGTGCTGTGTTTATGATTACAAAACCAATGCCTGGGGATATGTGATCAAAAGCCACGGATCCTTAGCTCCCGAACAGGGACAAAACACAATATCAAAAACACAACAAATCAGACACAGTACTCACTCCCCTTTCAGTTCCATGAAAGAGAATATTTAACTCTCTGGAAGAAATGGATCCTCACTCTTTATCCCATTTTATATCCAAATGAAGAATAAGCCTCAGGTTGCTAAACGCCTTCAAAACAACCCCTGGGGAGATGGTTCAGTGTGCAAGAGCACTCGCTATGCAAGCATGAGTACAATTTCAATCTATAACACCCATGTCAAAAGCTAGGCATGGCCACTCATGGGCCTGTCACCCCAGTGCAAACTACTACAGACTCAGTGTTACAATGCTGCAATGTGTTACAGACTCTGTGCTTTGATGGAAACTGGTGTGGGATAATGCTCTGGCACCCTGTAAAGACTTGTTACTTGTATTGGTTTAATAAAATGCTGACTGGCCAGTAGTCAGGGAGGAAGTATAGGTGGGGTGACCAAACTAGGAGAATTCTAGAAAAGGAAAGACTCATTCTGAAGTCACTAGCAGATACAGAGGAAGCAAGATGAGAATACCTCACCGATAAAAGTGACCAAGCCACATGGCTAATACAGACAAGAATTATGGGTTAATTTAAGTTGTAAGAGCTAGTTAATAATAATCCTGAGCTAACGGGACAAATAGTTTGTAATTAATATAAGCCTCTGTGTGTTTTGTTGGAACTGAACTTTCAGGACCAGGCAGGACAGAAACTTCTGTCTACAGGAAATATCAGATAACATTATGATTGCTAGTTCACTTTTTCAAGAAAAAGGAAGCAGTAATAGCTATTTGTGCTTGTACATGTTGTCAACAATAAAAGTTAAAAATAATGATTTTGCATATCCAAAGCCAGTTTCTTCCACTGTGGCCAAGATACTGTGGTGTTAAAACCTCCTGTAATACTCTCCCCTGCATGTTGGTTTGGGAGTTCAGTTTCAGTCCCTACATCCCAAGGTATTTAAAACGTCATAATGTGTGTGCAACCTAACATATATGCCCCCGATGGTTAGCATTATCAACCCGACACAACCTAGAAACATCTAGGAAGAGTCTCAATAAGGGATTGTCAGATAACCAGTTTTGGTCTGTAGTCACGTATGTGGAGAGTTGTATTAATTAAGTTACTGATATAGGAATCTCAGCCTACTGTGAGTGAAACCATTCCCTAGGCAGAGGGTTCTGTACTGTGCAAGAGTGGAAAAGAGTGGAAAACTCTAGTAGAAGCAAATGAGTATGCACAAATGTTTTCCTCTGATTCTGACTGCGGGAGTGATGGGAATCGCTGCTTCGAGTTCCCACCACTGTGACGTCTGCTAGGATGGACTTTGAACTAGAATTGTAAGCCTAATATAAAACTTTCTCCCTAAACTGATTGTTGTCAGGCATTTTAGCACAGCAACAGAAATGAAACTAGGACAAGGTGTGTCTTTAATTGACCTAGAACAGCCCTGCAACAGAAACTACATAATCTAATGATAAATAAAAATTCTAGCTCATTCAGCAAATGCTAATAGTTTGTTCTGGGTCTGCTATTAGCTATAGTATTGGGAAATAAACACAAACAAAACAAGTCTAAATTCAGCACATATGGAGCATACAACCAGAAAGAACACCTAACATGCCAGGGCACACCAGCATGGAGGTTCAGCACTAGAAAGCTAGGCTGCACAATGAATGGTAAGGGGTTTGGAGTATAGCTCAGACAACAGAGTCCTTGCCCCGCTTGGATAAAGCCCTGGGTTCCATCCACAGAGCCACCTAAAACAGACATGGCGAGTCACATCTATGATACCAACACTTTGGAGGTAAAGACAGAATGGTCAGTAGTCATTTTGGGGATACATTGTCTCAAAATCAATAAGGCCAAGTTATAATTCTATTATGGGTTAATATACACATAACATTATTAGTTTTAAGCAGAGATTTTTGAGGCTCTGTGCATGAGGATGATGACATAAGCCAGAGGGCATCAGATCCCCTAGAGCTGGAGCAACAGGTAGTGGGGGGTCACCCAGTCAGAGTGCTAGGAGCTGACCTCAGGATCTCTGCAGGAACAGTGCACGTTTTCAACCACTAAACCACCTCTGTAGCACCTATAATCAGAGATTTTTGAAAACAAGAGAGGAGTGGCACAGTTTATCCTTTAGCAAACAGCATCCATGCTTGGCTAATAAAAACAAGAGCCCTCCACTCACTCCCATCTTTGCTTCTGTGATTCTGTAGCATCACGTGAGGTAGCCTCTGACAAGCCGCTACTATGACGGAATAAGAACAAAGGGGGTACACAATATCACAGCAGTACTACCTAAGGAGTTTAGCCCTATATATCCTCAGAAATAGCAGAGCCCTGAGACGAACTCGCAGAAATGCCCATGTGTCGTGTGAAAACATGGGATGCTTGAGTAGGCAGGACAAATGCCTTGTCTCCCCCTAATCAAAAGCTTAAATATGATCATTTTTTAGCAAATTCATAAATCAGCAACCTCAGATGTCACTTCTCAAGATACCATATACCTTATTCTTGCATTTTGTTTTTAAATTGTTTTAGAATTTCATCAATGAGTACTCTACATTATTTCCATCCCTTCTCTCACCCTCACCCCCATGCTGACTCCTTCTGTATCATACAAACCAGAGGGATCTGAGAAACTCCCCCAAACAACACAGGCTATTCCTATAGCCCCAGGTTGCCTCTCAGAATGCAAAGGTAAGAATTCTATTGCTGAAAACAACACTGTTTTCGGACTGAAGAAATGTGAGGAACTGAGCTGGAACTGACTTGGAGGCCTCCTCTCTGAGGATAGCTCTCATGGTATCCTATACAAGCTGCTGAGGGGAAAAGTCTACAAAATTCAACATGACTCATAGGGCAAGACATCCCAAAGGGGAAAGAGTGGTACCCTCGAGACAGTCTCTCTTTGATCTGAAGACTTGCGGACTGGGTGAGGCTACCTGACCACCACTGACTCTGCCCACAGCACACAGTCCCACAGCTGGGTTTTCTGATAGCTTCTGGAAACTGAAGGTCCTCATGTATGCAAGGCAACATATAAGATGTCCACAAAGGCTGGAAAAAGAACCTCATACCCCTTCTTCTCAGCTGTTTAAATAACATTTCGTCCAAAACATAAAATACCAATGAATGTACATTCAGGGAAAAGAAAACGTAACAGCACCAGTATTTCCATACCCACCACTTACATGAACACTGCCCCTGAAATACCGTGAGAAACAGGAGACAGTGCATTGGAGACCAGCTGAACATGAGCCAAACCCAAAGACTTAATAGATTTTACTAAGAAGACAGAAGACACTAAGGCTGGGGAAATGGCTCAGTTAGTAAAATGCTTGCTTTGTCAGCCTGAGAACCCAAGCTTTATCCCAGAGCCTACATAAAGAGCTAGATTCATTTGCAAAGCCAGTGCTGGGGATATGGAGTCAAGTGAATAACTGGGGCTCACTCTTCAGCCAGCCTTGTCTGCTTGAACAAATCCAGGGCAGTGGAGAGCCTGTCTCAAAATCCAAGGCAGACAGCCCCCGAGGAACAACACCTGAGGTTGACCTGTCACACACACACACACACACACACCAACCACAGCCTCCACCATCACCAATACCATGCCCGCCAACACTATCACCAAATACCAAGCGCCAATGTACTCTGTAGTGTAGAAGCGAAATGCAAATCCAGTTCCCCACATGCACACATGCTCAGTCATGGGCTTTGTTTCAATCAACACTCCTTCCTAATTTTCCCCAGGAAGATGCTGCCAAATGCCTAGAGGGAAATTAGATAAATGACTGTTTTCATCTGTGCCTTGAGGCAGGGTGTTATGCTCTAAAATCTTGGGGGGAAAGGTTCAATTCATCATCACCCAGCCGTGCTTCTAGCCAAGGCCCAAGAATAGGAGCCCCAAGAATAGAAGCCCGGTGGCGATCTGGTACGTGTGAAGAGAGAACAGGTTTGTTCTCCCGAGGAGTTCAAGGATCATTATCTCGACACACAGGCATCCTGGGGAGTCACCCGCTGCAGAGGGCAGGACAATGCCAAGAGGCAGGCGCACCTGTCGCTTGGGCAGATGGGGAGACCAGTGGCGGCTTTCCCGGAGTCAGGCTAAATTAATTAGCCTTTCCTCAGTATTTCATCTCATTATGCACCTCTCCAGACACGTAAGGGGAGAACAGATTTTCAACAAACTCTTATAAAGCATAACACAGACCAAAGAAAACTCCACAGCCATTTTTTCCCATTTCTTATTTTCCTGGATGCTTTAAAGTACCGTAAATCACTCTTTCATTCCATGCTGGGAGACTCTCTTCAGATTTATGATATGAAAAGTCAGTAAGTGGAGAGAGTGTTTCAAATCCGTGGACTTTCACGAACATTCTGCACCAGACACTGGGCAACTCAACAAGTTGATTTCAAGATCCTGATTTCAGGAGCAAAAAGAATTTATGGCATTGTGTTTGCTGGTAAAGATGTAGCTTCTATTCTTCCCAAATCAAGAGATGTTTCTTTCCAAAGAGTTTTCTGTGTTGCAATACACAGATAAATCAAAATAACAAAAACAGGAATCTTAGTAGACTGCCTTTTAACAGCAACCTAACACAATTCTCCTTGGAGCTACATAGATAGTTCATTTGGTACACAAGGACCTGAGTTTGCTCTCCAGAACCCACCTAAACAAAACTGGATTCGGGAACACACATTTGCAAATCCCAATCCCGGAGACACGGAGATAGACGCACACCTGGAGCTCACTCACCAGCCAGCAAGGCCAACTCTGCAAGCTGCAAGCCAGTGACAGACCATTTCCAAAATAAAAGGTCAAGGTGGAGAGTGCCTGAAAACTGACAGCTGAGATTGTCCTCTAGCCTCCATGCGCATATGTGTAAACACATGTGTGCGCACGCAACACATATCCTTTGCCATATATTCTTTCCCAAGACAGTCCTTCTGTTTTCATAAACTAAGTTGCAAATGACGTCTACACTTCCATTTATTAACTCATTCACGCAGTCCTCCACTGGACCATCTATGATATTAGCACTCTCTGCTTATCTAGTTCTCTTCCGTAATAGGCTGTGAGATGCTAGAAAGTTAAGAATACAGGATTTGGGTGCACAGGGAATAAGCACACTACAATGAATAAGTGGTTGTCATTCATTTATTGTATCCTGTGTCTTCCAGGCACAAGACCATATTACAAGCTACCTTCACCCATATTCAATATCAGACACTGGTTCCATGCAAAGAACGGCAACCAATAGGTTTCTATGGGCTTAGAGGGTCAAGTGCTTGCCCTGCAGTTTATATCCACAGCATCCATAAAAAGCTGTCTATTACCCTTGTACTGTGGGTGGGATGGGGTTTAGGCAAGAGGATCCTGGAAGCACATTAGCCAGCCAGTAAGTTAACCCCATGCTCCAAAGCGTGATAGTTGTGCCAATGTGAGCACACAAGAAGAAAAAGCCTGTGCATGTAGCATTTCGTTAATCCTAGGTATCACCTGCATACATAATGGTCCCTTTTTAAAGATGTACTAATTTGTCCGTCTGCATCCTCTCCTTCTCTTTTTCACTTGTAACTATTATCTTTCCCTAGAAAAACTTGTGCTTTTTATGCCAAAGTGTTTGATAAAGTAAAAAGCCCTCCTGTGTTAACACAATCATGAACTGAAGCAAGATCATCCTCTTCTCTCCCCATCTTTCTCTGGGGCAGAGTGTAGCCCCAACCACCTCCTATCAATAACTGCAAAATGCACACAAGAGCAAACTCATCTGCACTTGGAGATACAAATTACTTGTATTAACTGTTAAACTGTCTCCCCTTGAGGGCAAACTCTGGCCAAAGACTTCAAACAGAGTTCCTTGAGATATATAATTTATAAAGCATTGAAGAACCAGTTAATTTCTTGAATTAACATTACTTCTGAAAAAATGCTGTTTGTAGACAAGGGTTTTTTATGTTCAAATATTAGAAAAAATACTTGAAATTCCCTACCTTTTCCTGCATCTTATTTCTTTTGAATATTGAAATTCTACTCAAAAGAAATCCAACATAGTTAATAAAACTGTGTCCTATGATGGTTGGTCATTTTTCCTTGGTTCAGGCGATATGCAGATTGATGGGTTGTATGTAGCTGAATAAAGAATGGATTTCTTCACAAAAAACTCATGCTGTCTCCTCACACATGAACACAGCCCTTATGTGACAATTAATTGAGTTCGCCATGGCTTTCAACTATCAATGGCCTTGAAATTTCATTCTGGCTCCGTTTTGATTGAAGGCCCCAAGATGGGGTCTATGCAGAGATTCAAACCATCTGTGTAGCCTCAGGACAAGGAGGCTTGTGAGTTTGGAAATGAAAAGGATTCAGGACATTGACTGAAATTCTGATGGACAGTAACCAGAGACTGTGTACTGAACTCCCTCCCTTCTCTGGCACAGATAGTAACCAGAGACTGTGTACTGAACTCCCTCCCTTCTCTGGCACAGATAGTAACCAGAGACTGTGTACTGAACTCCCTCCCTTCTCTGGCACAGATAGTAACCAGAGACTGTGTACTGAACTCCCTCCCTTCTCTGGCACAGATAGTAACCAGAGACTGTGTACAGAACTCCCTCCCTTCTCTGGCACAGATAGTAACCAGAGACTGTGTACGGAACTCCCTCCCTTCTCTGGCACAGACAGTAACCAGAGACTATGTACTGAACTCCCTCCCTTCTCTGGCACAGACAGTAACCAGAGACTGTGCACTGAGCTCCCTCCCTTCTCTGGCACAGATAGTAACCAGAGACTGTGCACTGAGCTCCCTATGGCACAGAGAGTAACCAGAGATTGTGCACTAAATTCTCTCCTCTGGCACAGACAGAAACCAGAGACTGTGTACTGAACTCCCTCCTCTGGCACAGACAGTAACCAGAGACTGTGCACTGAACTCCCTCCTCTGGCACAGACAGTAACCAGAGACAGTGCACTGAATCCTCTCCTCTGGCACAGACAGTAACCAGAGACAGTGCACTGAATTCTCTCCTCTGGCACAGTGAGCCATGAGCCTAAGAGTGAATTCTCAGGAAAGCAGACACGATTAGGCAAGACTGGGAAGACTGTCGATTCATGGCTGGAGTTATCCTGATACACTCTGGAAGATTCAGCAAAGACTAAAAGTCCACTCACAACCCTGAAGCATCCCATCCCAAAAAGGTACAGTGTGTCCATATTTGGTGTCATGGACTGAAATATTACAACCAAAACAACAATTCTGATTTGAAATCCTAACTGTAGGACCCCAAATTTACCTATTTTGCGACAAAAGACTACTGAAGTGACCATGTTGAAACAAACTCCTTAGAATGAATGTTAACCAAGCTTGGACGCCAATGGCACATAAAGAAGTGTATTTGCACTGGGGTGGTTCTTACACAGCCTATGAAGAGCAGAGACTGCAAACAACCCTTCAGGAACTCAGCAAGAGACACAGAGCACATTCCAAAAGCACTTGGCATGAGTCAGCGTTGTAGGACTGTAAGGCAATCCATTGCTGCTGTTTAAGGTTCCTTGTCTGAGAAACCATGTTAGGGCAGCCCTGGCAAGCCAACGCATATCAGGCGATGTGTGTGTGAGGGGCAGATATCAACTATGTTCATTTGTACAAAATACATCTCTCTGAATATAAGGTAAACCTCCCTAATCAAAACATCCAAAATCTAACAACTTCTGAGCCTAGACTACTTTAGATTAGATGCTCTTAGCTGGTAAAGTCTGTGGAAAAATTCCAAAAATCTGAAAAATGTCAATGTCTAAAATACCTTTTGTCCCACACATTTTTGAGCAAAGGACACTCCAGTTGGATACATGCAAAGTGTGGTCCGGTTAATAGGTTATCTAGGGAAAGTGAAGCAGATTTTCAATAAAGGCGGTACTGACGTGATCAGGAAAATGAGGGAAGTATTTATACTAATGCAGCAGTCTATGTCATAAGCATCAAGGGTTGCAGTACATCAAAGCAAATCACGCTCATGGACAACAATCATGGATATTGACGAGGTGTGTGTATGTGTGTGTGTGTGTGTGTGTGTGTGTGTGTTTAAGCTAAGTAACTCACTATACTTAGTAAGATTTCTTAAAGAAATTAAAAGTAATCATGGTGATCCAAACAACACATTGGCTAAATCTCCATAGGTGCATGGAATCTTAGCCCTGGAGATGTCTAGATCTTCTCTTACTGATACGCATACGTGTGTGTGTGTGTGTGTGTGTGTGTGTGTGTGTGTGTGTGTGTGTGTACATACAAAAGTCCATGATTACCCTCCCATGCTTTACCAGGTTTTGTTTGAGACAAGGTCTCTAATTGGACTGGAACTTGCCAAGTAGGCTAGAGTAGCCAGCCAGAACATCCCAGGAACTTGCCTGTCTCTGCCTGCTCAGAGCTGAACTACAATTGCATACTGCCATACCAGCTGTTTACGCAGCTCCTGGGGACAGAAGTCAGGCTCTGGGGATTACTAGGCCAAGTATGGTTACCTCCTCAGTCTGTCAGATACTTTCTACTAAGTCTTCTGTGAGGTTTGATGTATAAGATGCAATCCTTGATTTCTTTCTCTTACGAACATGCATGCATATTTGGTCTTGTGAAATAGGGATAAATTTGCGGATGGTGAGGGCTTAGGGAGGTCCTAGTCTCTCAACCGCTCTGCCTAGAGGCAGGCCCTATAGCAGCTACTTAGGAACTCAGATGTTCACCAACGGGAATCATCGTTAGTACTTGAGAATACTGTAAGACCTGTGTTGTTTGTGTGCATATACATGCATGTCTTTATGTCCACTGTATGGAGATGCATGTCTATTTGAGTACATATGCACACATGTATGTGTAAAGGCCAGAGGTCAACTTTGGTCTTGGTCTTGGGTTAGAGTTGGGGTATAAATATGTCATGGAGAATAGCAGAACCATCACACACACACACATACACACACACACACACACACCTAGCAAAGAAAAAAAGAATCTCCTGATTTCCTAAGTCATTCTAATTAGAAGGTTGTTGGTTAACAGGACACAAGAACCTCTCCTTGTTAATATTCTCCTTGTGAGCTAATGTTCTTTGATGCTAGGATTGTGCCAATAATTACATGAGAGATAATTTTTGAGACTGCGTCTTATGCAATCTAGGTTAACCTCAGATATCTATGTATCAAAGAATAACCTCGTCCCTGTCATCCTCGTGCCTCCATCACCTGAGTGCTGGGATTACAGGTGTGTAGTATCATGCCCATAAACATGTAACACTGGGATTGAACACAAAGCCTGAACTACATCTCCAGCTCCTAAGTGAGAAACTTTTACACCGCATACAGAAGAGTAACTGATACTGATAAGATGTATAGGAGTGTATGGGACAGCTTTGCAATGCTGTGACAAAATACTTGAGAAAATCAACTTAGAGGGAGAAAGGATTGTGCCCCATGGTGCCGCCCATGGTTGGCTTCATTGCTTTGATGTCTATCATGAAAAGGGACGTTGTGGGAGCATATAACAGAAGAGGCTCTGCCCCTCAGTGGTGACCAGGAACTGGAAAGAGAGATTTCTATCTATAAGTAAAGCCCCTACTCTGAAAGCCCTTAATTTATGAATTCCTAAGTGATTAAACTATTTATGAGGTCCAAGCCCTCACAGTCCAGTTGCTCCCCAGAAGCTCCACTGCTGAACTATAAAGAACACAGTAATACGGCTGCCATGCAGATGAAGCCTCACACGAGTGATCTGGATCATGTCCCGGTTACGGCTGCCTGTCAACTCAACAGAATCTGGAATCACCTAATGCTTAAACCTCTGGGCTTGTCTCTGAGGAAGTCTCTAGGTTTGGTAACTGAGTTGGCAGCACTGTCTGATGGGTTGGGGTCACATACTAAGTGGGGAGGGGAGAGAGAGCTGAGAACCAGTGTTCATCTTTCTCTGCTTCCTGATTGTGGATGCAATGTGACAAGCTGCCTCAACTCCCACTCCCACTCCTTTCCCACCATGATGGGCGGTGCCCTCAAACTGTGAGTCAAAAATCAACCCTTCCTTAAGACGCTTTTATCAGGTATTTTGTCATAGTGACAAAAAGTAAATAAAAACAAAGGGCGTTTAATATTCAAACCAGGACAAGTAGCCATCCGTATAATTACTTACATATATAAATAGGGTGAACATATTAGGGAAGCAGCCATTCATCGCGAGTGAGAGGAAAGACAAAGAGATAGTATTTACAATATTGATCAAGACAAGTGCTTCTCTGGCTCTCAAATCCTTTCAACTCAGTTCTAATCTTGCTCTGGTTATCCCTTCAGTTTTCTTTTTCAATGCATCCTTATTTTTGCTATTTCTTCTTCATATAGTTATCACATATATAGCTCTAATTCACAACTTGGGTATTGATGACCCAAAAGGAGCTTCAATGAGTTCTCCATCTATAACACTGGTCCATGCTAAGCACAAAAGCTTCCTTCCATTTCCCCCTTCTCTTCATCTATCAAAAACAACAACAACAAAAAAAAAAAACTAGAATTTTCTTTACTGTGGCAATTCAAGTGGAGCATTAGTCGCTGAAATCTTTGTTGTTTTTATTGACTAGGAATGGATTGTTTCACAAGTGTGTTTGTCTCCTGAGTCCTAGCAGGTGCCCATTTTCTAATGTGTTAGTTTTTGCAATGCAGCATCTTGGCAATGTGTGTTTCACATAGTTGCCTCCAGCAACACTGTGGACTGACGCTTGTAGCTATGGTAATAGGTAGATGCTGAGATCCCTGACATTCAAGGGATCTTGACTACTGTAAGCCACCTAAAAAATAAGCTTAGGAAATAATGAGACCAGAGTAGGCATCCAAAGAGATCTTACACACCAATTTCAATACTTCAAGATGAGGAAATAAAGTAGTAAAGAGGATAAATATCCTGTTGATAAAAACATGAGTGATTACCAAGCAAACAACCGATGTGGCAAGAATCATCATTCAGGGTCAAATCCATTCTGTTTCTACAGATAACTGATGTTTGAAGAAAGTATACAGAAACATGAGAAATAACCAATCAACATGTTAAATAACTGATCCATAAACTCAAAGTAATTAACACTTAAGTGGGTTATGACCTGGCCCATTTGCCAAAAGTAAAAGGGTAATTTAGGCCTCATTAAAATTCCTTTCTGAAGATGGAAGGGTGGACTGGGTCAGGATGAAGACTTAGCTAAAGTACAATATGAACAGACACCAAGTTATTTCTTCCATGGAAACGCCTTATTCAGTAATCTTTTAGCACCAAGTAGAAGGCCCCTCATGCACGCTTTCCCCACCCACAGGCACCATCTACTGATGAACTATGACATCTAGTACATTCTGTGAGTATGGGAAGGCATAGCATCCAGTTGTGTATCCACTGGTGAGCCTACCAGGCTCTAGTGGATAATCCTAAACCCATAATTATACAAACAACCTTTAGATGAACTCTGTGGGACACCGAGCAAAAGCCATGAATACAGTAAAGAGATCTGTAGGGGAGAAAGGAAAGCTGCAGGCATGGGAAGAACTAAGAGAGGGCTGGGGGAGGAGCCAGAAAACACTGGATACGTGTGTGAGATTGTCAAAGATGAAAATTTAGTAACAAAAATATTTTGAGATTTTAATTGGCTTTTACTTGCAGTATAAATAACTCACTGTCGTTTTTCAAAGCAGCCATGTTTAGAAGGATTCTCATATCCAACAAAAATAACTGCACACCATAGACAGGGATCATCTATGGACAATGAACAAACTAAGGGTCCCAGTGGCCACTTTGTCTGATGCAGGTGGCAAATAAAACTAGAATCTTAGACTAGAGAGATGGCCCAACAGTCAACAATGCTCACTTCATTTCAGGAAGACATATGTCAGTGCTTCACAAACAGCCTGTACTAGGGCATATGATGCTCTTCTCTGACAGCCATGGGTACCCACATCTATGTATGCATACATACACACATAAAAAAATAAAGTTAAACTTTAAAATCAATTATTCCCTGAGCTCATTATTTTAATGATCTGTAAATCTTCTTCTTCATCAGATAGCAGGAAGGCTGAGAAGGAATTTTCTTTCATTCTGTTCTAATTTTCTCAGCACAGAGACATCTAGCCCCCCATGTGCCTTCATGCAGAAACACCTCCCAGAACTTAATGGGTAAAGGAAAGACGTTGATTCTGTCTGCAGGTTAAGAAACTGTGATCAGGATGTAGCTTCTGCCATCTCAGCTTACAAAAGCTGCCTGGGTCTGCCCCGTGGAGGCAGTCTCACGTCTTACAAGAATCTGCTTCTGCAGACTACTAGATGCAAGAAACCTCCAACAGTCAGAAGACAGAGTGAAGGACAGACTTACAGCATGTAGGCATTCCATTAATGGAATAGACCACTTAAACACTGGTAGGAGGATAATTCATATGGAGAAACAAACACAGAAACAAAGACTTTCTGACAGAGTTAGGCACTAAAGCGGAGCCAAGTATCAAAAGCCCCAAAGCAAGCAATGTCCCCATTAGTCCAAAAGGAAAGAAAAGCCAACAACAGACACTCTGGCACATTGACAGTGTCTCTACCCTCAATACAGTCAGCTTGTGTGTGACACCTTGATAAATTAAAGGAACACAACCACTGTCACAGAAAGTAAAGGACGAAAGGAAGGGAAACTCACAAACAGTGCCCACAAAAGATGGATAAGGAAGTTGGAAAGAATACAAGCATTGATTAAAGGCCAGCAAGGAAAAAGAGATAGCTGCTGAATCTAGCTCACCCCCTGCTGCTCATGCTCACTGTATTGTTTCCTTTGGCTCGGGCTGGGAGAGCTTTGTCCTATGTCTAATAATACCATTATTTATGAAATGGAAGAAAAACATCCTGATAAGAATATACCTCAATACCAAAAGAGAGAGAGAGAAAAGTCTCCTGTATAATCTGAGCGCACAGATGAGAAAGAAGGGCGTCTTCAAAGCAATAACAATTACAAAGCAGTCAGAGAACAAGATAAGCACTCACAGAAGCAGCACACAGATCTATTCAACTGACCCGTCTTTTTTTCTGTTATGTGAGTCCAAGAATGGATAGCAGCCACTTGCTAGGGAAACCTGCCGCACTGGGAAACTCAGCCCGGGCCAGTGTGTGGCTGGAGCAGGAAGGATGTGACAGAAAGGAAGTTTAAAGGGAAGGAGAGGGAAGGATAGCAATATAATTCTTTGTAATCCTTCTTTCAACATGACACTCCTTGACCTCCTACAAATCAATACAGCAGACATGAGATTGTGAAAACCATAGCCTTGAACACAGAGTCCCTGTCTATCAAAAGCCAGAGTTTGCAAAACCTTCCTTTGGCCATGCTACCCATGCTCAGTTTGTTAAAGCAGTCACAATGTCACCTCTGTAAATGAGGATTTTTTTTTTTTTGCATTCTGGCTAGCATCTCTGCTTTTGGGGGTTGTAACTACTGATGAACACACACACGTATATACTATGTTGAACTTAAATAGTAGATTTAGAAACTTGGATTTGCGAAAATAGGCAAACTACTGGATACAGATGTTTCCTCTCTCGTCATTTCGGTTGTGTGGCATACAGTGCACTTAATTACAAGGCTTTTGCTTATCGAGCACAAGGTGATGAGATATTTCACTACCCTGAAAACTTGGTAGGCTTGAATATCATCACTCAGGCACTCAGTACTTCAGTAAGCCACAGCTGCGGGGCAGCCATCAGCCTCTATGCACTGTCTTATTAAATCTCTCCAAATTCCTCCTCTGACAGGTGAATAATCAGGGCTTCTGCTCAGCCAGCCACAATGCTATGCACCTAAGCACAGGCTCACAGAGGTGGTTTCTTTGGAATATAACAAGTTGTTGTCTCTTAAGGCTAACCGTACTGTGCGGTGGACACATTTTTGGGGGCCTGCAATCATTTCAAGACTGTGGGGACACTGTGGCAGGGCAGGCTGCCTGTGAGCAGGGAGAATCATCACTGGACAGGTACTGACACTTTCTCCTGGTAGACATGTGAGTTCCACCTTCTGGGTATGGCAAACAAAGAACTGTTTTTGCATTCCAAAAGAACTCCACATGATCTTCTCCTTGGAGGCAGTGATATGACAGCTAGGTTTGCTTTTAATTCCACTGACCACTGGTGAAGCAGAAACTAGACATGACTAGTCACTAGTCAACATCCTGAGTTTAATGTGTAAATTGTATATAAATAAAGTATGCTTTAATTTTTTAAGAAAAGGAAACTTCAACTTATCTTAGAAGGCTAGTTCCTATAGCCATACTGATGAATTTCTTGCATATTACCATAGAACCTCCACCTGGCGATAGATGAAGAAAATGACTGAGCCCCACACTGGAGCACCGGACTGAGCTCCCAAGGTCCTGATGAGGAGCAGAAGGAGGGAGAACATGAGAAAGAAAGTCAGGACCGGGAGGGGTGCATTCACCCATGGAGACGGTGGGACAGAACTAACGGGAGATCACCAAGACCAGTTGGAACGGGACTGATGGAACATGAGACCAAATCGGACTCTCTGAATGTGGCTAACCGTGGAGGCTGACTGAGAAGCCAAGGACAATGGTGCTGGGCTTTGATTCTTCTGCAGGGACAGGCTCTGTGAGAGCCTTCTCAGCTTGGTTGATCACCTTCCTGGACCTGGGGGGAGTTGGGAGGACCTTGGTCTTAACATAGAGTAGGGAACCCTGATGGCTCTTTGGCCTGGAGAGGGAAGGAGTGGGGGTATGGGTGGAGGGGAGGGGAGGGAAGGGGGAGGAGGAGGGGAGGAGATGGAAATTATTAAATATAAAAAAAACATGAAAAAAAGAAGTAAGCAAGAGGAGAATCAAAATCAAAATTTACTTTCCATATATCTCCTTGGAAATTTGGAAGGCCAACTTTGCCTTTTTGAAGAATGACAAGTGTTAAGGAGAGAAGCAAGGTATTAGGAACATGTTTAGGCACAGGAAGCAATTAGGACCCTTACAGCAAACTTTGAGATGGCCATGGAGGAGAATCCTTGAGTCGAATAACAATTAGGGGTAGCAATCCAGAGCTATAGCCCACATCCCATGATGTCGCGAGGTCCTTGGTGGCTGTTTTCTGAACTCAGATTCACCTGAACTTCACCTTCCATCACAGTGGTAATTCAGTGAGCCCTCATTATTCACACAGTCCATATTTATTGACTGGTCCATCTGCTTGAAAAATGAAACGAGGAACATCAAAAGCACTAAGTGTGCAGGAGGAACCGTGAAAGCACATGGGACTTGTGCCCATGTTTCCAGCTGAAAAGTCAAACAGAGGCATGCTCTCTACCTCTCAGGCTCAACAGAAATCCCTTCAAAATATGTTGTCTACTGTGTGTTGTTGACACTTCTGTGCTCTCTGTAACATCACTGACTGCAATGGCCCAACACAGCGATAGGGATCTCAAGAGAGCAGTGCTAGAGCACTATATGCATCAGGCGCTGCCGAGCACAGCAATACTTAGGCATCATATGGATAAAATCCTAAATCAACTGCATTCGCATCTAGATGCAGTGTTATTGATATAGACATAACATTAATGAATCAAGAGTGTATAGTAAATAAGTTCTCTTTAAACGAAAACTCAACTAAAACATATTTAAGGCTAATTATTGGCTGATTAAAATGTTTTTAGATGTCACAGGAACCTAACTGTGCATTTCCCAAGAAACAATGTTTCATTGTTAAGTCGTTGATTTGAGGTGACTTTAGCAAAGTTAACTATTATGGATTATGAGTGTCTACACCCTACCAGTTGTTTTTAGGGTCCATAAAAATGTAGGCTAATAACTAGTACCCATGGATGATTAGAACATATATTCCGGGGCGGGGGGGGGGGGGAAGAACCCAGTTCTACTATTCTGCTACCTAGGTGCAGTATTAAACTGGCCTCTAAGTTTAGATTAATGCATGTCCCAATCTCATCAGAGAAACTTCTGCCTACAGTAGACCCTGGTTGGTACAGAGATTCACAGTGCTCAAAATTCATAGAATAAGAGACCATGGAACACTCAGCTCTAAATGGAACATCTATAACACATCTCCTCCTTCTAAGGCTCAGGGATCGCCATGGAAGAAAAGGAGGAAAGATTGTAAGAACCAGAGGAAATGAATGACAGCATTGAAGCTGTTTTCCAGACAGGGCTGGGCTATGGCACATAACTGACAATGGCTGTGACAGCAGGCACATGACCGGCACCAGATCAAGCCAGTCATAATCCCAACATGGACAGGAAGAAAATCACAAAGTCCTACCCTTCCTTGAGGAGGTATTGGCAACTGGTGGATTCTGGGGAGTGGGGGAATCAGATTTTTCGAGGATATGGGCCCGAATAGATTACCTATGCTCTAGTAGATGGCCCTATGCCCATGGGCATACAAGCAGTATGAGTGGAGTAGGTGATTTCCAAATTAGTACATGCAGTTCAGAGTGTAAATTACTGTGGGGGATGAGGAAGGAATTGGAGGGGAAGAAATACGGGGATATGTTCATTCAAAACATATTATCAGCATGTATGACATTCTCAAACAATAAGAAACTGAAGGAGTTTCACCAGACCTAAGAGTAATATCACTGTCCACGTGTCCCTGAGGAATTATATGAAGAAAAATGTCTAACACACAAAATATGAGAAGAAAGGAAAAATAACATTTCAGGATGAAGCATTAAGACAATAAATGAGAGGTAGAAAATATGAAGATGATATTTATAATCAAAAGACATTTGGGTATTAGAATGGCTATAGCTCACTAGTAACATACTGACCAATGTACACAAGATATTATTAGTTCAGGAACCAGAAATGTATGAAGACTTTAGATCATGATCAAAGATGATGTCAATGCTCTGAATAGGAAACCTCAGTGCCACACTCCTAACACTTCAAACAAGTTCCCACGGAGGTGGTGGCTCAGGTTCAGGCATTGTCTACTAACTATGAATTCTTCCACCAAATGCTGTGCTGTAGGCCATCTCAAGGTTTAAACACAGATCACAGAAGTCAGAAACTCACCAGGAAATGTGTGCATTGCCTGAAACTAAGAGAATTCACCTCAGGAAACATTAACGTATTGATTAATGTTTAAATCCTGTACTTTCACCAATATCATAGCTAATTGTGATTTTTTTAATTTAAAGAATTTCCACATATTTTGATCATGTTTTCCTTCTCAACTCCCCCCAGAACCTTCCTACCTCCCTATTCATACTACTTTATGTTCTCACCAACATCTTATTCTCAAAAAAAAAAAAAAACTCTCTCAAAAGGCCTAAATAAAACAATTCAAAACAAAAGCCCAGAAAAAGAAGAGGTGGAAGAGGAGGAGAAAGAAAGGAAGAAGAAGAGGAGAACGAGAAGACAGCAACTACTCTTGGGCATACGGCCTACCCTGGGGTGCTGTTGACATACACAGTGGCAATTTATTGAAGAAAAAAAAAACTGATTTTCCCTTATTGACTACAATAGCTTCTTTGTTAGCAGGGGGACACTGTTCCATTTCCCCTTCTCCCCACTGTGATTTTTAAGCAGATACAGATCTACATCTTCATTTTCTGTGTGTGACGTGACGAAGTAATGTCTGGTCAGAACCAACTCAGTTCAGATTTTCACTAGTTCAAGATCCTACATCCATGTTTATTTTGTTCTCTAAAAATATTAGAACTAAAAAATGAAAAGATATATGAAATTTAAAGGTCACATATCTTACATATTAGACTAAAATTTAAGGAAAAATCAAGATATTTGAAAATCATTCATGTACAACTTATCTATTTATGTGATGTTCATTAATTTCACAACTATTTAGTTCCGCTCTAGATGAAGCATCAAAATCCTCAACAGAGCTAAAGAGATGGCTCAGTAGTTAAAGAATTTGCATGAGGACTGGAGTTCAGATCCTGAGATCTCACATAAAACCAAGGTAGACAAGGTGGCCTATCTATAATTCTAGCCCTGGATGTCAAAGAGGGATTATTCCATGACCAAGCTGGTTACAAAGTCTAGTCACATTGGGAGGTTCTAGGTTTGCCTGACCATCTCTGCCCCAGTAAATAAAGAGGAAGAAGAGTGGTAAGTACCATACGAGCACGCATGCGCACGCGCGCACACACACACACACACACACACGTGCAAAAATGTAAGATTAAACAAGCAAACAACAACAAAAACACAGGCTAGGACAGCCTTTCTGAAACTCAGTGCCTAGGGGTCAAGGTGACATATGAAGAGAGGTGATCCACAACAACCCAGAGGTTAATCGTCCAGGAATGAAAACAGCACAAACCAGCTTAAATTAGTTCATTAGCTTAAATTGGAAATAACTGTAAAAGGGTCCTCTTAGTCCTCCTTTACCAAATTATCTCTAGTAAATACCAATACTCAAAAAATAACACAATCACAGATCCTCATGCGAGGAAGAGGAGTTCACACGTACACCGGTTTATGTCATTGTTTCTCTTGCCTTTGCCCTTGAGTTACTAACTGACCATAATCAAGCTGGACTGAAGTGGCTCAGTTAGTAAAGTGCTTGCCTTGCAAGCATGGAGACTTGAGCTCAATCCCATGAACCCAAATAAAAAGCAAGGAGTGTGTATGAGCTTGTAACCCCGGCACCGAGGTGGAGATAGGAGGGTGAGTCCCAGACCAGTGTGAGGACAAAGCAGACAGCCCCCACGGAGCAGCACCTAGACTGATCTCCAGCCTCCTCACATGAACACGCATGCCTCTGTGTTTGCTTGTTTTCTGCTGCTGGCATAAAGACCATGAACAAAGGCAACTTGGTGAGAAAGGGTTGATTTGGTTAATATATCCCAGGTCACAGTTCACTGACAGTACACCAAGGCAAGAATCTGGAGGCAGGAACTGAACTCAAAACCCTGTAGAAGTGGAGCTTACTGGTTTGGTCGGCCTGGTTTTCATATAACTCAGGACCACCTGCCCACAGGTGACACTGCCCTTAGCTGGCTGGTCCTAGCCACCTCAAACATTAATCAATAAAACACCCCCACAGACTTGTCTACTGGCAAATCTGATGGAGGCATTTTCTCAATTGAGGCTTCTCTTCCCAGACAACTCTAGTTTGTGTCAAGTTGACAAAAATGAACCATGACGCCTTGCCTCCTGCCTACACACATGTAAACACATGCGAACACTCATACACACACATTACCCCCCCACACACACACACATGAACCAATGAGATAAAGTAGGAAGCTGAGGTTTGAAAATAGAGCTTACTGCCTAAGCACATACACTTGAATGCAATCTCTTACCTTTGTGCTTCTGAGGACAGGGAGTTAATGAGAAGGGAGGAGGAGGTGACCGCAGAAATGGCAACACCAGAACCCAGATTGAGGCGTTAGTGGTCACTTGGGAAGACAGCTCCTTGGAGACTGGAAGCTGTCACAATAGCCCTTGTACAATTTCTGCCCACAGACAGGGAGGGGGCCTTCATGAATAAACTTAATATGCCCCTGAGGCCTTTTGTGTTCCCCAGCAAGAGCCCGAGTAACACTGGGGTGAGGCCCAGAGAATCAGCTAGAAAAGGGAGCCACAACCGTAAGGACTCTGGGCACAGGGTCCCCATGAATAGAAATGGGCCCTTATACCACAGAGAATAAAGCAAAAGAGTTCAATCACTGAAAAATAAAGTGTGGGTTCAGTGTGGTGGTGCACCTCTGTGACCTCAGCACTTGGGATTCTGAGGCAGGAAAATAATGAGTTTGAGGCTAGTTTGGGGTACATAGTGAGTTCAAGGTTAATTGGACTACATAAAAAGATCTAGGCCAGTCTTAGCTACTACTAATGAGATTCTCTCTCTCTCTCTCTCTCTCTCTCTCTCTCTCTCTCTCTCTCTCTCTCTCTCTCTCTCTCTCTGTGTGTGTGTGTGTGTGTGTGTGTGCGTGTGTGTGTGTGTGTGTGTTTGAGCTGCACTCACAAAACTTTCAGAAACATTAGTTTATTCACAAGGCTTATTCATAAGAGTCATTGGTGTGTATGCATGTGTGCACAGGATAATTCACAAAAATTTTTGGTGTGTATGCATGTGTAAACAGACTGGTTCATAAGAGCTTTTGATGTGCATACATATATTGTTCATACAGATAAGACATAAGATCCATACAAGAGTACATAATTCAAAACAGATACATATGTAATATATAAAGTACATAACAAAACAATGCACAAGCAACACTAAAACTGAACTGAAATTTTATACAAATGTACGTTTCTACAATTGGTAGAGATTTACCCAATTTCTACTCTCTTTGAACACAGAAATAAACTCAATCTCCCAGTCTCCTGTGCCGTTAGAGTTCCAGCCAATGAACTCAAAGCACAAGGAATGCATCATAATATCGTGCTGCCCCATAAATATGCACATATTAAAATATTACACCACTCTATAAATACAGAACAAAATATCACACTGCCTCATAAACACATAATTGGAAATAAAATTATTTTAAGAGCACTAAAACAAATTACATCAGATTCTCACAGCCTTTCACACCCGGATAATCAATCAGGCAAATACACTTATCAGAGCCCATTCAATGTATTATGTTTTGGCACATTCAAAATAAGCTCTCTTATGTGGCCTAAAAAGAATTCTTAACGAGCAGCCGTCTCAAAATTAATTAGCATGTATTGATCACACCATAAAGTTACAATCTGAATCCCAATACAAGCAACAGAGTTTGGATGGGTGCCTCAGAGTGCAAGGGACTGAGAGAATCCAGCTGAATGAGTCTTCACAGCAGAGAGGGAAGAGGTTGTGTAAGTATACAGACATGAGAGCGAGAGCAGGCAGCACACAGTCCGATGTTTACAAACAGATTCTCCGAAGCACCATCCCACCCAATTCTCGACTCCCGCATTTCTCAGCCCCTTTTGCTAATTTATCTCTTCCAAAAGCTTCTCTTCTATTTTAGAATCACACTCTAACGAAAGTGGGGTACGAGTGCATCAGCTAGACTCTGATTTTCTGAGGGCCACCAAGTTTTCAAACTTTACATACAGCCCATTAACAAGTTTCTTTCAACTCCTGCTATCTTTCATTTAGACTCTGTTCATGTGTTAAAGTCCAAAGCATGTTAAATGCAACTGAACATATCTTGAAACAAACCAAACCTGGGCTTCACCCACATCTTTTAGTGATCAAATTTAGGCACAGTAGATTGTTGGCACAAGTCTCATTACTTCACACACACACACACACACACACACACACACACACACACACACAAATTCACACTCACCTGAGAGATGTTTCCATCTGCTTCTGTCAGTCTTGATTCCACACCTGAACTTTAATTATTATGTGTAGGCATAGCACCTATGTCTTCTACCTACAGAGAATCCTGCCTTATTCTATCAAAAGACACTGCCAAAATAATAAAGTAAGAGTTTTCACAAATCACAGTTCATCTTCCAGTAGGTAAACCTCGCCATAATTAGAACTTAAAACAAAATATGAATTTTAGAAAAAAAAGGCAAATTCTATCCTCACCAAATTGAAAATGAAATCATATACACATTCATACATACAGTCTATAGTTACAGAGACATGTATATAAGCCATCTACTCTGTGAGATCCCTAAGCCCAATCCTGATTAATGGGAATGTTTTGAGAATTAGGATGAAAGATAATGGTGAGGGCAAAGAAGTAGTATAAAAACATTAAGCACATGCATGATGGACAGACATATGGAGATCAAAGACCATACGTCTGTGGTATAGTATATTAGGCCAGTGCATACTGGCATGAGATCAGAGAGAGACAAACCTGGCTGGCACCAAAGTCCTGATGAAATAGCCAAAAACTCATACAGTATCCAGACACTTCCCTTTTGCCACACCCCACCTCCGATTGCCCCACCCCCTGCCAAAGTAACCAGATAACAGATCCTGTTTCCATCCAGATGGTGGGCGTCCTGGACAGACTTGGGATGCTGACGGAGTCTTGGGCACGCTTATTCAATGAGTCTTGAGGGGCATTATTCACTAATTTCATGTGGAAATGAAATTTCAACTTCCCATTGTGTACAAATAACTTGGCCACTTAGAACACATACAAATGCGCTTCTTTTTTTTTTTCTTCTTTTGCCAGGCAGGAGGAGACGGATGGAATGTAAACGCCTTCCAGTGTGTGTCTCTGGCTCAGACCCAAGCTGGCATATGGTAGTGCCACCAACCTCCTCCATAGGAAATCTTGGGTAACACTTTAAGCGAGCCCTGATAATGTGATTTACAAAGCATTCATTGGATGGGTGGTGTCTGCCTCTATTTTTCTCCAAGGCAGGATACTCATCACACACAAACATATATGCACAAGCACACACAAACACATTGTAATTTTGACTATTCTACAGAAAGGAAACTTTGGAATACCTAAGATGAATCCCCAGTCCGTGAGTTTTCCAAGTTTTCTTACCTTACTATTCTCTTGGTCAGGAATTTAGTCTTCAAGAACCGCTTCCCTTTCTGCTTCTGGTGTGTAACCAGCAGACACAGTGAACTGGTTTCTGGAGAGCACACTGGGTCTCTCCATTTAACCCCTAGGCTCTGAGTGGAGTGCTCCAGCATCAGATTAGAAACTCCGTTTGCTTCCTGAAGCTTTATTCCAGGAAGCGGGTGCTGCTCAGTGTCAGAGGGATGGTTTCCCTCCCTCGCTAGGGTTTTATTTCACAGTCCACAGTGCTACTGTGCAACACTAGATACGCGTGCATATGGAGACAGCGCTCTCTGGCTCCCAGCACGCTGCGCACACAGAGTAGCTTAAAGACATCATCAGAAATCAGCAGACTTTCATCTCTGGAATCTGACTTCTGGACCTTTCCCAAGAAGCCTTGTTTGTATAATGTTTGCACAATGTAATTTGTATTTATAAACATGGCCCTTTATCTAGTCTTCAGCAGTTCATATAAGCTCTGTTCCTGGGCCTGACAGTTTTTACAGCGGAAGTTCCCAGAGACATAAGATAGGGCTAGCTACGGTGTCTTCTGTCCTGATTTGGGGGTGGTATGTGGCTTTTTGTCCTCCTCTACTGCCCCTGATCCTGTGCATATCTCTCTGCAGAGACTGGGGCTTTTTCTGAAGACCCCACGACTGAGAGAGGACCGGTCCATCTCCCACAGGCTCCTTTCTCAGCATGCGTCAGAATGAGCTGAGGGAGAAGGGCGCAGGAGGATTTCAGATATGGAAGTTACAAAACAGCCAAGACAAAAACAGACCGATTTCTACTTTTAATTCCTCATTCCATTTTTGAAAACAAGCAAGTTCTGTCAGTATCAAACTTCATCAAGGACTACACTTCCTTTTTCTAGACAGTTTAAATTAACAGTCCATTTAGAAAGGTCAGCTTCTGACTCATTCTTGGAACTACACTCTGCTAGGACTAAAGGGAAAAGGCCTTTCACTTAACAAATGTGACATGCTTTTAAGTCTGTCGCCAAGCTTGATGACCTGAGTTTAATCACCAGCAGGAGAGAACCAACTCTCACAAGTTGTCTGCTAACTTGTATATGTACAGTGTGTTCAATGAATGCCCAAACACGCACGCACACACACACACACACACACACACACACACACACGCACGCACGCACGCACGCACGCACCCACGCACACACGGACAGGAAACATTCTACACAGATCCAAACTGAGAACTACAGAGTAACAACAAATCCAAGAGTTTCCTTTTCTTCCATGATGCACTACAGGTGATTACTGGGACGGTGTTCTGGAGCATCCCACATGACAGAATACTCTGCACCATATGAACACTCAGAACACTGAACACAAACACTGGACGATTAAAAACTAGAGGAGTCTGGCAAGCTGGGGTGTGTGGTTCACCCTTTTCCCTAAATTAAAATACTGTTTCTGTTTATGATTGTTAAGTATTTGGTGTTTTTAGACATCCACACTACATTGAAATGGTAAGGGCAGTCACTTTTTGTGTCCTTTGAGGATCTGTGTCTCACGCTCATCTTTTCAATAGGTAGGTTAGGCAACCCTAGATTCTTCTACACGTACGTACAGCCTCCTCTTTTTACAAAGTCACAAACTCGAGGAGCAGGAACCGCTCATCAGAGCTGTACCTGTACAGAAACGTTGTTCAAGAGCATAATTTATTTTGTTCTGTTTCATTCTGTTTTGTGCAGGGACGGCTGAGACAAAAGACCAAATTCTAGTTGAATGCCAGCTGCACTATAGGATGCCCATGAGAGAAGGGCACTTGTAGCAGCTACACACCGAAGGACTGCCCAGTGCCTGTCTATGGAGTAGCCAGTACCTGAGGACTGCTTTCCCCACTAGCTCCCTAACAGCAGTTGAAGTAAGTGGAGGAAAAACAACCATCACTGCATTTGCTTTTGATCCCACCCAGTAGCTATGGAAACTATCTTTCAGAGGCCAATTGGTCCTCTTCCCTGAGAAGCACATAAAATGAAACGATTCCTTACACCAATTGCGGAGGCTGGGGTCGGAAGCTTCATTTTTCAATCCTGTCCACTTACCTAAGTCCTTTCTAGCCTGAGCCTGGATGTTTTGTAAGCTGGAGCCATCCCATTTGAAGGATGCTTGGATTTACATGAGGAAAGACTTAAAGGCATTTCTACATAAGGCTTCAAACAGTGGCAATGCCTAGATGGCATAAACATTTGCAAGCTCTGATTCTCATGCTCCAAGGAATACAAAATCTGCACCCCAAGATCGCTCTCCTTCATTAACAACAGACAGGCATGGAACCCTCTTCACCTGCCATGTTACTGACCCATGTATTTGGCTTTTTCCTTCCCATGTACATACTCTGCAGGCAAGGATCCATGGCCCAAAGCCGTCTCTGATTTAAGGTTGGTCTTACGTGAGCTGTGGACGTACTTCGGTGAGTGGGATACTCATGTAGCATGCATGAAGTCCTGGGTTCCAGCCCCAACACAACATAACACTTACATCCACAATCCCAGCCCACAGACATTAAGCTCACCCTTGGCTACACAGTTTGGGACCAGCAGAGGATACAGGAGAGCCCTCAGAAAGCCAAAAAGTGATGATCGATTGATGATGGTTGATTTGAGACTCACTTAGTAGGAAAATGGTTGACAAGCTAAAAAGAATATCAAGTAGCTAATTTCTATGAATTTTGATCATGATCTACTCAAAATCTGGCTGTTCCCAGATAAATTTCTGAGGTCCACTATGCCGTCTCCTCAACCAAGATCCCAACTTCCTTTTGATACATAATTAGACAAAGAAATACTTCTTAGGATCATTTTCCCACGCTAAGTGTCCCTTTAATCCATCCTCATGGTCACCCTGCCCCATCTACACCACAACCGAACCACCTCACCATCGCCTTCTCGGCCGCTCTCATCGCAATGGCCAGTTCTGGAATTCACACCGGAAGAACACAATTCCAATAATCATCCTCGTTTCCTCAATGGTTTACTTCCTTTTTGCCTTTGCCTTGACTCCGGCTCCCACCAGTCTCATAAAAGTTATTGACAGTGTACTATTTATAGTGGGTTATTTTACTCACAGTATGACAGTCAAAATATTAAAATCGATGACACCCAAGACGATCTTAAAGAAGACTGACAGAAGTCACAGGGCTCAGACTTGAGAATGATTAGAGACACATGAGACATTGTCTTGAAGCAGAAAAAAAAATCCAAAAGAAACAAAAGGAAGATCTAGACAGAGTTACACATAGATACTCAATATGCAACAAAAACAGTGGGACCAGAGACATGCTTCAGTGGTTATGAGTATGTCTGCTTTCCCAGAGGACCCAGGTTCAATTCCCAGCACCCGCATCAGACAACTTACAACCACCCATTACTCTAGCTCCTGGGAACCTGACTCCTTCTGGTCAACTGCATTCACGTGCACATACTCACTCATGTACATAATACTTTTTTACATTTTTTTTAAAATATGGAGAAAGAAAATACCAGAAAGATTATGGCTACCTTTGGGGAAAAATAATTCTCAATTCTTAACTGATAGTACTAGCCAAAATCTTGATGCATAAGGGCCCACAGATATGAATATGAGAAGACAAAAAAGTTACCATTGAGAGAAGAAATACATAAAAACCTGTATTTTGATGACTTTTAGATAAGCAAAGGCTCCTTAAGGAAGACCGAGCAAATAAGAAGCGTGGAATGGGAGAGCTGATAATTAGCTCTCTCCGTATGAAGAACATCTCACTCCAAAAATGCATTCCAGGGACTTAAAAGGAAAGCTACCAGATCATAGATCCATTAACAACTCCTGTACTTGGTGGAGGATTTCACATGCGAATGGTCTGTTGGCAAGAACATGAAAGATGCACGACTTTCATGCCCTGCTAGTGGAGTGGGAACTGGCACAATACCCAGGTAAACAGTGTGACAGCATCGAACAGCTGGACAGCTGCGTAGCCAAGAAGCAGAGATCGCGGATGAGAGCTGGGCAGACAGCTCAGGCACTAAGGTACCTGCCCTACAAGGACCTGAATTGGATCCTTAGAACTTATTAATAAGTCAGGAGAGTGGCGCGTGCTCATAGGCCCGACTCTGGGGAGGTAGACACGGTTGGATCGCTTGGAAGTTGCCAGTCAGACAATCTGGCTTACTTGGTGAAGCAAATGAGGACGCCTATGTGTAAAAAATTGTAAGTGGACAGGGCCAGAATTACAACCAAGTTAGACTTTTGTCATCCGCATGCATACATGCTACATAAATAAATGTACACACATAAATATGAACAGACGTGCACACACACATATGTCAGAATGTTTATAGCGACAAGCCTCATCAAAGCTCCAGACGAGGAAACCCTGCCTGCCCACCTACGACCCTTGATATAAAATGGGGTGCTGTTTTCCATTATCCATTCACCGCATGGTGCCTGGAATGAGCAGCTCACAAATGCTTGCTTATCTAAGTGAACAGCACAATTCCAGGATAAAAATGCAGACACACCAAGGAAAGAATACCCCCTTATATAAAGCTCCATGTGAGAGAAACCAACATTGGTAACAGAAATCAGGATGGTGTTTGCTGGTGACAGAAACAGGAACAGGGAGTATTGGTGGTCTCTTTCTCTTGATCCAAGAGCTGATCACATGACTTTGAGCTTTAGGACAAATCAAGGAGTCACTGCTGCTTGTGTGCCAATCTAAATGGATGCTCCATCTAAAAAAGGGTTTCTAAATGATAGCCACATGTGCACACCCACACGGGACACACACCCATACACACAACTAAAAGCAAAATAAATCTATACATAAAAATGACAGGTATCAAAAAAAATGACAGGTATCATTCATAGCTAAAATGAATATCTGATATAAATTCAACATATGACTATCTCTCTACATACAGTTAAAAAGTTACATATTTCACAATGCATCATGGTTAGTTTCGCTCAGCAGGTTCTTATACTATGACTAATGTTTGCAAGATGACAGAAATATTTGTAAACATAAAAAATATTCCGCTATCTGGCTGAACTTTTTAAGTCAAAGATAAAAGGAAGAACTAAGATTTAATTTGAGAGAGAGAAAGATGGGGGCAGTTAGTGGTAACAGCAGACAGCAAGTGTCTGTAATGTGGGAACAGACAGCGCTCTCCTGAGTCAACAGCTGGGCTGTGGAGACAGAAAGGGTGGCAGCCTAGGTCTGGAATTATCAAAACAGGCCTCACGGAAGAGGCAAGCCTGAGAACCACATGGAGACAGGAATGCCATGTGAATTCGGTCTCTCAGCAGAAAGACCCGGGGAAGGAAACTGCTGGAAAGAGGTCAAGACCTGACAGATTACCCCATCCTGAGGAGCTGGGTAAAGAAGGGCCACTGGGGAGGGAAATGGCTTGAAAACCACTAGCTATCCTGCTAGTGGAAGGCAATTACTGGCTCTCCTTAGACACTTACAAAGCTAGTTAAAAAACACATTTATTTTAAAAGCTTCTATTGTATTGAGAGGGGACAGTCGTATTTGAGACTTCAAGTTACAGTACATTATCAAGGACTAAGACAACTTCCCTAGGCTGTATCCAGTACCTATGTCTTCGTTTTCTTTCCTGTTTGATTGGATAGTTTTACCAACTTGAGTCATCAGAGAGGAGGGAGCCTCAGTTGAAAAAAATATCTCCATAAGATCTAGCTGTAAGGCATTTTCTTAATTAGTGGTTTGGGGGAGGGCTCAGCCTGTAGTGGGTGGTGCTATCCCTGGGCAGCTTGTCCTGGGTTCTATGAGAAAGCAGGCTGAGCAAACCATGAGGAGCAAGCCAGTAAGCAGCACCCCTCCATGGCCTCTGCATCAACTACAGCCTCCAGGTTCCTGCCCTGTTTGAGTTCCTGTCCTGCCTTCCCTCAGTGATGGGCTGTCACCTAGAAGTGTAAGTTGAAGTAAACCCTTTCCTCCCCAAGTTGCTTTTGGTCATGATGTTTCATCACAGAAATAGAAACCCTAACCAAGCCACTGTTGCTGTGGTAAAATACCCCAACCAAAGCAATGTAAGAAGAAAGGGTTTACTTTGCTCACAGTTCCATCATTTCAGAGAGTCACGGTGGCAGGAACTTGAAGCATCTAATCCCATCACATCAACAATCAAGAGCAGAAAGCAACGAACCAATGTATACATGTCAGTGCTCAGCTTTTTCTTGCCTTTTTATTCAGACATAGGGCATTCAGAAAGACTCTCCCACCCCAATTAAGCCAATTAAGAAAATTGGCCACGGGGATGCCTATAGAACAACCGAACCTAGATATTTCTTCATTGAGATGATATTTCCAGGTAGTTCTCTGATTGTGTCAAGCTGACGATTAAAACCAAACATCACAATTCATTGAGGATAAAGTAGACCAGAAATACCTGACAGCATTAGCAATCTTATCAAGAAAGCATACCCTTGTAAAAGATCATGCAGCCAAAGGCTGGTGTCTGGGGGCAATACCTCATGGAGTTCAGAGATACCACAATAAGTGGGTCATGGGGCTTCCTAGTGTTCTTTTCTGCACTACAGCATTGCTTAATGAAGTCTTTGATTCTGTGTCATGTGGGTATCTGAATGTGTGCAGGACTGAAGCAAAATGCAGTCTTTTCAAACTCATAAGCATATGGTAATTATACATAATAACAAGTTTAATTTGTAAACATGTATATACTGGGTTTTGTTCATATCAGCCCCAGTTGCAATCTCTTGTCTCCCTGGATCATTCTCACTGATTCCATGTCTCTCCTAATGAATCCATCTTCTGTCGATTCCACGTTGTTGTCTTATTTTTCGTTTTGTGTTTGTTTGCTTTTGCTTTGTTTTGGTTTCTTGGTGACTTGATGAGTTTACTTAGAGTTCTTTACAGAAGCATGGGTGAGGGGTGATTTACAGGACAGTGGGCAACTTACCAATGGCTATACCACCAAAGAAACGCCTCTCCCTCTTCTCCCCCCTCCCTCCCTCCTCTTCCTACCCCTCTCCCTCTCTTTTCTAGCAACCATTAAAACGGTCTGTAGATCTTTAGAAATGGATGGAGCATCAAGAGTCCTTCCCCTAGTAGCTATGAATTCTGGGTATCCTCAGTGAGGGTAGAGCCTCCTGAGTCCCTCCTCCTTCCACGGTGAAATGCTGATGGGCCTAACTTGGGCAGGTCTTATACAGGAAATCAGAGCTGCAGGGAGTTAGACAATGCAGCAGCCACGTCACACCTGAAAGACAGTGTTCCACAGCCCTCCACCCGTTCCTTAAAATGCCTTTCTTCTGGGAAATCCTTGCTCAGAATTAAAGGAGGAGGAGATAATAGAACAAAAGAGTAACAGAAAGACTCTTCAATCTACCTCCAGGAGGTATGCAAGCCTTCCTCAGAATGAAGCTCTAGGGTTTTACTCCTCCCTTGACCTCAATCCAGCATAGTTTCCAACAGCCCTAAATGAGATTGTGAGTTAATCATTTTCCCTAAGACTAATTTCTCCTGCTTGATTCAGCTTACAAATTTTGAGATTTTCCAAATGGAATCATATATAGCCCATACCATACACTATTTGAAATTATGTGTATTTTTAAATTGTGCTCTGTGTATAAACATCGAATGTGCTTATCTCTGCTTGAGGAGGAACAAAAAGTGCCACTTTGAACAGGACTGTGAGATATCTTCTCTTTCAATTGTCCTATCATGGGTGCTAGGGAGATGTCTCCATGGGTAAAGGGCTTACAACCAAGAACTGACTTGCCACCAAGTCTGGGTGTGATGTCTCTGGGGTAATGGGGCTTGCCACCAAGTCTGGGTGCAATATTTCCTGGATAAAGGGGCTTGCCACCAAGCCTGGGGGCAATATCTTCATGGTAAACGGGTTTGCCACCAAGTCTGGGTGTGATGTCTCCTGGGTAAAGGGCTTACAACCAAGAACTGACTCCAGCAAATTGTACTCTGGCCTCCATAACACACAAGGACAGACAGGCAGGCAGGCAGATGACAGACAGACAGACAGACAGACAGACAGACAGACACACACACACACACACACACACACACAGAGGCATGCAATAAATATATGCAAAAACATTAACTGCCCTATAGTCTGTGGCAGAATGAATGGGACAATAAGAGGGAGGAATATCATGTTAAGCGAAAGCAGTCAGAATTACGAAGACTGGTTTTTTCCCTATGTCCCTCAAATGTAGGGAAAAAACAAGGAAAATGTATGAAGACAAAGGCCAGAACCTTGGAGAAATGGGAAGAGGAATATTGGATAATGGTTTAGATGTGAAATGCTCCCCCCCCCCAGGTTCATGAGTTTGATTGGTCCCCAGCTAATGCTGCAGTTTGAAAGGTTGTGGAACCTTGTGGGGTGGAGACTTGCGGGAGAAAGTGAGTCATTAGGAACTAGCATTATTATTTTAGCCCTACCCTTTCTCTGTTCACTCTCTGCTTCGCAGAGGTGGATGCAACGTGGCAAGCTGCCTCCCACTCCTTCACCACCCCTTCCCTATCATGAGAGACACTACCATCGAAACATGCGCCAAAACAAAGCCTTCCTCCTTTATGTTGCTTCTTGTGAAGTATTTCGTCTCAACAATAACAGGACACCACAGAAGTATTAAAATACAATTGAGAGCCTTAAATCCTAGAATTCCACTACGCAGTGATAGTGTGGTTCTGTCGCCTCTTACAAACTGAGGAAGAACTGAAGAGTCCAAAGGCTCCACAGAAAGGCATGATGAGGAGACAGGAATATGACTTACCCTGACGTGACCGGCCCATACTGTATCCGTGCACTGAGGTATCATACCGTTCCCCATACGCATGTGCAAGCATTCAATACGTGGACATCAAACAGTTTTTAGACATTTAAGGAGATATAAATGCTTAACTACTCTGACTAGGTCTTTATCAAGTATATACATATCTAAGGACCACCCTGGATCCCACATATTTATACAGAAGTTTAAAAAGTGAATTTTCTTAGGGTCTTGCATAATTTTACTACACAAACCTTGCTCTAGTGAGACTAATTAATGGTTGTTTTATGATCATCTCCTTAATGATGCTGATATAAAAGATAAGACATGGTGAAAACATAGTTATCACACATAAGCCCATGTTAACTCTTTACCGCCTTAAAAATCTGTAATGCTTGATTATAATCCCATCAAATTCCCCAAATCCCTCAAACACTACAACTCACAATGAAAATCATATAAGCAGGTTCTGCCAATGTACAAACTGGCATCATCCTAAATTAATAAAAAAAAGTATCTCCTGGCAAACTCAAGGTCTCATGTGGTAAAAGCATTCAAGACACACAGCACTGAATGTGGATGCTATATTCAGTGGTCAAAGTTGATGCGCTTGGTTTTCTTTAAATGCAATCCAAAGAATAGAGAAAACTACTGTTGATTCGGAAACCCAGGGACTTTCAACACCCTCCCTTTAACACAGACTGTTTCATTGGTTTGTCTGAGTTACAGGGTGGAATAAGTGTGTGTGTGTGTGTGTGTGTGTGTGTGTGTGTGTGTGTGTGTGTGTGTAGCATGCACACCTGTTTGCTAAGGCCAGGCAAGACATGAGATGTCCTGTTGTATCACTCTCCACGTTATCCCCTTGAAACAGGGTCTCTCACTGAACCCGGAGCTAGACTGCTAGCCAGCAAGCCCCTGCTAGACAGCTGCTTCCCCAATGCTGAGGTGACAGGCGTGAGTAGGAGCACACACAAGCTTGGTGCACGGTTTCCCGAGATTTGAACTTATGTCAGTCATCATGCCCCTCCCACACCTCCTCCCATCACCACAGCAACCATTTCCCCTGCAGCTCTTCAGGTTTGTCTCAATATACTTGTTCCAGAAGTTCTTTGAAATACTTTCAAACATCTTCTTTTGTGAGGAAATAGGAAATGGATATTTTAAAGGCCTGTCAGGGAATGTGTGGTCTGCCTGCCAATAAGGTCATATGTTAATTGCTTAATAATAGACAGACCACATTATTGATGAAGTGTTGGAGGCAGCTGAGGAATTCATCCTAAAAAGCTCTGTGAATATTCTGTAGATACAACTGTTTCTGACTAGGGAGAAAACAAGCCTCTGTGATGAGAGGAAGTGGTGAGGATCCAGCCATAGAGGAGCTGCTCTCCCTTCAACCAGAAACAGAAATCCGCAGGTCCAATGCTCCGTTGACCAAGTGCCTCTTCTTCGGTCTACCCACAGTTCCACAGAGTGATGTATATCCCACCCCTGATGTAAGCTACTCAGAATACCTCCACCCAATCAGAAACCTAGCAAGCTGGAAGTGAGCAGGCCTACTATGTCTGGGATATCTCCCATGCAATTCCCTCCGGCTCTGTGAAGCAACTCCCCTCTCTCAGTCTCCATAATTGTGTGACATTGAGCACCCTCCCCCAACACAGGCTCATTCATCAAATTACCTACACAGTGGTAATGGCTGAAAAGATGGCTCAAGGACAAGGACCTTAGCTGATCTCCAGAACCCAAGTAAAAAGGTGAAGCAAAGTAATACACACTTATGACCCCAGAACAGAGGAGGCTGGGGAAGGTACTATGGCTTGTTAACTCAGCCAGCCTAGCATACCTAGCCAGTGAGAGATACCATCTCAAAAACAGGAGATGGGCAGCAACTGAGGATGGAGAGTTGAAGCTGCTTTCTGACCTCTATGCAAGATGGACACAGGGCATGCTCATAGACACATGTGCACCTATACCAGACACATGCACACACACACACACACACACACACACACACACACATGCACACAAACCAGGGACCTCAGCTACAGGAGAAAGACAGAATTGGAGACAGGTGCTATGGTCTCCAGCCCAAATTCCAACACTGCCTTCCAAGATGTCCTTAGTAAACCCATTTGCACTTCTTAAACCTTTGTTTTTTAATGTCTAAAATATGAGAACAAGACCAAAGATCCTGGTGAGCCGGACTGCTGCTTTACCCATAGCTTCTGTGTACAGTGGGGTGAGCCACAGGTTCATAGCGATGTTCCTTAGCCCACGAATCCAGCCCGACTGCACACCCACACTCATTGCTCCATCACTTCCTCCAACGAGTCCACAGAGCCAACCTGGTCCTCAGCAATGACTATCTCTTCACCCTTCCTAATTTCAGCTCCTAAGTTTTTCTAGCCTGACGGACGACACATTCCTCTCCTCGCTGCTAAGTTTGAGGCTGGTGGTGGTCACAGAGCTCAGGCTTTCTCCTCCCTCTCTCCCCCCTTCTCTCCTTACCCCCTTAGGCTTCTACCTGTTCCTTTCCCCCTCCCCTATTTCACTCTCCCCCTCCTCCCTTTCTCTCTCTTCTTTCCCTCCCTTCCTCTTGCTCCCCCCTCCTTCTCTTGCTTCCCTCCCTCTTTCTCTTTTACTTTCTCATCCTCCTCTATTACTTCTTCCCCTTCCCTTTCCCATCTTCCCTCCTTCTTTCTCTTTCTTCTTTCCCTCTTTCCCCTCTTTCCTTGTGTCCCCCATCTTTCCCTCCTCCCTCCCTCCCCCTTTACTTGGAATAGGCCTCCAAATACACTTGTCCTAGACTACAGTTTATCTTTCAAGGACTCACCTCCCCTAGTCCACTGTCCATATATTATCTGCTATTATTTATTCTCATTCATTAAAATAATAACACGTCAGAATTCTGCCTACCTTCTCCTGCATCCCAGATGCCTACATCCTAATCCCGAGCTCCTACAGGTTTGCAGCCTCACACAGCAAGACAGGATTGACTGAAGAATCCCAGGACAGAGATTATTATGGGTTACCTGAGTTGGCTTGAACTCATCAGTGGGATCTTTAGAGGGAACTCAAAAGAGTTCCATTCACAGAAGCTGTTCAGACAGAGGCATGGTCCGACGGCCACTATCGCTGGAAGGGTCACACACCAACACCCTTGAGCGGTCTTTCAACTGTGGAAAAGGCTCCTGTGTCCCTGAGCCTTCAGAGAATGCAGCTCTGCCCACAACTTGATGCTTGGACTTCTGATTTCGAGAAGTGAGATAACACAAATGTATCGTTCTGAGGCACTCAGTTTGCAACAAATTGCTAGAACTGGCATTGGAAGATCACGTGCCCTCTCAGAATGCTCCGTATACTCCCATCCCCCAAGCCGCCTCCACCCCCACCTTTCTTCATCTTTCTCCATTCCTTCCCAGCAAATCTTCAGGGAAGACCCCTCACTTAGTTACTCTGTAACCAGTAACAAATCCGGAGCAGTCAGACACTGTCTCCATGTGGGCTGGGCTCTAAATGGGATATCTACATCACATCTCCCTCTGACCACTGCGGAGGAGGGGGAGAAAGAGTGTAAGAGCCAGAGTTTGGGAAGGACCGCTGCTGTTACACACTGTCTTCTGAACAAGACGCGCCTTGCACATGTGCGCTCACGGGGGATGTTGCCAACCTGCTCGAGAGCTGTACGAAATCAAGCGAGTCGCCATTCTGGCACAGATGATGAGACACAAAAGTGCTCCTAAGACCCCACTCCTAAATGAGGAGCTATTGACAGCTGATAGCTACTGAAGAAAGGGGGTGTCAGCTTTCATCAGAGGTGTGGCTCCTGAAAAGTCAACCATGCTCCTGTGGATGGCCCTACACCCAGGTACGTACCAGGAGCACTAATTAGAATCAATGGATTAAAAAAAGACATGAAGTTGGAAAAGGAGTACAGGAGTAGTTGATAGAAGGGACTGTATATAGACATATATATGTATATAAAATGATCAAAACTATATATGGAATTCTCAAAGAATAAAAATTTATTTATGATTTTTTTTTCTAACCACTAAGCTGTATTTCAAGAGTGGAGTGAAAGCAGAGAAATAGTTCACGGAAATAGAGGAAGCAGTCACTGAAGACAGCTGCCAGGGCCTGAGCCCAGCAGGGCCTTGACCCAGAACAGAAGCAGCTGGCCAAAAGCCCAAACCCAAGCAAGCAGGAACAGGCAGGGCAGGCTGACCACATCACAGTGGCCACTGTGGGTCCCCTGATGGCTGAACCCCGTGCCTTACTTATCCCTGGCACCCACCATGCCAACAGCCTGGGCACAGACAGCACTTCAGGCATGCGAGAAACTATACCAGGCTTGCTGGCTGAAACACAAGAGGTCGCAGACACAGACTCCCTGAGCACCAAGGACGGCTCTGCTGGGGACTTCCTCAGTGGAAAAGCCCCGAAGCAAAAACAAATCCTCTCACACTGACTTTTAGAAGCCTTGATCTGCTCCTAGTCAAAACTGGCATATGTACGTGGTCTCTCACACTGTTTGGTGTGTGTTTGTGTGTATGTGTGAGTGCAAGTACATGTGTTCGTGTTTGGAAGCCAGAGGTCAACCTCAGTGTGTATGTGTGTGTGTGTGTGAATATGTGTGTATTCACACCCACAGAGAGAGGGAAAGTGGTGTGTGTGTGTGTCTGTGTGTGTGTGTACATGTGCGAGAGGGTGAGCACACCCACGTATGCACATGTAGTGGTCAGAGGTCCCTGTCAGATGTCTTTACCAGCTGTTCTCCATCATGTTTGTCTGTTTTCTGAGACGCTGTCTCTCACTGAGCCTGACGCTAGGGCACACTGCTTATGCTGGAATGACCGGCGAGGCGGCAAGTCCCCAGCTCTGCCTCTCTCCTCCCTGACAGCCCTAGGATTGCAGGAATGTGCCGCTCCGCCTGGGTACTGAGGATCTGAACTGGAGTCCACAAGGCTGGTGCAGCAAATCCTTGGCCCACTGCGCCATATCCCCAGCCCTGAAACACATATGCTTAATTTATCATTTTAAAGGCCATTTCTTTTCCATGAAATGAAGACCAGACATGACACCCATGTCTATTTCAGCTTCATAAGCAATAAACCATATTTCATATGTTTGCGTAGTTCTCTGATATCCAGATTATAGGCTCTGAAACTATAAGGAAGCCTCCTACTGTCTATCCACAATCTACTAGATTATTTGATGGGCATTGGGGCTAGGGAGTTGGCTCCGTGGGGAAAATTACTTGCTGTGCCAGCATGAGGAACTGACAGCTATAATTCCCAGTGTCAAGCAGTGTAGACAGCAGATTACTAGGCCTTGCTAGTAAGAGCCAAGCCCCAGTTTCAGCAAGAGAGCTGGAATGTGATCGAGCAGGACACACGATGGCTTCCCCTGGTCTCTGCACACGGACACACAGGCGTGTGCACACACCACAACCATGTCTTCCAAAAACGAAAAGAACTAAAAAGAAATAAACACAGCCACTCACATCTGTGCTGATGCAACCATGCCTGAGAGCAGGTCAGGAAGGAGAGAGGCTGAGCTTCCATCTTTAACACGGGGACCTCCTTCCATCACAGCCAAGCAGACACCATCATCGCAAGGACACCCGACAAGCCACACTCATGCCCCACGCCGGGCCTCCTCCACAGCGCAGGAACTGTCAGACTATGGGGGATTTGGAGGAGGCATTCCTGCTGGGAATTTGTCTCCTTTGGCCTCTAGTGACATGTTTCTTCTGCCCTGTCACTGATTTAGGCCAGAAAGCACGCTCATTTTCCTGCCCGTCTGTCGGAGTGAGTCCACTCACCACACTTTACACCACAGTTTCCAAAGCCAAAGCAAACAAACTCTGTGAGCTGCCTCTCCATGCCAGCCTAAACAGGGTCAAGACTTCTAGGGACCTAGTGTACAATATCTACTAATGGAGACCCGTGTCGTATCTGTTGCCTGTGCAAGTTGTGTCAGTGTCTAGAACCATCTGCTGGAACAGCCACTGACCAAAGCTTCCACCTCACCCCATATTGCTAAACAGATAGAGGAATCAGGGTGGGTCTCCCTAAGATTATCTCCACTGCTTGGGGGGTGAATGGGTAGCACAGACTAAGCTAGGTCCATGCACAACTATTATCAGCTCTCTTATGGGATAACAACTCCAGAGTTTCAGGGCCAAGATGCCAATCTTACCAAAGCGTTCTCTCTCTCTCTCTCTCTCTCTCTCTCTCTCTCTCTCTGTCTTTCTCTGTGTCTCTCTTTGTCTCTGTGTCTCTCTCTGTCTCTCTCTGTCTCTCTCTGTGTCTCTGTCTCTCTGTGTCTCTGTCTCTGTCTCTCTCTCTGCCTCTCTCTCTCTCTCTCTCTCTCTCTCTCTCTCTCTCTCTCTCTCTCTCTCTCTCTCTCTCTGTCTCGCAAGGGCAACAGCTCATCCCAAGCACCCAAGCCAACAATTTCCAACTCTTCCATTCATTAGGAACAATACAAATTATACGAAGAAAGCTCCACACGTCTCAAAATCTCATCTGGGTTTGACTCTATGGCTAAGAGCATATCTGTTAGAAAATAGGTGGGGGGGTATGAACTCATTTCCAGGCTAACGAGACTGATCTGTGGTGGAGCGCTTGCAGCACAGGAGAACTGTTCAGAATCCCAGGAGCCACAAAGCAGAGCAACGTCTGTGTTAAGCCCGTCTATACCAGGAGTTAGAAATGCACTCATTCTTTTCCCCCTACTTTCAGGTATGCAAGGTATTTGTGTGGGCATATGAAAGGGGTTATGTCTGCATGTGAGGCATAACATTGCTGTTAGGAACAGCATCCACCGCTCTTCCACTTTTTTGAGGCAGGGTCTCTAGAGCAAGCCGAGAGCCCTCTGATGTGGCTAGTCTTGCTATCCAGTTTGCTCTAAGGACCCTGGGTCTTTGCTTTCCTTCCAGGGCTGTCACACCTACCCAATATTTCTCATGTGAGTTCACACCTGTGTGGCAAGCACTTCAACCTCTGAGCTGTCCCCCAAGCCACTGAGCTCAAGATTGTTGCTGCTGTAACGACTCCGTGCTGTCTCCCCATGTGCAAGTGCCCCCAGTGTGAGTGTCTCCCCATGTGCAAGGGCCCCCAGTGTGACTGTCTCCTTCCTCTCACCTGGGAGGTGCACATGCCACTCTACCTTCCGTCATCTTCCTGCACCCATCTCTCTCTCACATCAGATCCACACTCAGGTCTTGGTATCATCAATGATAGTGTCTTTTTCCCCATCTAAACCATAAGCTTTCCGAGAACATTTGTATGTTTCTACATGTAGGCATGTTAGTATGGGTCATGAGTGTAGGTGCGTCTGCAGATATGTGCGTGCAAGCCGAGAACAATGGCCAACTATGAACACTGTTCCTCAGTTGCTGTCCACTTTGCTGACTTTTTGCTATTTTTAAACTTTTAAATTTATTTTTTGAGGTCCATACATGTATGCAATGTGTTTTACCCATATGAATTTCCCACATCCTCCCTCCTACTTCAACTGGATTCCTTCAACCCATGCTCTCCCACATATGAATATTACGGCTATAGTCAGCAGCTTAAATCTGGTTAGGAAGGCCACTGTTGTGGTCTGAATAAGAATGGCTTATTCATATTATCCATAGGCTCAAATAGTTGAATGTTTTATCTTCAGAGAGTAACACCATTTGTGAGGAATTAGGAGGTATGGCCTTGTTAGAGGAAGTACGTCATTGGAGGTGAGCTTTGAGGTTTCAAAAGCCCAAGACAAACTCACCCAGCCTCACTCTCTCTGCTTACAGATCAGAATGTAGCTCTCAGCTACTTTTCCAGCACAATGCTGCCTGCCACCATGCTCCCTTCCATGATGATCATGGACTAAGCCTCTGGAACTGAAAGCCAGCCCCTAACTAAATGATCTCTTTTATAAGACTTGCCTTGGTCATGGTGTCTCTTCACAGCAATAGAACATTGATGAAGACAACCCCTCCATGGAAGAAAACTCATGCCAAGTACTATAAATAAGGCCAAGAGTCCACAGCTTAGCGCTCTTAGGCCCTACAAGAGAAGCTATTGCTATTATTTTTCTAAAATAATAGAGTATCAAACTATCTTCTTACCCGCAAACCCAGAGGTTAGAGAGCTCCAAGTCCCCCCACTGAAGTTTCTTTAGGCAAGGATGTGGAAAGCCTGTTCTAACAGAGGACCTGAATTCACTTCCCAGCCCCCAAGCCATGCATCCCCAACTGCCTCAACACCAGCTCCGGGAGATCTGATGCCCACTTCTGCCTTCCAGAAGTACACACTTCCTTGTGTGACGTCTGTGGGGTGCCGGAGGAGGTTCAGCTACAGAGTTATTTTACGAGAAGAATCATCTTATCTGGTACTAAGAGATAACGCAACAACAAAAAGGCACAAAAAACCATACCCATGGCGGTTGATTTTCTTATGTGTTAGGAACTAGTTTAAGGTTTAAGTCCTTCGCTTATGTAACTTTTTAAACCCTTAACAACTTATAAGAGAGCATAAATTTTTTCATATTTTATAGAGGAATCCCTCCCCAAATTACATTAATGGTAAATGATGGAAGGATTGGGGATATAGCTTGGTTGGTTGGTAGTGTGTTTGCCCAACATGTACGAGGCGCTGGGTTCCACCCTCACCAGTGCATAAAAACTGGGCATGGTGGTGCACGCCTGTAATCCCGGCACTGGAGAGATGGAGGGGGGGTGTCAGAAGTTCAAAATCATCTGTAACCACAAAGCCAGTTTAGAGCCAGCCTAGGCTGCAGGAGATGCTGTTGCAAAAACAAAAACAGTTTCCTGGAATAGCTAACATTCTTCATACCAGATAGCCCCTAGCAAGAAATTATTCTGCCCAAAATTGTTTTGTATAAAACCATACAGAATAATACATAAGATTAGCTTGATATCCAATACCAACCAAAACTGAGACTTCAGGCTGGCATTCTAGAAATTATTTTTTGGAGGAAAGATCTAATGGATATCCATAGTACATTACAGAAGGTTGTCCTCTGTTGAAGGAGCCTAGAGAAAAAACAAACCATAAGGTGGACTTCTGTCCACCGTCTATATATTCTAAAAGAGCACAAACTGCCGGTGAGGCGTCCTCTGGTTTTAAAGTAGCGAGTAAACATGATGACCCTTGTTCTTTCTCAAGGCTCAGGGAGCCACACAACTCCTCCTACTTTAAGTCCAAGTAGAGAAAATGGCTCCATGACTGACGTAAAGAGATGCTAGAAACTGAAGGATATCCCAGAATGCTTTGTAGCTGGAGAGCTGCATCGCTCTCCACTCATTTTCTTAATTTAAGACTCCTAGCAACCCCTGCTAACACTTTCATCTAAATTTGAATCCTAGGCCAAGGAGAGTCCAGAGCCCCAGGAAGCTGTGTCCTGCAAGAACTAGCACTTCCTGGGTCACCAGCGCACAGGATGGAGTTTCGTCTCAGATGCACACTTGGTTACTGCTTCTTTCTTCAAGTTGCAGTTGGGGAACTGAGCTCAGGAGCTGTTTCTGCTGGGTTTATTCTATGCATTAAAACTGCATCAGCTACCCGTTTAATTTCCAGTATTCGCCTTCTCTTTGGGTAAGCAGGATTGGCGGGCATTACTGGGCCCTTTCTGAGGAATCCTTACTATTTAAAATTCCTGCTGCAGGGATTAAAGAGATAAAGCCCGAGGAAGCCCTTTGTAGACTGCAAAGTCCTAACCGAACGGATGATGCCGCTCTGATACTCACCATCAGAGCTGTTCCCAACTTTACTGGTGACTTCAAAACCATTTGGAACCCCTCCCTGCTTCCTGCCCACCCAAAGGGTCCACACTGGTGCCAAGTTTTGGGAATCCCTTCCAGGAAGTTTTGTTCAATACAAATAAATGAATGATTCAAAAATACCACAAGGGTTTCCAAAGCAACATGCACACAAGGAAAAATAAAATAAAAGCTAAGTCTGATGGTTTAGATAATGAAAAGATTCTGCCAAAAATAGTAGAGAGCTGGAAAGAGGTGAAGAATGAAATACTCTTCTAAAGATAGCGTCAGCAAGAACGGAACCCCTCTGCACACACTTCAGCGAGGGGAGGACAACGGGTCAAGGGTTTACCCCAGTCCAGAAAGCCCGTTCTCTGCTGCCACACAGAGGGGCGCTGTGGTTTGGGTTTAGAATGAACGTCACAAACTGTAGCATTAAAAGGTTGTTTTCTTTTTTTTCCCCCCTAAGGATACTTCCTAGGACTAGGAAGGTTCACCTCAGTGTCTTAAGAGGAAGGAGTTACAAGGTGAGCGAGGGTGTGGACAAAAGAAGAGGTAGTAAGAAGACTAGAACACTCCCTCCAAAGGCTGAGGACCTGAAGTGTCCTCGGAATCCTTATAAAAAGCCAAGCATCCTGTGACCCTGGTGACAGTGAAAGGGTAGGCTGGGACAGGCCAGCCGAGCATGTACACCTCCATGCCACTGGGCATCCATGTGTTCTCCTGCACACACACACAGAGAGACACATAAAGGAAGTAAAGAAGACGTTACAGGTATGAAACTTACTTCTACAAAATTGTCTTGTAAACATTTGCAAGAATAGTTCCTCCAGATACTGCTGTAAGGGAGATCTGTTTTGGAAATAGGTTTAGGAGGGGGAGAACAAAATTTAAAGGCACTAGCAACAAGCCATGCATAAGGGCCTTGTTTATTTGAGCCAAATTGGCAAAAGCCACAAGGATCAAGGAAATTCCAGGTGGTCACCTGTGTTTAATGAGGATATCTCAACAGTCCCTTTCCTCTAAGGACTGAGGTGGGCATGGGCATGGGCGTGGGCTCGAGGAGGGTCTGCCTCCCTGGCACTACGCAACTCAGCTTCCCTCCAAAATGATGCTGTATTTCTGCCCATCAGTCAGAATTAAGAGGCTTATGAGGCACAGGCAGTTGCTGGTAGCAACAGGGCACACACTCTGATTCAGCTGGGCGGAGCCTGCCCTGAAGTGGGGAGCACCTGAAGGAGTGAGAAAAAGGCCCTGAGCCTAACAAACAGGACAGGGACCTGATGCATAAGAACAGAGCGAGAGGACAGGAAACCCTGCAGTCCCTCACCTGCTGCAGGAGCAAGGCTTTCGGTGGTGGTCCTGGTTGCTGACCTTAAAGTTTCTTGTGCCCCAGGACACTGACTTTACAGGAGAGGAAACCTATCAATGCATCTTAGGAGGAAGAAGGGGTAGAGCCAGAGAGATAATTGACTGAAGGGGCACAGTGACGCCCAGTGTCCAAAATCAGCAGCCTCCTCCGCCCCAAATACTCTCCTATCTGATCACTATAGTGGAGACCAGGCAACAGGCAGACGCATGAGATCCTGGATGCCTGGGAGGCCATGCGACTTAACACCCACGTCCTCCTCTCCACTTACCATTAAGAAAAGTCCACCAAGCAAGCAAGCCTGCGTGAGGGGAACACTGAGCACGTGTGCATGTTTCCATGAGCGCTTCCAGCACAAAGCAAGGTCCCACAGGTGGAAAGGGAAGTGCGAGATGCGGGACTTGGGAAGCATAGGGATGGATGGTGAATGCTAAATCCCTGTACATCCTGCCTTGATTGTCCTGGAGCTGACTTTCTAGGCAGAGAGATTCTTCAACCTAGTGCCACCTCCCAGAAATCCTACCCCACCCCCTCTGGGATTCTAAAAGCGATTCAGGGAGGGTGACAGTGTCATCAGCGACAGGGGGCAGAGGTGGACCAAGAAGGAACTGATGTTTAAAAGCAACCAGATCAGCTTGCACTAGAGGATACCCGGGGAATGGAGAATAAGAAACAGCTCTGGGGACACGCCTGGGAGGGTGCAGGGAGCTGGCGTCCTCTTACCTGGCCTGCGGGAAACCATTTTGCAGGGGGCTCAGGTCGCGGTGGGGGCTGCCCGCCTTGGGGGACAGACCCTGCAGTGCCGTCACTTGGGGGGAAGCAAGGCGCTGGCCTGGAACCCCACAGTTGACAAACTTGCCATGTCAAGCCTGTCGGCGCGCGCGTGCTCCGCAGCCCAGGCACCTAGGCTTTTGTTGTGTCGCACGCCTCCCGTCCCCAGCTCGCGCCTGCCTCCCGGTGTCCCAGCACAATCTGGGCCACAGGACCTTTCTCTCTTGCTCCGCCTGGGGACTGCAGTGCCACTTCCCTGGGAATCTCGCGCTAAAGAGATGCCCCCCACCCCCTACCCCGAGCCCCAAGCTCGTGGTAAGCCAGGCAAGCAGCAGCAGCAGCAGCAGCAGGCACAGCGCACTCCTATGGGTCCGCTCTGGCCCTTGGGTTCCCACCCCCACCCTCTCCCTCCCCGCCCCGCCCCCCACTCAGAAGCTGCTCAGAATCCACCCTGTCAAATCCAGCCCATCTGGTGCTGTCACAATCAGTTTCAACCCAATGGTTCCACCAATCTCTGCCTGGAGTTAGAGTTGGGGACCCTCCTTGGGAGGGAGAAAGAAGGGATGCAGTGGAGAGGGGAGATGGACGGATCTGAATGCCCAGAGAGGGGGCTTGAAGCTTTGACTGTCTGCCCCAAAGCAAGGAACTGAAAGGAGAAGTGGCTATCTAGAAGGGGAAACCTTGTATTCACTTCCCAGTTTCCAGTAAAAAGAAGAAGGGGGTGCGGGGATCCATTCCATCAGCCACTAGCTCCCTATGGGCCCCCACTCCAAGTCCTGTCTGGGTGGAACAAATTTTTTTCTCCTGAGCGAAACAAACAGGTCCCCTAATCTTATCATGGAGCTGACCCACAGGCTGGCACAGCTATCCAAAGGGCTGTTAACTGGCAGGTAAGAGCCGGACCCGACAGTCACAGGTCTGGCGTCAGAAGTCATCCCCAAGTCCATTTGGAAGCAGAGCCGATGTCAGAGGAAGGGCTGGGTACAGGTGGCGAATATGCCCACTGGTTGCCATTTCTGGAGTGAAAGGGAAATCCACTTGGGGCAAGAAAATATTGGACTCAGTTGAGACTCATTTTGTCTTAAGAGAATTCTCATAAATTTCCATTTTCTCATGAAAATGATACTTTCCAGGAAATGTTGTTTTATTAGCAAATAACGACTTCTAAGATGAGGATTTCACAAACCTAATAGTTTCTCCTTTTGGAGAAATGAGGTATTCTTTCCAATAATATCCTCTGTATTATACTTTAGTATAAGCACATATATTTGTGCTGGCTGATAGACACGTGGATTACCCCAAGAGTTATTTTTTTCTTTTAAGTCTAATAAAAAATAATAGTATTCCCAGAGACACATAAAAAGTCATGAAGCATAAAAGAATATAAGCAGAGGGATTATACCTCATTTTGTATATTTATTTCAAGTTCTGGGAAACATTCAATTACCTGGAATGACAAAGTTTGTCGGAGAAATCACTTGATGGGTAAAGAAATCACCAGTGGAAAAGTTGAAAAGAAAGAAAAATTCAGCCATTCATAGAAGTACAATGGCTAGGAAAAAAATAAATATACTTAACTGTGAAAATTGAATAGAGTTTTACATTAATGTCCAAGTCATTCTCTTGCTTGATACTGGACTGAGAAAATATGTGCACACTACATTAAGCACTCACCCACTTATTTGGGCACAGGCTGTGCCTTCTGCTTTTTTTTAATATAGCCCAGTGGGGCTTACCACAGTGCTGTGCAACTCAGCGAATATTGATGGCCAACTTCATTCCTGAGCAAAGTGGATTTCCAGTGTGACCCTCTGAAACAGTGAACACTGTAAGTAAGTGATGGGCAAAGACTGGTTTCCTATTGAGAATATTTTCCCAATATTCTCTATTTTGAATCTTTGTGCATGTGTTTGTGCATTTATGATATACATGTATGTATATGTGTGAGAGTAAAGGAGCATACGCCATGAAGTGTGTACGGAGAGGAGAGAACAGACTCAGGTATCATATCGATTCTTGCCTTCCATCTTGTTTGCAACAGGGTCTCTGTTGTTCATTACTGTGTGCACCAGGCCAGCTCGCCCATAAGCTTTCAGGGGCTCTCCTGTCTCTGCCTCCCATCTTGCTGGGATTACAGACTGCACTTGGATTACACCTGTGCATGAGAGCACACACACACACGTGCACACACAGTCTGATCTTGTGTAGTTTATATTCTGGAGAAGAGGGTGTTCACAAGGACATAACAGAGGTACTTAGGTTCTGCTAGAAGGGAGGAGAACCATGGAGAAAGAAACGTGGGTGAGCGACACGCTTCAGAGTGAGCAGCAGAGGCTGCACTAATGCTGAGCTGTGAATAAGCAGGAGTTTTCACCTGTGCTGACAGCTAACTGGGAACAGCTTAGAAACATCATTACTCTGCCTGCAATGAAATTACTGATCCAAATCGACACACGCAAAAGGCATTAAGCAAAACAGTGGAGGGGTACACTGTTCAAATCCCACCATTATCATTGCCTCATCGTTTTTTGTCAACTGCAAGGGAGAAGATTACACTAGACCAGGAAGGAATCCTACCTGCTGTGTAAGATGGATATGAGAAGAACATAGAAAAAAATTCTAATTTTTGGGGGGGGGGGCAGAAACCATGTTCAAGTGTCAGTAAGATGTGTCAGTGGGTGAAGGTGCTTGCTACCAAAACTGAAGACCTACGTTTGATCTCTGAGACCTGACCCCTGAAAGCTGACCTCTGACCTTGCAGATGGGCCTTGCCAAACATCCATGCACATATATACATACAGAGGGGAGGGGTAGGGAGGGGGAGAAAGGCCAGGCAAACATTACATTGAATTTATCTATGCAGAGCTATTGTACTAACTTCTTCTTATGGAGAAGCAAGCAGGTGGAGAAAGAGAGGAAAAGAACAGACACACCACAGAGGCATGGACAGGACTCAGAAGGACCCAGCATTGTCAGCTCTGTGCCTTGCGGTGAAATAGGCAGATGCATCTAAGTAGAAGGAGGGATTTGCTGTTACCAAGGGCAACTGAAGGGGGCAGGTCTTCCTGAAAAACAGACAGCTATGAAGTATATTTTGGGAACAATTAACAAGTCTAAATAAGACTAGAGATGTATGACATGAAGTTTTTATTTTACTAGGGGATAAAAATATTATGATTATAAATTAAAAATTAAATGGCCCTTATCTTCCAAGGCCATGAGTAACTGTGTCTACTACTCATTTTGGAAAATGTATGTAAAACAAAAATGTTAACTAGGAGAATGTTTTCTCTTGAAATTTTTGATAGGATGTGAATCTACCTACACATCAGACATGGCATGGTATTCAACCAACAGAAACACCAATGGAATCATGCAATCCACAACAGCATATTCATGAATAAACATTTGTTTATTTTAACAAATTTTAACATTTGTTGATTTTAAGCTGTGGGAAGAGCAGCATCCTATTAATCTGGTCTTCCAATTTTTCTGTACATTTAAAATTTTTTCACAAAAAGCTAAGAAAAATACATTAACAGAAAGGAATCAATAACTACTCATAAGGAAGTTAAAAACTTTTAAACAACCTGTCTTCAAATATCAGTTTTAGGTGGAAATACAGTAGATACCAAGGAAAATTAATAATTTCAATGTATACTCTATAAGTCAAACAAAGCTGAAAATTAATGCTTAAATCTAAAGGCAAATATCTAAAGAGAATAATTTAACACAGAAAAAAAGAAAAAAATCAGTCTAATAAAGAAGAACATGAGGCACTGATTCAGGATCGATCAAACTCATCGAGTTAAATAAATTTCACTAAGTGAAATCAATATGCAAGGAATACAAGAAGACCACAAAATTAAAGCTATAACATAGTGTTTAAAATATTAAAACTATTTCAGGATGAACAACTTGATGACATAAATCTAAAAACAGGTCGTGAGCATTATCATCCTAAAATGAAAATGTAATTAGACCTATCACATGAGCACAAAACCTTGAAGAATGAAACAGACCGAGTTGCTGATTTAAAATCCCTGCCCCTCTGCCCCTGAATGACACAGTCTCAAGTTATTTGTGTAGAGTAACCACAGGGGCTGGAGAAAGAGTAATATCCTGCCCCTTAAACTATCACTAGACCCAGCACCCTAACCTACCCAACAAGTCACTTCCAAGGCTCCTCGCCTGTTCCTCAACAACAGAAAGGGAAACATTCTACTTCCTTTAGAAAGTATTTTTATTTCATGTACACAAATATTTGTCTGCACATGTACACGTGTACCACATTCATGTTTAGTACCCGAGGGGGCCAGAAGAGGGCATAGATCTCCAGGAACTAGAGTTATAGACAATTATGAGCCACTATGTGGGTGCTGAGAATCAAACCTGTGTCCTCAGCAAGGGCAGCCATTGATCTTAGCCACTGGAGCCATTTCCCCAACTCCTATACTTATTTCTTTTATTAATCAAGCACAAGTAACAATTTAACCCAATACCTAGGAACGATAATTACAGGTTGACATCCATGAGAAAGTAAGATCAGAACACTGCGACTGCATTTCAACCACACTGTAGGAAAGTGGCATGCAATGCAGGAGCATACATTTTGTTTCTGTTCATCAATCCATTGGTATAACAGGCCATGTTAATAAGTCAAATGAAAAACGAATTGTTCTCTGCATAGACATAAGAAATGTCAAAGAAAACTTAACACGCAAATGAAAATTCAAGAAGAGAGGAGTTTGTATATGTTTTCTTAACGTGGTTCATATTAAAGTTCATTCATACACACACACACACACACACACACACACACACCAGCACCTCACTCACACAGGGACACACTTGACACATTTGACTCCATCACAGATAAGCCCAGGGTTCTCCCAAATTTTATAAATAGGGAATATTTTATTAGAACTAGAGTAAATTAGTTATATCAGACAAAGGAATAGGAATGGAAGCAATATAAAAACTGTTTTCAGAGGAGGTACTAGCATGCCAGGAAAAATGACATAAAGCAGCGGTGAAATCAACTCAGTGAAATTTAGAGTTGAAAATTTTAAACTATGAAAGTCTTTAGGCATCCTCGCTAACGCCAAAGGATATGGTATTAAGGTTTGCGTTTAGCAAACATTTTCACTATCCACAGAGAACACAAAATATCCAGGGAAAATTCTGAGTAGAAATGCATAAAATATTGGGGGCAAAGATCAAATCTCAGCTTGGCACAATAGGAGATGTCTGCTGGCACCTTACAGAGTGGCTCAACATGATAGTGGTATCCCTTCCAAGTAACTATGGAAAGTCAACCCTGTTACAACAGAAATAATGGCACAGCCAGTGGGATGGCTCGGGGTGGGGGTGGGGGGTCCTTGCTGCCATGTCAGGTACATGCCTGCAACAGGAACACTAGGAGGACCCAGGAGAACACTAGCCAGCCAGGCTCACTGAAAGGGTGAACGCAGTTCAGGGAGAGACCTGACTCCCAGAGGTCACCCAGAGTTGACTTCTGGCTCCATGCACTCATGTGCAAGAACATGCACTCCTTCATACACACACACACTTGTACAACACAGACACACTCAAAAATGATAAATAAAATAAAAATAAAAGAATGAGTATCTTCATTGACAACCTACTGAAAAGTGGTGGTCGGGACTGCGGAGAACTCGGTAAGAGCACTCAGAGAACCTGAGTTCAGTTCCCAGCACCTACATAAGATAACTCACAAGCACCTATATCTCCAGCTTGAGATGATACAATGCCTTCTTCTTCCTTCAATGAGAACTGCACACACAGGACATTCATGCATAAACATAATTAAAAATAAGGGCCAGGCGGTGGTACATGCCTTTAGTCCCAGCACTTGGGAGGCAGAAGCTGGCAGTTCTCAGTGAGTTCAAGGCTAGTCTAGTCTACAAAGTGAGTTCTAGGACAGCCAAGACTGTTACATAGAGAAATCCTGTCTCAAAAAAAATGAAAAAAGAATTAAAAAAGATACCTTTTTAAAAAGCTATTCCTTTGTTTTCAATGACACATTAGAAACAAAGATGAAACCACTAGCTGACTTCTAATGTCTTTTAACCGTTCAACACGCTCTGCCAAGTGGTTACTCACAGAGTCACAAACCAAACCAAGAAGGACATTTTCCAAAATACCAACAAAACTCAGAAACAGGGACCAATGTCTGAAGCAACAGTTATGATGGAATCCTGTCATAAATAGGATAAGAAAGTCAAGCTAGATGGCTGTGTATGTAAAACAGCTTTCTGGCAAGCATGATGACCTGAATTCAATTCCCAGGGCCCACAGGGTGAAAGAGATGCCCACAAGTTTTCCTCTGACCTACACACTGTGCTATGCCATGTGTGCACTCATACACACATATATAAAATAAACAAACTAATGCCAAAAAAGTTAAAACAAATTTCATAGGTCACTGTAGACCTTCCTTTACTAACAAGTCAGATAATTACATACGGACTCAAATGTTGTGCATGTGGTATTTTAACTCAAGCTGATGCTTAAACACTAATATTCAGACAGAATAAACTTACCTTTACTTCCCAGGAATTCTCTTTTGTTCTGGTTTTACAGCTCATCTCTAAATATTAGAAGGTAAAGGGTCAGCCACATTGCAGTCTTTGCTGGGCAGCTTCTATGCTGTCCTAACCAAGGACAAACGAGCAAGCATTTGCAGGTACAGTGGAAGAAAGCCTTCTCCTCCAGCAAGCGCCAAGGGGATTGTTAGCTTGGATATCCCCTGCATGGATGTTTAATGTGCTCTCCTGTGGTTTGTTTCATCACAGCTAGTCTTTCCTAGGGAATTTGATTTTGTGGGGAGCTAAGTCTATGGCTGTGACTCAGGCCTTCTACCTTCAGCACAGCTGGGAGCAGGATTCCACTCAACTCCCCGCATGCTGCAGCCTCAGCTGGGCAGACCACGACCACTGACTTATAGCTTTATTGTTTAGAAGGAACTTAGAGATACAATGCAATTAATTAGTTATCCTCCCAGGCCTTGTTATCCTCCTGGAATTTGGTAACAAATTGAAAACATACCCAGTTCACCATCCTTCCGTTCTTAATCCTTTTAAATTATTTTTATGTGAATGAGTGTTTTGCCTGAACATACATATGTATCGGTACCATGCACATGCCTGCTACACAAGGAATCAGAAAAAGGCATAGGATCCCCTGTAACTTGAGTTATGGGTGTTTGTGAGCTACAAAATGGAGTGCTAAGAACAAAACATAGGTCCTCAGCAAGATAAAATGTGCTCTTAACTCTAACCACAGAGAAGAATCTCTAGCCCTGTTATTAATTCTTAAATATAATGTCTGTTTATCAATATTATTTTAGTTATCATTTATGTATACCTCCATGTGTGTGTATTTGTGTGTGTATGTGCACACACATGTGTGCATGTTTACACAATGGAGGGGATAGATGTTTATCTATGTGGCGGTCAGGATTTTCTTCACCTTAATTTTGAGATTGGTCTCTCATTGAACCTGTAGTTTACCAAGACGGTCAGCCCTATGGATGCCTCTGCCTCCCAGTACTGGGATTAAGGCAACCAATTTGGCTTGCATACATGGATTCTGGAGGGATCAACCTCAGGTCCTCATGCTTGTGCAGACAAGCACATTATTAACTTATGCCAAGCCGAACCATCATTTACTAATCAAACAGTATATGAAGAGTTATGTTAAGCTAGGTTATTAATTAAGAAGCTTACAGTCCCTAAGCAAAAAATTTTCATGGCCTTAGTTTTCAGTAACATTACTAACAGTTAGCTTTAATTGATAACTTGACAAGCCTGGACTCACATAATGTGGAAGATTCTCAAGGGAGTAATTGGGATTTTTTTTATTGATTTTATTAAGCTATACATTTTTCTCTGCTTCCCTCCCTCTCTCTCCCGTCCCCTTCAACCCTCTCCCATGATCCCCATGCTCAGGAGATCTTGTCTTTTTCTACTTCCCATATAGATTAAATCCATGTATGTCTCTCTTAGGGTCCTCGCTGTAATCTAGGTTCTCTGGGATTCTGAATTGTGGGCTGGTTTTCTTTGCTTTATGTCTAAAAGCTACTTATGAGTGAGTACATATGATATTTATGATTCTGGGTCTGGGTTACCTCACTCAATGTGATGTTTTCTAGATCATCCATTTGCCTGCAAATTTCAAGATGTCATCATTTTTTTCTGCTGTGTAGTACTCCATTGTGTAAATGTACCACATTTTCCTTATTGGTTGAGGGGCATTTAGGTTGTTTCCAGGCCATAACAAAGCTTCTATGAACATGGTTGAGCACATGTACTTATGGTACGATTGAGCATCCTTTGGATATATACCCAAAAGTGGTATTGCTGGGCCTTGAGGAAGGTTGTTTCCTAATTTTCTGAGAAATCACCACACTGACATCCCCTGGGGTTGTACAGGCTTGTACTCCCACCAGCAATGCAGAAGTGTTCCCTTTATCCCACAACCGCTCCAGCATAAGCTGTCATCAGTGTTTTTGATCTTGGACATTCTTACAGATGTAAGATGGAATCTCAGAATTATTTTTATTTGCATTTCTCTGGTGGCTAAGAATGTTGAGTATTTCCTTAAGTGTTTTTCAGCCATTTTAGATTCCTCTGTTTAGAGTTCTCTATTTAGGTCTGTACTCCATTTTCTATTGGATTATTTGTTCTTTTGATGACCAATTTCTTGAGTTCTTTGTATATTTTGGAAATCAGACCTCTGTCTGATATGGGGTTGGTGAAGATTCTTTCCCATTCTGTAGGCTAACATTTTGTCTTGTTGACTGTGCCCTTTGCTTTACGGAAGCTTTTCAGTTTCAGGGGATCCCTTTTATCAATTGTTTCTAAAAGAACCAACTCTTTGTCTCATTGATTCTTTGTATTGTTTTCTTTGGTTCTCTTTTGTTGATTCCATCCCTCAATTTGATTATTTCCTGCTGTCTAGTCCTCCTGGGACTTTTTGTTCTAGAGTTTTCAAATGTTCTGTTAATTCATTAGTGTGGGATTTTTTTCCAGCTTCTTTATGTAGGCATTTAGTGCTATGAACTTTCCTCTTAACACTGCTTTCACTGTGTCCCATAAATTTGGGTATATTGTGTGGTCATTTTCATTGAATTTTAGGAACTCTTTAATTTCTCCCTTTACTTCTTCTTTGACCCATTGATAATTCAGGAGAGCATTGTTTAATTTCCATGTGTTTTGCGGGCTTTCTGGAATTAGTGTTGCTGTTGAATTCTAATTTTAAGCCATGGTGATCTGATAAAATACATAAGGTTATTCCAATTTTTTTGTTATCTGTTGCTACCTAGTATGTGATCAGTTTTTGAGAAGGTTCCATGAGGTGCTGAGAATAAGGTATATTCTTTTATGTTTGGATGGAATATTCTATAGATATCTATTAAGCCCATTTGAGTCATAACATCTGTTAGTATGCTTATTTCTCCATTCATTTTTTGTCTGATTGACCTGTTCAGTGGTGAGAGTGGGGTGTTGAAGTTTCTCTTTATTAGTGTGTGAGCTTTAATGTGTATTTAAGCTTTAGATGTGTTTCTTTTACATATGAGGGTGCCCTTGTATTTGGGGCACAGATGTTCAGTACTGAGATTTCCTCTCGATGTATTTTTCTGTGACTAATATGAAATGTCCTTCTTTGTCTCTTTTGATTGATTTTACTTTGAGTCTATTTTGTTAGACATCAGAATTAACTACAGTGGCTTGTTTCTTAGGTCCACTGATTGGAAAATTTTTCCCAAGCCTTTACTCTGAGGCAAAGTCTGTCTATGAGGTTGAGGTGTGTTTCTTGTATGCAGCAGAAGGATGGATTCTGTTTTTGTATCCAATCTGTCAGTCAGTGTCTTTTTATAGATGAGTTGAATCCATTTATATTAAGGAATATTAATGACCAGTGATTTCTATCTCCTGTTATTTTAGTTTTTGTTGTTGGTGATGTTATTTTGTGTGTTTTTAACCTTCTTTGGGATTTGCTGCTGTGAGATCATCTATTGTCTGTGTTTTTATTGATGTAGCCATTTTCCTTGGGTTAAAGTTTTCCTTCTAGTACTTTGTGTAGGACTGGGTATGTGGCTAGGTATTGGTTAAATCTGGTTCTGTCATGGATTATCTTGTTTTGTTCTTCTATAGTTACTGAAAGTTTTGAAGGGTATTGTAGTCTGGGCAGGTGTCTATGGTCTCTTAATGTCTGCACAACACTTCTGCCTTTTATTGTCTATTGAGAAGTCAATTCTGATAGGTATGCCTTTATATGTTACTTGGCCTTTTTATTTTGCAGCTCTTAATATTCTTTCTTTATTCTGTATGTTTCGTGTTTTGGTTATTATGTGGCAAGGGGACTTTTTTTTTGATCCAGTCTATTTGGTGTTCTGTAAGCTTCTTATTGTCTTCATAGGCATATCTTTCTTTAGCTTGAGAAAGTTTTCTTCTATGATTTTGCTAAATAAAATTTCTGTGCTTTAGAGTTGAACTTCTTCTCCTTCTATCCCTATTATTCTTAGGTTTGTTCTTTTCATGTTGTCCCATATTTCCTGGATATTTTGTGTTAAGCTTTTGTTAGATTCAATGTTTTCTTTGACTGATGAGTCTATTTCCTCTATTGTATCTTCAGCATTTGAGATTCTGTCTTCCATCTCGTGTATTCTATTGTTTATGCTTGCATTTATGGTTCCTGATCGTTTTCTCATGATTTCTGTTTGAGTAATTGTTTTTATCAGGTTTATTTGTATATATGTCTATAGGGATTGTCTTGATTGTACTTTGAAGTAAGAGTCCAGCACACATAGGCAGCACTATTCCCCAAGCAGGTGATCCTTCGCTATGTAAGAAAGCTAGCTAAGTAGAAGCCTCTAAAAGATCCAGCAAGCAGTGTTCATGGGTCAAGTTCCTTTCCCACTCCCCTCAGTGACAGACTGTGAACTGGAAGTATAAGTCAACTGAACCCTTCCTGGCCCTAAGTTGCTTTTGGTCAGTGTGCTTCATCACACAACAGAAAGGAAATAAGAAGAAACACCTTCTAGACTTTATACTGTTCACATTCAGATCCCTTCAGATGATTTTCTGAAATTTACATGTATAGAAGTATATGGAATATGTATTTAAACATATATGTATGTCCCATCTCTGTAAAGAGGAATAACAAGAAAACTTCCTTCATGCATATGCATGCTTTTATTTTTACCCAAACCATCAAAATTAGGATTCAGATTAGTATTCACACCTGTCTGAAATGATGACCATTTTAGGGTAGTGGGATATCTTGAAATTAAACTTGTATTTATGGAATTTAGAATTAATACATCTATCGAGCATGGAAGGAACATTCTGAATCTTCCAACAGCATGTCGAACACACAGCCTTATGAAAATAGCAAACGTGGACATGTTCTCACTCTCTCAAAGAGTGCTACAGAGATTTTATTCCTCTCGCAATTTTTATTTACCTATCTACAGGTTTAGAACTTTAACGATTTTAACATTGACTCTGGGAAAGAATATAACCTGTAGAGGTGACCATCCAACATCTGATAGAATTTAAGACCTGATTCACAGGACAGAATTCATGCATGCTGGGTACTGTAAACCCATAGCGGGCTGGGTGATAGGCCTTAGAAGAGAAGATACATCTATTATTTTCTTAAACAGATATAGTATTAGACTACCTTCTAAATATTTATCATTATGCCCATGGATTAATAGTAGCCTCTGCCCTCATGCAGTGGATGGCAGATAATACGGAGACTCCCAACTATTCAAAGGGCAAAAATGAGTAACGGTGATGTGTTCAGTCCTAAATGAAATACCTGCCTCTCTCCCTCTCTCCCTCCATCCCCCCCCCTCTCTCTCTCTGTCTGTCTCTCTATCTGTCTCTCTCTCTGTCTCTCTCTCTCTCTCTCTCTCTCTCTCTCTCTCTCACACACACACACACACGCACACGGAATATCAAGTAAGAGGAGTGGAAAGGTCGTAAGAGCCAGATATGGGGTAGGAATGCTACGAAACACTGTTTCCTGATGGGACAGGGCCACTGCACATGTAAACTCCCAACAGATATGTTCACTTGCTCGAGACTTGTACAAGATCAAGCCAGTCAGATTTCCAGCGTGGATACAGGAGTGAAAAAAGAGTTAGTGGTAACTGATGGCTACAGGGGGAGATAGAGCCAGTTTTCTTCAGGGATGCAGTCTTGGTAGGCTGCCCATGATCTGGTCACTGGCCTTATATCCACACATTGTGTACACAGAAGCAGCACAAATTTAACTCGGTGAGAAAAACAAAGAAGGCATGAAGTTGGGAGGAAGACATTGGGGGATCTGGGTGGAGTTGGAGAAGAGATATGGGCTGTAGATATGATAAAGTACATTGTTTACCCGCTCTACCTTGACTAAGAATAAATATGAAGGCTGAAAGGACTCTAGGAACTATCTTGTATAAGTGATCCTATTGGTACAGAGAGACAATGAAGCTGTGCAGATGCTCAGTGAAGTGCTGGCCATACAAACAGGAAGACTAGGGTCTAACTGCAAGAAACCATGAAAAAGCTGGACATTGCAGTGTGTGCTTTAACCCCAGAACTAGGGAGACAAAAGAAGAGGAGGTTGAAGATCCCTAGAGAGCCAGTCTCAATTATTTAGTAAGCTCCAGGCCAGTAAGAATCCCTGTCTCAAAAAACAAGGCAGATGGCACCTCAGAAACATCTTAATAGTCCTTTGGCCTCCCATGAATGTGCACAACCCACCCCCACAATGTTGAAAATAGGCTTACTCAATAAGAAGGAGGGTCAACAGAGTCCATCTAGACAGAAATGGGTGTTGCTATACGTTTCCTGGTCTACCTTGCCATGCTGAAGTCCCTGGACCAGACAAGCTGCTCTGTCCTGCATGCCTCAGACACAAGGGACAGATACACTGATGTTCCATTTTCTCTAATTCAAATTTGGTACTTACGGGTTATGAACTAACAGAAGAAGAGTCAGTGCTATTGTGCTTGCTTGTTTCTTATTAACTCACTCTTGACCAGAAATTGGCACTTATAGGTCAACTGTTGCCTGTCTAAGGGGCTGGAGAGGTGTCTCAGTGATTAAGAGAACTTGCTGCTATTGCAGAGGATCAGGGTTCTGTACCCAACACTTACATGAGAGGACACAGTGCCCTCTTCTGGTCTCCTCTGGCACCTGCATACACACTGTGCACATACACATTTAATAGACACATCATTTAATGAAGAAAAAAGACCATACAAACAACATTTTACCTGTCTTTGTAATAACAATATATTGATTAGTTGGTTTATTACATCTGCTTTCATACAGATTATCTGTGGTTTCTTTTAGGGTGTTATTATCAAGCTAGCAGTCATGACAAATGGCCACATGGGTATTGCTCATAAGACTAAAATATTTAGTACGTGGTACCCACCAGAAAAAATTTGCTAGCCACCACTCTAAATACTATTGCCCTCATATAAGATATTATAAGTATCACCAAATACCTATTTTTAAAATACTGCTGCAAGTGAAGCCTCCCTAACCCAGAAATCTAGAATTCTCTGCAGTCAGAAACTTTCTGAATGTCAATTTGTGCTGGGATACCAAAGTATGAAGTTCCGACCTTGACTTCATTGTGTCAATCAAAACACAGGTGCTGTAAGGTATAGTATAAGGGCTGGAGGAATAGCTGGTTGGTGGAGCACTTTCTGTGTAAGCAGAAGAGCGTGAATCACAGCCCAGAACCTATGGGAAAAGCCATGTGAGGGGACACAGGTGTGAAATCCCAGTACAGAGAAGGACGAGAGCAGAGGACCCCTGAAACCTGGTGCCAGATGACCATGAGGGACTGTCCCAAAAAACAGCTGGAAAGCACCTGAGAAATGACACACAAAGTCATCCTCTGACCTCAATATATACAAGTACATATTCAGGCACACACATATACACATGCAAAAGTCCTAACAGTATGTCCAGGTTATGCCTATTACATGTATTTGGGACAGACATGAACTTTGTGTCTACACTCAGATCCTATCCCCAACGTATCTGGTTTTATATATACAAATGTTTCAAAATCTGAAAGTTACACAGCCGAAGCACTTGTGATACCAGGCATTTCAGACAAGGGACTCAGTCTGCAAGGGTCATAGTTTCGGTTCACTCTCTGACATAACTCAGTATTCAGGGCCTGCTATGAAGTCCAACAAGGCCCTGGGTTTCTGACCCGCTGTCCTGAAGCATATGCAACTAATGCTACCACAGACATTCCATGTTTAATAGAAGGAATGGGCATAATTTTAACTGATTAACTTCTAAAATTAAACCTAAATTAGTTCTTGAATGGCTAGCTATAACTACACCAAGATTATTTCCAGATAATTAAAATACTGTGTTCATTGCCCTTGTATAAGCTATTATAAATATCAGCAAATGAATACTGCAAACACACTACTGCAAAGATTCATTGCACACTGTGCACCCACAACTTGAAACCTTTAGAGACAGGACTGATAGGCACTGTCACTTTCTTAACACTATAGATATTTATATAGACTTACATTGTCTGCTGGGCATGCAAGAGTATATTTTCTCAAAATATAAATGTGAATTTTCTGAATCTATTTCATGAATTATAAATCTAACCATAAGCAAATGTCTAGGATCTCACAAAAGCTTAAAATCTCAAATTACTCTCTGAAAGGTTACAGTGAGCCTTTAAAATGTCAGGAGGGAGTGGGGATGAGACTGGGGAGATTGCGCAAGGGACAAGTGCTTGCCACACAAGTGAGGACCAGGGTCTTGATTCCCAGCACCCATTTAAGCATCAGGTGGATGTGACCGTTCGCTTGAGATCCTGGTGCTGGGAAGGCAGACATGCGGCATCCCTCAGAGCAAGCTGGTTAGCTAGAGCAACTATATGGGTGATCTCTGATTCAACTGAGAGATTCTGCCTCAATGAAGGTAAAGAGCTGTGGGGAAAGACTCATGTTGTCAGCTTTCAGATTCCACACAAATGCACATGCCGGCACCTATGTGCCAACATGTACGGGAACATACATAAACACATGCATATAACCCACACTCACAGAAAATAAAGGCGTATACAACTCAGAATTTCCTATGAGAAGAATAAAATTCTTAGAGTCACCCTGAAGAGACACTGAAGTAAGATAAGGCAAAGAACTAAGTCTGCTAGACACTGGAGACCTTCACTGTAATGGGACAACCTTTTCAGAGATAAATTCTAGGTATCGAGAAAATTGATGCTGTTTTTATGCTGTGACAGCCAAGTAGTGGCAGGAGAGGCTAGGTTTCACTATGATGACTAACAAACTCCTGCTTGGAAAGTCTTAAAGCAAAGGCTCATTTCTTCTTCATGTTGCATGTCTGAAAGCCCTGCTCATAATGAACACTCTATGACTTCAGCTTCAGAGGAACTAACACCTTAAGAACTGCTGGTTGTGGGACTGGGGAGATAACTCCGTTGGTCAGGTGCTTGCCCAAAAAGCATGAGGACCGAAGTTTGATCCTCCTGCACCACATAAACAGCTAGTTGCAACTGCATGTGTCGGGGGCGGGAGGGAGGTAAGACAAGAGATAACTGGGCCTCGCTTATCAGTCGGTCAAACCAAATTGGAGAGCTTCAGGTTCAGTGAGAGACCATATCTACAACACTAAAGTGGGGAGTAACTGAGAAAGGCACTTGATGTTGCCCTTTCTGTAGATACTGTCTCGGCTTGAATGAGAATACACCCCACATAGGCTCACATGTTTAAACAATTGGTGTATGGCCAGCTGGTGGAACTGTTTGAGAAGAATTAGGAAGTGTGACATTTTTGGAGAAGATGTGTCACTGAGGGTGACTTTGACATTTCAAAAGGCCACACCATTTTTGGCGAGCTCTCTCCAGCTCTGTGTCCCCCTGCTTGTAGATGAGATGTAAGCTCTCAGTTACTGCTCCAGCACTATGCCTGCCTGCCTGCTTGACTCCATGCTCTCCACCATGATGGGTATGGCCTCACCCTCTGAAACTGGAGAACCCCAATAAACCGTTTCTTCTATTAGCTGCCTTGGTCACCGCAGTAGAGAGGAAGTGAAACAGATATACAACACACCCAGAAGGAGCTCTGGATGCACATGTGTGTGACACGGCGGGGAGAAATGAAGAAGAGAATGCCATGAAAATAGCATGTGCAGTCAGGAACAAGGAAGGATAAGGGCGACCAGCGAGAGGCTGCAGAAGAGATGTTCTTTAAAATAAAACTAAAAAAGTTTCCGTGGAAACCAGCAAATAACAAGGATGTTTCTCAAAGGATTAGAAATGGATCTTCCACATGACCAGCTCCACTCTTCTGAGCATTTTCCCAAGAGCCGCAAGGTCAACACATCACAGAAGTACACACACACACACACACACACACACCCCAGTGTTCACTTCAGCACCGTTCACAACAGCTAAGCTATGGGACCAAACTGGGTGCCCAGCAACAAAGGAGTCGATAACGAAAGGGTGGTTTATATACACAACAGATTTCTCAGCTATGAAGAATGAAGCTCTGTCATTGCAGGGGAAATGAAATCACCATTGTAAGGAAATTAAGGCAATCTAAGGTAGATAAATAATTTATGGTTTTCTTCTTTGTGTTTCCTACATCTTGTATACTCAGATATATCAGATGAGTATATATTAAATAAACATGGAAGCAGAATTGTCTAAGGAAACAAGCAGGTCCTTGGGAGAGGGAGGGGAGTGAGAGGTGAGGCTGGAGGGAGCCGGATGAGAGGGCATTGAGCTCAGCATGGAACATCTACCTGCACAGAAATCCTAACAGGATGAAAAGCGCTCTGGGTGGACGTATGTCTCAGTGTAGAGCCCTTGCCTGGCATGCACAATGCCCTCACTTCTATCTCCATCATAGCAAAATCAAATCTGATTTTCCAGATATTAATTAAACAGAGATGGTTTTCCCTACTGAGCAATAACAGTGCAGTGGCACATTTTAGAGCATGGTTTACTCAGTGATTTTACTTACAAAACTCCCTCTTGTTTTGCTAAATTATTAAGCACAATTTTTAATGGTTTCTTGACTGTTTATTATTGTAAACTTACAATGTATGTCCCATAGTTTAAACATCCTCAGATTTCCAAGAATTCAAAAGTCAGAACTTAACCGTCTAATTTATGCCTTTTATTTTCTTTCTTCCAGCAGGGTCCAGTGAACAAATAATTTCACAGTTGTTACAAAGTGGCAGACTCAAGACTGGACAATGAGCCAGTGGGAGGGCTCAGTAGGTAAGGGCACTTGCCACCAACCCTGATAACCTGGCTTGAATGCCTGGGACCCACACAGTGGAAGTAGAGAAACTTCTGCTATAGGTTGTCATCAGACTCCTCAAATAGATGGTGGCATTTGCACACACACACACACACACACACACACACACACACACACACACCACAAAGTAAGTAAGTGTAATTTGAAAAAGACTGAGTATTTCATACTAATTCTAAATGTACTCCGAGCTTTCAAAGGCTAAACTAAAATCAAAGAGACATGAGCGAGTGCAGTGCTGTCCCCGCGTCTCTTCCACTCGTAGGAAGTGAAGTGGGGGGCACCCATCACTGTCAAGATGAGTAGGCAGATGTGGGATTGCCCGGGACACTCTAACATGCATAATTAGGGGTGAGAACGTCAGCTTGCCTGTATTTAGAGCAAACACAATGACGCTCTGCCCCACAGAGTAGGATTAAGTTGATAGAGCTCATTATCCAACAAGAGGTAGGAGAAGCTAGAGACAGAAATAGATCTAAATGGCTTATATAAATTAATAACAGGTCTATCACAGGTAATGAGTAAAAATGGTTATGTATGGTCATGCTATGGGGGTTTGAAGATGACATCAAAGAGTTGTGGTTTGGCCAACACAGTCAGACACTGAAATGGTAGGTGGCCAAGGGGCTCCCTGGCAAGTCTTACTTCCATTTAGGAATAATCTCTGAACACCATAGTACGTGAGGTCACAGTGAGGTTGTTGGACAAAGTTCAGAAATGGACATTCACGGATCAAGTCATTTGAGCTGACAAAATGACACAATGAATACAAAGTGTTTGCTACTTAAGCACAAGGACACGAGTTCAGATCCCCAGCACTCACATCCAAAAGCCCGACACAGCCATGCACACTTGTGGTCCCAGAGATGGTAAGGCAGAATTAGAAAGATCCCTGGGGCTCCTCTTCAGTAAGGCAATGCCTCCAAAAATAAGCAAATGAGTAAATTCATAAATTATCAATAAATAAATAAGATGGAGTCTCATGGAGAAAGATACATGATGCTAATCTCTGACCCACACATGCATGCACAGGCAATCAAACACCCACATGCTTTGACTACACATTAACTACGACAACTGTGACATTTCCTATTCTCACAGGGAGGCATGAGGGACGTCTTCTCCTCCTAACTTTGAGATAGCCTCAGGTCTCCACAATCCCATGAGGAAGGCTGCATAAAGGGGCTGGCATGCTTGTCTCCTTGGATTGCTCAGATGAGAAGCAGGAATTCTCCAGACGGCCTGAATCTGTGAACCTTTTGTGGTTTTCCTGTCAACACACAGACGTCAATGCAACAATTCTAAACTCTTCGCACTACATGGTAGCAGACACTGCCATTACTTCTCTATGTGTGGCACATGGTTCCCAGACCACCATGGAGTATATGTGCCTAGATGTATGTGGTTACTGAAAGATTTCATCTGCTCAGAAGTGTCAGGCAACCTTAATATTAAATCTGATTATGGACATCCCAGGAAGGATGCTGGGAAGATGGCTCAGTCAGAAAAATGCTTCAAGCCTGAGGACTGGATTTAGATCCCAGAACCATTATGTAAAATTTTCAATGTGGGAGGACACAAAGGGAAACTTAGTGTCAGAAAAATAATGACACACAGATCTCTGGCGCTCACTGACCAGCAAGCCTATCTGAATTGGTAAATCTAGGCTACTGAAAGACTCAGTCCCAAAAACATAAATTGGAAAATGATTGAGGAAGACACCCAACACCGAGCTTTAACCTCTGGCTTACACCCTATGCATGCATTCAGGCACACTTGAACACACACACATAGACATTCACACTTAAATATGCATACACATATGTGCATTCATACTTAAACACATATACTTACATAAATGCCTGACTGTTATCTAGTTGCCCAAATCGTCCCAGACTTCCCGAGCTAACCTCCCTCCATGTGTTCCTTGCTGATAAGCTGATCAGCTATTGCCTCCAAAGCTTAACTCACATCTTCTCTATGAAAATCTTAGGATGCCTGCTTCTGATAAAAGCCCCAGTTAAATAATGTACTCTAACACCTAGCAATATTTTCTAGGAAAAATAATCTACACTATTTTTACCTCATAGTTTTCATCACCACGACAGAGACAAAGGCAAGATTTGAAAAAGGAATTATTCCTTACTACATTCTTATACCCACAGATAAGCGTAGCCACCATCCCTTACCAAAGAAGCCTCTCTTTACAGCAAATGGAGAGCATGTAAAAACTACCACTAGACACAATGCATAGATCAATAGATCATGAGAAGCCCCAGTCCCAAAAGTCTTCATCACTGCTCCTGTATCAACAGCTCAGAGAACATGTGGAACAGGGGGCAGAAAAATTTAAAGAACCAGAATACCAGGAAGTTGGCTATGAAACAGTCTTTCCTAGAAATAACGGCATAAACAAGACCAGAACAATACCAATATCAATGAACATGCTACCATCAATGTGCAAAACTTTTGTGGGGTCCCATCCCTAAACAAAGAGTAAGGGGGAAAGCAATATAATTCTGTTTCAGTTAAAAACATATTTAAGAAACTAGGTTTTGTAAACTAAGATTTTATTATTTACGTATGTATGTTCATATGTATATGTGTGTGTTGGTGCCCATGAAGCCAGAAAAGAACATTAGAGCTGGAGTTACAAGGTGTCATCTGCCTGATATGGGTGCTGGGAACCGAGTTCAGGTCCTCTGAAACAGCAGTGTGTGCTCTTAACCACTGAGCCACCATCTCTCCAGCCCAGAAGGCAAGCTTCACAGAGTTATGTTTCACTGCTGGCCAATGATAAAAATGGTTTCAAATATCAACTTTATAATTAGAAGGCCCGAGAGAACTGTCCTGCTTTCGGGCCCTCTATAGTGCCGTGGGGATGTTTGTACTCACAGGGTGGGAACTGGAAGAGTTTAAATGTGGATTACAATAGCACATCCCCACAAAGGCCCAGCTCGACCCTCTGCCCCCAGCAGAATCTTCTGTTCTCTTGAGATAAATACTACATTAGAGAAGCACTCATCCTCCCACTATTCCTGAATACAGGGCCAGGAAATGCTCAATTAGTATCTGTTCCTTTCAGTAATATTCTAAAACTTACTACATTTTTTTTCCTGGAAGGCCAGCGAATCTATCCAACCAAGTTCTAACAACATGAAGCGTGCCGATTTCCTCGTCGTTATTAACTCCAACGTGAACTCTTACCCACAAAATAAAGCCTTGGCTTTGGAGAAATGAAGACATGAAAATATAAAAGGGCCAGGCAATTTACAAGGAGGATTAAGGTGGAAATGGATTTTTCTAAATTTAAAACACCCCTGCCCTTTCTTGAAATAATGATTTATATTTTTGGAGTCCGCAAGAGAGTAATTGGATATGTGTGACTCACGCTGGAATTTTAGGTATTTTGCCTAAAGGTTATTAGCGATTAGTGCCACTGGGAGAAAAAACATGAAGTTAGAATAATAAGCTTCTCCCACAGGGTGGCGAAAACTGGACCTGTCATCTGGCCATAACAAAATACACCATACTTATATCACAACCACACACGCTAACACTAGAACCAAAGTGCTGGCTCATGGGGCAGCGGTGGGAAGCCCTCCAGTGATCTTGAGCACCACAACCATAGCAACACCAAAAGATTCCTGGTGGTGGTGATGCACTCAGGGGGCAGAAGCAGGCAGAGTTCAAGGTCAACCTGGTCTACAGAGATAGTTCCAGGACAGCCAGGGCTACACAGTGAAACCCTGTCTAGAAAAATAAACAAAACAATAGGAAAAGGAAACAGACCAACTGGAGCTGTCCATCAGTGGCCGTGATTCAGGAGGATCAGAGCAAGGAGCTGCTGTGCCAGGGAAGAAGTCTACAGTGGGGCCTTTGGGAAGTGAAGCTGGAAGGGAAGCATTTAACGTCTAGGGTTTACGGCTTCAGTAGGCCTGCTGAGACGGCTCTGCTTGGAAATGCTTACAGTGTGAGCGTGGGTGATCCGGCCTGAGACCCGTATTTAAAAGCCAGGTGTAGCACTAATTGCCTGGACTCTGGGCACCTGGGGAACAGAAAGAGAACCCCTGGAGGCTGCCCACCGCACCTAACAGAATCAGAGGGCTACAGATTCAATGAGAGACTATCTCAAAAATATATGGGGGAAATTACTTCAGAAGACAGCCAGCATCAATCCTGATATGCAAGCACACCCACGAGCACATGCACACATATATGTACACACTCACACACACACGCACACACACTCACAAATGGTACAGATAAAACAGAGCAGATACACATATAGTCCCTAATGGCAACATTATGGCCAGGTGGTAAAAGAAAATTTGCTAGTTTTTCAAGACTTATTTTTCTTTTTATTATTTATTTGTGTGTACACACATGGGCATGCACGCATGCGCATGTCCACAGAAGCCAGAAGAGGAGAGAGATCTAGAGCTGGAGTTCCAGAAAACTGAACCACTGAATGTGAGTACACTATACATGCAACCAACTCTCTTTACCCGAGCCATCTCCCCAGCCAGCAAGACGGATATTAATTACACCACGCAGTGTGAGGGGCATACAGACTCCCTTCTGTACTGAACTGAAAGGTAGTCACTCAGGATTCACTTGATGGTCCTACCTCAAGAATGTCTTTCTCTATGATAAATGATAACACTTGGGGAATCCTACTTCACACCCCATTGTCAGGGTATAACTTAGTGCTATGGTTTCTCTCCTTCAACACTCACTTGACAGGTTAAAATAGCTCAACCTGGACAATGGATGTATGGTAAGCATAAGAACACGAGTCCAATCTCTTACAGCCATGTAATAAAAAGATGCCATGAGAACACATGCTTATAATCATAGCATTGTGGTTCAGAGACAGGCAGATCCCTGGAGCCAAATGGCCAACTAGCCAGGTTTTTGTGGCAAACAGCGAACCTTCAGGTCTGTAGTGTTCAGAAATGATGACAGAGACAAACAATCCTGATACGATCTGGCCAGCGAGAGCTCTACATAGAGCTTGTTAGCTGGGTACCTGCTGCATCCAGCGCTACCCTGGCCATTGCTTCATGGCACTGACAATATCTGAGAAATCCAAATTAAGATATAGGGGATAATTCTGGAGTTTTAAAAAGATATCTCTCCACATATAATATAGTCTCAACGTTGACAGGATGGGAACCCATATATACTGAGGAATCCATATGAAAGATGGGGAGCAAGAAACTTGGGGTGATCTTTGACAAACGGTTAGAACTTACTGATTTCAGTATGGAGACTAGTAAGAAATCATGTGTCCACCGGGAAAACGGGTGAAGGTAAAGAAGTCAGGAGAGACCAGGGTCAGAGAGAGACACATTTGAGATTTTCATTGTGACACCCAGCCCCTTCCTCCTGCTCTACAGATGTTTGGTTTTGCTAGTCACCCGCGGGACTCAGACTTCCCTGGATAGTTATTTGGTAGGCTGATCTTTTGTGAGATGTTATAATGACCTGAAGGAGCTGGGACTCGAGAAATGATCTGCAATGTGACTACTGCATGAGGACCTGAATTCAGACCCCCGACAACCCACACAGGAGCCAGGCGTGGGCGCACACGCCCATAAACCAGCACTGGGGGAGTGTCAATAGGGCTGCTGAGCTCTGTGGTCAGCCAGCCCAGTTCCAAGTTCAGGGAGGGATTTTGTCTCAACAAATAGACTTAGTGGGGAGAGATGGTGGGAAGCACCTGATGTTGATCTTTGGCAGTCAAATGTGCACTTTGTGGGTACATGCACTCTCATACATTCCTGTACACGGGTATACACACACACACACACACACACACACACACACACACTTAATGAGTAATGTAGTAACATTTCTTCTCAGGTGACAACTGCAGGTATCAGGTGACTTTCCTAGGTTACCAATTTTCTTTTTTGAGGGAACGAAAACCTGAAGCAGTTGAGGGGAATAAGGCGTTTTCAGATAGGCATGACTTTGAGTCCATTTTCAATGTCATGTTGGAGCAAATGTTCCCTACAGCAAACGCATTACTGTGTGCCTGTCTGATCCAAATCAGAGACTTGCACTCATTTGTGACATCCACGAATTACTAGTTTACCTCCTGCAGCAGACCCTATTCATGATTCTTTCTTCTCCGTCATCATCTATTGTTCTTTGAACACAAAGAACCATGCAACCTAGACTGGTCAGAAGCTCACCGTATAGCTAGGACTGATGTTGAACTTGTGATTCCCTGGCCTTTGCTTCCTGCAGGATTTCAGACATACATCCCCACAAGAGATTTATGTGAAGAGCAGAGCCTAGGGCTCTATGCAAGGCAGACAAGCATTCTACTCGTCACCACCCATCTCCAGCCCCTCACCGCATCAAAAGTGATAGGGCAGAATCAAACATGTGGCTGCTGATTAGCCAGTGAGGCTATGCTTCTCAAAGATACTGCAGAGCCAGTGCCAGACAGCGCAGTTTCCCTTCGTAGGGGCTGTAACTTCCCTGTGACCACTGTGCCCTTGTTAACATCCTGTGACTGACTTTTCATTGTACCATGCCATGCTAAAAATGCCTGGGCAAACTTAAACATTATTTAACAGAATGATTTTCTGGAAAACCTTTCCAAAGTGGCCCCAGACTCTGACCTTGCTCTGCAGCCCACTGTCTGCCAGAGTGCTTTTTGTTACCTCTGGAATGTTTGGGCCAAGACGCTGCTTGAATTCCGAGCCAAGGAGGTTCATGAAGATAGGAAATTGCCCCTTCCAACTCTTAGTGGTTTGATATATCTAAAGCATCACTTGGGCTTCATCACTCACAGCTTGCACTGACCCACTCAGGTTACTGATGTATGTGTATGTGTATGTATTTATTATACACATTTGCATGTATTATACACACATATATATTATATATACATATATAATATATATGGTTAACATTTCTAAAATTGCTATAATTTGTGTGAGGGTTCTGGGTCCCTTACCTCCATATAACATTGTGATAACTATTGGACATAGGGCTGGGAACTTGCTGGACTTCTGATAACTCAGACAGCACTTTACATAAGCGAACAATCTAGATTTCCACCACAGAGTTCACATCTATGGTTTATCATAGATATTTATCATATATTGGGTGTCCAGGGGAGGTGTAGCTCGAGAACAAAGTAGGCGTGGGTCCACACACAGCACCTTGGATGGTGTCTGTCTGTGAACTCAGAGATGCTTTGCCAACCCTCCAGCCGATCTCAAAGCTGTGTCTGCTGAACGTCAAGTGCCCTCTCTCAGCAACTGAGCAAACATACTTCTCTGCTCACTGCTTTGTAATCTTTCACCCAGATCACCTTTCTTTGGGGTGATTTATAAGGTCTAATTGTAACATGAAATATACACTGGGGCACAGCACAAACTCTGCAGGAAAGAAATTGAGAGACACAAATTCTCCTCTTCCAGATCCTCAGGTAAAGGTAGAAGTCAGTGACTATCTCAGGTTTCTGAGCATGAAAATTTCTGGAAGAATGGAAGGGGGAAAGCTGCTCCTTTCAAGCTAGGAGATAGACTCAGTGAGGAAGGCGCATACGGTGCAAGCTGGAGAACCTGGGCTGAGCCCACAGTATCCACGAGAAAGCTGGGCATGGGGTAGCACACACCTGTGACCCCAGCACTTGAATGCAAAGGTGGGGCTCAATAAACAGCAAAACTCAGGCTTAGTGAGAGCGTGTCTCAAAAAATCAGGAGGAAAGTACAAATAAAGATACCCCTTGCCAACCGATGGCCTGCATGAGTGCATGCACGCGCGAACACACACACAACACACACGTGTGAGCCCACTTGCACATGCTTCCTATTCACCCCACACCTGTATGAGTCTTTACACGCTCAGGTACTTGACACACGAATGTGAAGAGTTAAACTTTAACAATCACTTTCTAAAAATCATGCTTATGAGCAAAAAAATGTGAATTTTTCATAAATTAAATTTTCATAAACTAAAATTAAATGAAAAATCCACTATAAATTACCCATTTAATTTCTCTTTCTAAGCTGAAGGGGCCTTTTATCATCTTTTACTGCATGTGAACTGCAGAGTTCATCGAATGTATTTATATCAACTGGGCTATGCAGCTGGGAGTTTTTCTTTCAACTGCATGGGAAATATGGGAAATGTTTGTATTTTCCCAAATAAATCGACAAGATGCCTTTTGCTTGGGGCTTTTTATTTTTAATTTCAGATAAATTGCATTGGGCTCCTAGCTGTTATATTGTTAAGTTTAGGTCTAAACATAACAAGGGCAGAGTAGGACAAATGTCTTCAGATTGGTGATATTGGTCTTGACTGTCCCGGTCCTGTCACTTGAGAGCTGGCATGCCATAGTGTGTGTGTGTGTGTGTGTGTGTGTGTGTATGTGTCTGTGTGATGAGATTAAAAGACAACTTCAGTTGTGGTTCATCAGGTACCACCTACCTTGTTTTTAGGGACAGAGTCTCTCACGGGGCTAGAACTCACTGAGTAGATTAGGCTGGCTGGCCACTGAGCCCCAGAGACCCACTTGTCTCTGCCTGGTCTACACTGAAACTATAAGAAAGAGCATGATGTCATATCTAATCCTTTCGTGTGGGTTCTGGGTACTGAGCCAAGGTCCTTGTGCTCGGGTGGCAATTCTTTGCCAGCGAGTCATCTTCTCAACCCCTCGTGGTGCAACTTTTCAGTCATCCGTGAGCCTTTGCTGCAATATATTTCAATGCCGGCTTTTGTGTACCTAAAACCCACCATTAATGCAGGCATCTTTTCCTAGTTCCAGTGGGAGGTATATTTGTGCTTCCAGAGGTTAATCTAGCAACCCTGTCTCTACTGGGCTGCTTTGCCAGATGTAATATAATAAAACCAGATCTGACTCTGTCATCATACTGGGTATGGTCCTAAAATGACTTTTGTTTAAACACCAGGCATCCCATAAACAAACAGGCAAGCAGATCCCACACAAATCACCCAAATAAATGAACCTGGGAAGACAATGTTGTGTCTTCAGGGGGGCTTCAGAAACATGAAGGCTAAATGTACCCTTACTCTTTAAAGCAAGGTCAGCAGGTGACAGCAAGTAATCGCCTGGTGTATGGCTTAACCTGCCATCCTCCTTAAGATGCTCCATGGATGGCATGACTTTGGAGCATGAACCAATGCCCTGCTTCATTCTCCTTTGTGCTGGGCAGGAGGTGTGGCTTAGGGGCAGGACTCTTATCTTGGTTGGGGATTGGAATTGCCTGACTCTCTCAAACAATCCCTGGTGGGTAATTGGGGGAATGGCATTGACGGCTGTCCAGGGGGAGCCATGGGTCTTGCACTTTGCTGAGAACATAGCTATGATTTAGAAATTTAGCACAAGGGTTGAGAGGAGGAGAAGCAATAGGTAGCCCACTAGCCCAATCTCCTGTGGCTTTGGGGAGGAGTCCAGGAGCTATTACAGAGCTGGCGTTGGCTACTGTTTTGCTCCCATTGTCGTTAGAGAGCTCTGAACCCTGTCACTGCTACACATCTAACCCCCCCGGAGACAGCCTCTTTATCTCTTGAAGGGATTTAAACAAACTACAGCTCTTATTTTAGTGTGTGTCTGCTGTTAAGGCTTCATGCAGAGTAAGTTTGCATGTCGCCAATTAAGATACAGCCCCCACACCCCAGTGGACAGCTATGATTACAGCCGAGGCGAGTATTTAATAGTCACATCTCCTCAGTCTACATCAATTAACCCCATGAGAAAAGAGGCATGCTAGCTCTTGAAGAGGTTGGATAATACGATTCTGAGAGCCAGGACACATGGTATGAAAATCTGAGACTCTGGGACAGTTGGAGCTTGGTGCTATGCAGGATCAACTTTTGTTAATCCGTGCTTTACAACCAGAAGCCCATTTTTAAAAATAGGGCATTACAGACTTTCCTTCTCAGAGCTAGAATAATACATGGCTTCCAACAGTTAATTTTAATATCATTCTTTTAGACACAGAGATGACACATACCTATGTTCATGCATGTACATACACACACACTAAATAAATAGATGTAAAAGCATTTTAAATACCACTTTCACATACTGTGTGTGCATGCGTGCATGTGCGTGCCTGGGAAGGTCTGCAGACAAATTATGAGAATCCTTTTTTGACTATGTGGGCCCCAGAGATGGAACTCAGATCATCAGCCTTGACAACAAAAAGTGGAATTCTGTCTGTATTGGGGAAAGAATTTTTTTTCCTGGAAGTGACTTCTTTAGAGGCATGGAAGCCAAAAATTCTCCTGGAAACTGTAGGAAACCTTACCATTACAGACAGCATGGATGAATGTGTGGGTCTAGGGTCATTTTACTTCCGTTTTCATTTCTTTGGGGAAGCATTTGAATCCAGAGAAAGAAAGCAAAGTTATATTAATCCTAAAGTCCCTTTCCCTAGAGTAGGAATCACACTCAAACCAGAAAACAGAGAAGTTCTATTTTTCAAGAATTTTAGAGCTGTTAAAATCGTTTGATGGCTGGAAGGGAGGAGCCTCGGGACTGTTCTTCTAGCAGGTTCTATGTATGTTGTTCAATTATGTGCCTCACTCTTTCTGGCGGTGCAGGAACTGTGTCCCCTGGGATGCAGCAGTTAAGTGCTTTACCAAGGCAAACAGTTTGTGATCAATACTTTATAGATTCTTGGGATTAGTTATTGAGGCTTCAGCCAACCTTCTGAAAAGTGAAGGGGAAGAAAACAAAGCAGAACAAAACAAAAAACTAGAGTTTCAGTCTAGGGAGATGATTCATTCAATAAACGACTTGCCATGCAAACATGGCGAGTACCCATAATCTCAGATCTTTGCAAGCGGAGTGCGCTGGATCCCTGGGGCTCCGTGGTTTACCAGTGCAACATAAGTGAGAACTTCCAGGCAATGGGAGAGCCTGTCTCAAAAAAAAAAAGCCAAGATTGACAGTCACCTCAGGAATACCAACAGAGATCTCCTATGTCTTTCTGCCTACACACACACATACACACAGACACACACACACACACACATAGAGAGAGAGAGAGAGAAAGAGAGAGAGAGAGAGAGAGAGAGAGAGAGAGAGAGAGAGAGCACATAAGTGTCTTGTCTGGTTTCTTGCAGCACTTTTCTCTTGCTAAACCATTAGACTTCTCACATTATGTCTTACTACCAACCTATCTTGCCCATTATCATTAGGATGAAAAACATGGGAGAAGGTTCAAGTTTTTATGTTATACATTTAGGTATCAAGACTAACATACCATTTCCTAAGGTATGCTTCTTAGTAACTTAAAGCACATGTTCTGAAATGGGTTAGATTGGAGAGTGCCTACGTGTGTGTGCAATATGTGTGCATGTGGGTGCACTCATACATGGGGGGTTTGACATTGACATAGAATCTTTCTCAGTTGTTCCCCCCTTACATATGTATAACACATATGAGCTACGCTAAGGGTCCTGAGAAATTCTGCAATGACAAAGTTTACAACTGGGTGTCACCTAGTATTTTTCACAAGTGTTTGGTCACAGTATATTTTCTTAGAATATCTGTAGTGACTCAGGCTATCGGTGTTTCTTGGTCTGTACTTAGGACAATGGTTCCATGTGTGATTATTTAAAAATAATGCTCCTCTAGAGGGGCATGGGATAGTCATGTCCTCTGGTAAATAGCAGGAGAGTGTCTGCAGATATTTTAGGTTGTCACAATATACATATATTGTTCCTGGCAGGTAGTGAGTGACAGCCTGGGATGGTCTTAAACACCATGGAATGCCCATAACAACCCTATCCCTATGACAATAAAATATCGTGCCTCAACAGCGCTTGTTGAAAGGCTTAAACGATTATGATGAACTTGATGTCCTAGTGGGCTTTCTCTTGCTGCGCAAAACATTGACCAAACCAACATGGAGACAAAGGAGTCTAGTTAGTTAACACTTTCATAGGCTCAGTCACTGAGGGCAGTCAGGGCAGGGACTCAAAGGAGGAACCTGGAAGCAGGGACAAAAGCAGAGACTGTGCTGCGGTCTGCCTTGCATCCAAGCTCACATTCTAAATTCTTCAAAGGTTAGGATGATTGCATAGTACCATCACATAATGTCTAAGTATTATAAAATGACTAGAGTAAGAGATATTTTAAGTGTATTTTCTGAAAATACAATGTATTTACTACACACAATTCATGCAATCTTGATGTTCTGAAATCTAAAACACTAGTTGCCCTAGTGACCTTTAACTGTCAATTTGCCACAGCATAGAAACATTTAGGAGGCAATTCTTGAGACTGAAGAATTTCCTATAACAGATAAGCACGTGAGCATTTCTGTGGGGAATTGTCTTGATTGTTACTGTGGGTGGCACCATTCCCTGAGCAGTCCTGGGCTGTATAAGAAAGCTGACTAGGCATGAGCTTTGGGAGTGAGCCAAACACCCGTGTTCCTCTGTTATTCCTACTTCCCATTCTTGCCTGAGTTTCTCCCCTAACATCCCCCAGTGATGGACTGTGACCTACAACTTTAAGCTAAATAAACCCTGTTCTCCCCTAAGCTGCTTCTGGGCACGTGTTTGCCACAGTAACAGGCTGAAACTAGAATGCTAGCTATGTTGATACCTTCTCTCTACACACAAAGAAATAAGTCTGAGTATTATTCATCTGCTACTTTTGACAGGCTAGGACAAAAATTCTCTCATCCTTTAGTCTCCTCCTCCTTCCATAGCTGTGATAATATGCCGCTGTCACTTTTCCATACATATTTCACATGTGGCATGAGAGAATAATTACATGCCATGAATATTCATGAGTTCAATTTGTAATTTCCAACTGTCTATGAATTCTAAACTCTTAATTTGAAGCTACAAATGGATATTTTATTCAAATATTGGAGATATTTTCCACCATTATTTCTTAGGTTATTTCTTGTCAATCAAAGGTAGTTAGCTAAATCAGAAATAGTAGAAGATATAAAATCATATTACAAAAACTACCTTCATCTTAATGTTAAGTTTCTATATCAGAACAAATTAAGGCACAGGCAATCAAGATTGTGGTTTGACACAAATATACACTTCATGTGGGTTTATTTTAGATTTTATTTTTAGTTCTTTGTATGGAGGGGGTGGAGTGTGGACACAAGCGCAGTGAATACAGTACCCAGAAGCCAGGAAGGGAAGTTGGATCTCCTGAAGCTAGAGTTACAGGTGGCTATGAGGCTCCCACTGTGAGCTCTGGGGACTGAACACAGGTCCTCTGTAAGAGTAGCAAACACATCTAACTGCTGAGCAATTTCTCCACACCCCATCCATATTTTCGTACATCAAATAGGAAAGTACAGAATAAAATAAGACTTCAGAAGACATTTAAAAGGGTTTAGACTTAGTTGTAGATTCTGATTCCATCTTTTTCTTTATATAAATTCACAAACGTATACTTTTTAAAAAAGAATTTGCTGGTCCCAGAGAGATTGGACCTGATTATGGGCTATTGTTGAATGGCTGGATGGGAGCTCCATGAACTCCCTTTCTATGTCACATCTCAGAGACAGATGCTAGGACTATTTCTATAATACAGTAAACATAAACCCAAAATAACCTATCTATCTCAAGTGTGATTACGATATATCTTTGTGTCATGACAGATGGTTAAGAAAAAAGTAAAATCTAAATACTAGTAACTTCCTGCATGAAAATAGGAAACCCTTTGTAAATATTTTTCTGAGCATATATATGCCTCCGTGCATGTTTATATGCGCACAAGCATATACATGCACACAGAAGCTAGAGGACAACTTTAGATCCCATTCCCTGGGTGCCGTTCAGATGTTGTTTGAGACAGGGTCTTTCACTGACCTGGAAATCAGCAATTAAACAGATTCAAGCGCTTGACTCTGAAATTATAATGCAGCTCACATACAACTTCAGTGCATCAGGTAATGTGAGCAGCCACGGTAAAGAGCCCACCCCTTGATGATTATAGCAATCACCAATCAAAGGTACAATAAGCACCGGGGTCTATGCAGACTTAGGGGAGACTCTGCTCATTTCAGGCCCCCTAGTTAAGCTCATGTCCATGACACAAGGTTATTCCCAAGGTCCTCCACGCAGCATAGAATCTACAGGACTCATGAGTAAAGGATTTGCAAAACCTGATCATCAACAGAAACGACTTTCTCCACTGTTCCCTGACCTGATTCTTTAAGCAAAGTTACCATGTCACCGTAGACCATGATAAAGCCTTCCACTTCAGGTCAGTCAAGCCACGGTTGGCTAGTAAAATATAATCAACTGTAGATGCATGAATTAATAGAGTGTGCAGAAATCGACTCTTCGTCTTTGCTTCCTTTTCCATGCTACCCTCTTCCACTTCCTCACTGGTAGTCACCCTGACCAATCAAATGCCTTCATTACCCGCCACTGTTATTCAGACAGAGGGGCATTATGGGATACCCTGACATCATACCTGAGGCTCCATCATACAAAATAACTCCATTTTGAAAGAGAAACACAAGGGTTGCATACAAAACTCTGAGCTCCTACCATGCCTAAAATGAGATTTTAACTTAGCCTTATCTGAGATCAACAACTTTTATAAGCTACCCCAGGAAAGCAGGAAAAATATAGGCCTTTTCCATGAATGTCTTTAATGGTTCAAAGAGCTAGCAAACCATTACTCCTTCACAGTGATGTGCATAAGATATATTTTAACACTTACTGTCTAAATTAAACTGAAATTTTTCTTTATCAGAAGGCAGCTATTACTGTTAGTGTATATTTTTCTCTTGAGAGACAGAGCAAAGGGAATATGTCTATATAAGGAGTTTAAATGTAATTTTATGTGTGTTGTAAATCAGTTTTAAAATATGCTTTCAAATAGATCTATAGAAAAATACAATTTTAAAAAATCACAACTATATACATAGTTGCTGAGTTTACTTGTGTATTACTTTGCCAAAACAACAACAAACAAGTTTGAAGGTTATAGTTTCCTAAAACAAATCCAGTAAGTATCATATTGGCTAATACAACATAACTGGGGGGCTGGAGACATGATTCAGTGGTTGGTGTTTCCGTACAAGCATAAGGACCAGAGTTTGGATCCCCTGAAACCCATGTAAGTATCAGGTGGGTGTGGCAACCTACCTGTAACTCCAGCCTGGGAAGGTGGAGACAGAGACTCCCCAAGGCAAGCTTTTTAATGAGACTGGCCTTATCAGCAAATCTGGATTCAACTGAGATACCTCGCCTCAAAGAATGAGGTGGAAAAGCAATGAGGACAATTCCTAACATCAACCTTAGAAATCCACACACATAACAACATGTGTGCAAGCAAAAACATGCTTATACACACAAATATCATATATATATATATATATATACAAATAAAAAGTGAAAATAAAGAAAAGAAAACTGATATATCTGTTCAGATTAAAAATGACCAGTGTCTTCTAGACATGACAGGACAACCACACTCATGAAATCACAGTGGCCACGGTTACCTGCACAGGCCCGGCAGGAAAGACCAAGCCAGGCAACTTTACAACATGGAGGGGGAGGGGTTCCCAAGTTCCTACCCCTAACTGAGGAGCTCCTGACCTCTGATGACCTCTGAGAGAGGGAGACTCAGTTTCCTGTAAGAGTGTGACCCTTGGTAGGTCCTCCATGGTCTAGTGGATGAGCCCACACCCACAAGTATATGGGCAGCACAAATTGTACTTGGTGGATTTTATATATATGAAAGAAAAAGAAAAAGGAGAACAAGAAGTTATGAGGGTGGAGGAGGTGGAGAGGGGGTGGAGAAGTGAAAGATAGATCTGGCAGGAATTAGAGGGAAGAATAAACGGTGAATATTCTCAATTAATAAAAATATATTTAAAGAAAAAACAAGTTATGGATCAACAAGTACATTCCCCCAGTAGTATATTTATGAAGGGAACTTGAATTTTTTATTATTATGACCAAAGATCATGCATGAGTTGAACAAAGGAAAATATATGGCACTTTAGCCCAGACTAGAAGTACTTATGTAGGGTGGAATTTGGATTAGCACAGAGGAAGCTCTACTCTCCAAGAGGTGAAAATGGACATATGAGTAAATGACTTCTTTTAAAAGAGAAGTAAAAGATCTTCTTTCCCCTTGGGACAAGGACAGCTCATGGGACAACTCTCATGTAGTATGGCACAACATGGAATGATGGACCAGCAAATGTATTTCAAAATCCAAGAGGTTCTGAGACTGTAAGAAAAGGGATTCAAGCACCATCATAGCACCTGCAAAGGACACACTCATGGCATCCCAGAACACTAGCGGATGACATCACAGCCATCTTTCCCGTCTATTCCCGAGGGACCTGGGAATGACTGACTTGAGAGATTCCCTTCCATGGTACCAATTTCTGATCCAGGGTGTTCGAACACATGTCTCAGATAATTTTCCGAACCCAGAGTCAGAGCCCACCACGTAAAGCAAAATCTCAGTATGAAAAAAATGTTACACAGGAGCCTTCCTGGACCAACCTCATGTGGAGAACTAGAAACCTGACATCTTTTTACTGGAGAAAAGCTTCAGTGATCTTCGACCAGGAAGGTTCATGGGGCATTTGTGTCTACTTCCTGCCATGAACTAAGTTTGCCAGGTGCCATTCCCACCCGCGTGCTCTGAGCAAATCTGAGGACTGGTCCTCAGCTGTTCGTTTCCTCTCAGCAGAAACTGCTATTTCTAACTTCGAGCTTCATTTAAAAAATAAAACATCTTAATATGTTCTTTCCAAATTTCTTACATTTACACAGTGTAGTTTGATCATATTATTTTCTTCAGGTAGCTTCTTTTCTCTGCTAAAATTTTTATGTAACTCTAGATACACAGGCACATAAATAAGGCATACAAATCCAACATCTACTGATAATAAACCATAAGGAAATTTACTTTAAAGTTATTCTCTGTAAAAAAAAAATGAGTAGTTTTACTACTTATTAAAGATAAAAGCAAATTAAAACCTAACAAGAAGGACATGCTTATTTTCACGTAAGCAATTAAGTCTTCGCTGAATATTTGATACTGTAAGAAACAAAGAGTCATCAACATTTTTCATAATCAACTGATACTTTGATTTTATAATTGTCAATTTTGGGAATGCCACTTCACAGAAACGCAGAGTGCAAAAGTGCAGAGGTTCCTCCAGGGCCATTGCAGAAACTGCGGCTGCTTCTATCCGAATCCCATGCCAAACGGCATGTAGCAGATGATTTTCTAAAACTCAAGTTAGCAACTTAAACAGCAATTTAAACATCAAACATTCTAACATGATACAGTCCAAATATGTATTAATTTCTTCCCTCCATGCCTTAGATCAGCATTAGGAAAAGTCATAACCCCAATGCCCTGGGAGCCGAGCCATGTGTCTTAGGCAGCAATCAGCAGGGCTCTGCTGCAGAGCTGAGGATACCGGAAAGTATGGGGAATGTTCAAAATGAGGCTGCACATCGGGACCCGGAAACATCAGTCACCACCCACTTGATTTGGAATGAGGACCTTCCGAAGTCTGTCCTTGTTTGCAGCTGTTTGTACAATGGGAGCCCTCCTGAAATCATGACTGACGGTTTAGAAACGGGAAGCCTACATAACCTCCGGTGACCTTGTATACACAGGTAGTTCTGGCACCAAGCAGAAGGAGACACATTTAATCCAATTAACTCCCTGCTCCAAGATCATGACCAGTGATAAGAATTCAGCACAGTTGGTAAAATGCTTGCCTTGGATGCCAAAGTATGGGCTGCAAATGTCTCCACTGCACAGATATAACACAATTTTAAACATTCCAAAGCAATGGCAGCGACTACCCACCAAGACAGGAGTGGGAAATAACTCACCGCCAGAGACTCCGGTGCTGCTCCCTGAGCTGCGTCAGCAGGTGCTCAATGCACTTATTAGAGTCCATGTATTCCTGCAGAGACAGACCAAGAGGGATAAAAACTCACTACAGATTCATGTCTATTTGCTGGAAATTACACATGAAAATTTCAAAACAATACTGAAGCGTTCATTTTGGTGACATTAGTTTATGTCATCAGTTTGCCATATGAAATACAAAGTCAGTCAACAAAATCTCCGTGGGATGGGGAGATGCTTTATTCAATCAACGAGGAACTGAGTTCAACCCCCAGAACCTGTGTTTAAAAAAATAAAGTCAGGTGTGGTGACGTGTTTATAATCCCAGCTCTGGGCAAAGGGTGACAGTTCATTGGGTCTTCTAGTTGGTCAACCTAGAACTGGTGAGGTCTAGATCAATGGCAAATCCTGTCTCAAAGAATAAAGTGATGGTGCCCTGGAAAAGGTAGGTGAGGTTATCTTCTGGCATTCACGTGTGCACATATGTGGATGGAGATTTGCTGCAATAGTAACTATGCCCTAAGTATGCATTTCTATGAGAGAATCCGTTCACCTCTTTCCCCAGTTTTGGAAACCTAGACCTCTAGAGTCTACACAGTCACTTGAACATGATATTACTTCTCTAACTCATGGGACAGCTTCTATAAACAAACTCCCAAAGTGAATTTGATGTCTGCTGAGTCAGTGGGAAATTCCTCTGACTTACAAACAGCCAACATTTCATTTTTATTAATGGGGAGTCCATGTATTTACTGCAAAACAGAGGAAGCCAATGTTGATGCCCTTAGAAGAAACATTAGGTGTATGTGGAAGCCTTGTATTTACTGGTCTTAGGGTAGTCAATTTTTTTTCTTTTTTTTAGATTTTATTTATTTATTATGTATAAGTGTCCTGCCTACACACAAGAGGAGGGCACCAGATCTCATTAAAGATGGTTGTGAAGCACCATGTGATTACTGGGAATTGAACTTAGGACCTCTGGAAGAATAGCCAATGCTCTTAACCTCTAGTAATCTCTACAGTGCTCCCCCCCGGGGGAGTCATTTTCCAGTAAGAATGAACTATATAGAATATTTTACAGGAGGTACCATATTCTTTGGACACATCCACTTTCTTATCTATACACCTTTTTCTTCTTAGATATACTTGTAAATACGTCTGTGTGAGTTTAGGTTTTTTTTAGCATTTACGAACAGCTAAAAAGAAAGGCACATCCTAGTCCATGAAGATGTAATGCAGATGACAGTCCAATAAAAATCCAATATGTGATGGTTACATCTGTTGAAAATCACATGACCATAGCTGTGTGGGTTTAGCTCTGGGTTCTCTACCGCTGTCCACTGGTCTCCATGTCTCCACCAGTGCCATGCTGTCTTTTGTCCCTGTGACTCTGTAGTACAATTTCAGATTGAGTGCACACCCAGCATTGCCACTTTTGAAGATGACTTTGGCTGGTCAGGGGCTTGGGTGCTTCATCTGAATTTTAAGATTGCTTTTCCTAGATCTTGAAGTTATGGTGGGAACTGTATTGCATCTATGGATGACTTTGGTAAAAGGGCATTTACATGTGATTAATTCTGTCAATTCATAAGCATGTGAAGTCTTTCCCTTCTAGGGGTTTCTTGGAGTTTTTCTTCTATCTCTTTTTTCATGCTAGGGGTATTTCACTTCTCTGTGTGTATGTTAGTGTGTGTGTGTGTGTGTGTGTGTGTGTGTGTGTGTGTGTGTGTGTGTGTACATGTGTGCACGTGCATGTGATTAAACTAGAAAAAAGATCAGGAGGGGGAAGGCAAGAAATTAAGTGGGAAGGGAAAAAAAGCGTGGGGAACATGTGTCATGACAGCACACTTGCAGGGAGGAAGGGAACCAGCAAGAGGGAGACATGGGCATGGGGAAGAAGATGAGGGAAGAGAGCAAATTAGAACTATTTATAAGAGACATATGTAATGAAATCCATTACTTTGTTATTTTAATGATTTTAAAGATCTGTGTGTGTGTGTGTGTGTGTGTGTGTGTGTGTGTGTCTGTGTCTGTCTGTGTGTGTAGGAATATGTGGAGGTGAGTGCAGTGCCCGCAGGGGGGCAGAAGAGCACAAAAGAGCCCCTGAAACTAGAGTTACGGACAGTTCTGTGCCACCCGATGTGGTTGCTGGGTACCAAACTCAGGACCTCTACCAGAGCAAGTGCCATCTCTCCTGCCTCCAAATCTATTACTTTTCATAATATTTTAAAAATGCATATAAACATATTTGTGTGACTGAACCCATGGTTTAAAACAACCTATCCGGAAAAGTGAAGAATTTATTTTTCACATGAAAACCCTATAGAAAAGTCTATAGTCTGTGAAATCAAAATTTTGAAATTGTTATTTCTGAATACATGGTCCATAGAAGATAGTGCTCCAATTGCTAACTTGCAAACATAGTGTGTAAAATGTTGTGTGCTACTGTTTCACTCTGGTGTTTTCCTTTCCAGTTTGAAGAGCTAACCTATAGATCACTGCTTCTCCACCACAACTGGTAGAGGCTGAAATGTTCACAGAGATTTCAACATTAAAGGTGTCAGAAAACCTGCTGTTTTATTTCTGTGGATTTTGAAATATACAAGGGGCTTTTGTTAATATTGATAGTTCTCTTTCTGAAGCACATTATATATAATCTATTACTTCTATAGGGATAGTCACTTAATGGGAGAGTGGGGTGCAGCTAGGAGTTGAACCAAAGACACTAGAAGATTCCACACCTGAGCTCGTGACCCTGGATCTATCCAGCCAGACTTGAAGACACTTCACTATCTTTCCAAACACATTTTAGCACAAAGAATGCATTTTCAGAGTGCCATAAGTCTCTAAAAATTATTATTTAAGACATTACAATTCGGAAACAAATGCTCAGGTAAAGAGTCATATGCCTAATGAGTTGATGCACATCACCTAGAGTGAGTCCTGAAACAAAAACACTGGGTGTGTTGAAACTGAAGCAGACCAGAGACACTTGCATATCCATGTCTACTGCTGCCAAGATATGGAATCAGTACAGATGCTCACCATTAGATGAGTGGGTAAAGAAAATGGTACACACATACAGGGAGGGAGGGGGAGGAGAGGGGAGGGGAGGGGAGAGAATAAAAGCAGAAACAGTGAGGATGAAAAAGTCTAAAAGGAGGTGGGAGAAAGAACAAGAAGAGTCATGCAGACAAGGACAGATAAAATGGGGCCAGGAGAATGTTCAGTGGGTTAATACATTTGCAGTGCAAGCCTGAGGACCTGAGTCTGATTCCTATAACACACACACATTTCTGGACCCAAGGGTGGGCACCTGTAATCCCAACACCCCTACAATGAAATGGGGCAAAGAGAAGAATGTCCTAGAAGTGCGTGTGTACCTAGCACAGTGGCAAAAAACAAGAGAGGCCCTGCCTCAATAGAGTGGAAGGAGAGAACTGACCCCAAAAGTTGAGCTCTGACTTCCACAACCATGATGTAGTACCCACACTAATACATACATGCATGCATGCATGCATACATACATACATACATATAAGAAAATAAATTTTAAAATATAAAATAATATGGCATGTTTCTCCTCTATATACTACCCAGATTTAATGATCTATATAGTATATGCACATATGTATGCATTTACTTATGCATATTGAGGGGTTGTATGCATATGTGCATGCATACATGCATATGTGCGTGTGTGTGTATGTGTGTGTGAGACAGACAGACAGACAGACAGACAGACAGACAGACAGACAGACAGACAGACAGAGAAAGTGATCGAGGCGGGAAAGCGACATGAAAGCAGAAGGGGACTTTCTGGGATAATGGAACTACACATGTGAGGTCAGCTAGAGGGTAAAAAACAGAAAGGCACATTTGATTTATTAGATATGTATGAATATGAATTCTAAAGAGATTCAATATTGTATAAGCTAATTAAACAGTTATAATAATTTTCTGGGTTTTTTTCTGTTTTTTTTTTTTTTTTTTTAGACAGGGTTTCTCTGTGTAGCCCCAGCTGTCCTGGAACTCACTCTGTAGACCAGGCTAGCCTCAAACTCACAGAGATCTGTCTGCCTCTGCCTGTCTAGTGCTGGGATCAAAGACGTGCACCACCACCACCCTGCCTTCACAACCATTTTGTAAAGTAGAAATCTTCACTGCAATAGGAGGTTGCAACATATGAGCCTACAGCTTCCAGCATTAGGATTAATACCAACCCACGTCTGAAAACACTGCACATTACCAAGCATCAATTCTGAAATATTTTCTGCTGGGAGAATAAATCTAAACCTTTATCCCAAGCAGAAGCACGTCTCATTCACATCCTTTCTTACCTTTCTTATTCAGTCACCCTTTAAACACTGCCCTATGCCACGCAGTGTGTCAAGCTGTGTAGATACAGCACACTGAAAGAAAAGTTCCTGCCCTCAGGGAGTCTGTTTTGTGTCAAGGGAGAAATGAATAAACGAACACAGTATTTCAACCAGGACCATGCAGGCTATGGTAGAAAGGGAGAGATGACAGAAATGACCTGAAATGAAGACAGACTGGTGGCCAACGTGGACGGGATTGAGAGTCACCTGGGAGACCAGGTGAAATGCTGCCAGCAGGGAGCCAAGATAAGCTTGGGCTGCCTGGGCTTTAAAATAGTTATTTATCTCAACAAATTTATCAGACCTAACATTTTGGGACAGTTAGGCAAAGTACTTGAATTATCTCATTAAACACAACAGACCTAAACCAATCCTAAACATGAGACTTTTGTCAACAGAAATAGACATTTCCTCATGTTCATGAACTGACCTGCACGTGTGTATGTGTTTGTGTGTGTGTGTAATAACCTGAAATGTGTGTGTTCACATGTTTTTGCACATGTGTGTGTGCTGACCTGAGAAGTGTATGTGTGCGTGTGTGTGTGTGTGTGTGTGTGTGTGTGTGTGTGTGTGCATGTATATATGTGAATTTTATTCTGTGACTTTTTTTATTTGGCATCTATACCACTTCCTGTGCCCTCAGCCATATTGGAGTACTTCATGTAGGATAATCTAAATCTATGCGCGTAGGCCATGATCAGGTACCCTTGACCTTGGAGAAACAACCACATTAAATAAAATGGGAGTCAAGGTATTTGGGACAATTAGAAAACTACAGGCATGAAAACTCAATGCGAGACTTTAAAAACTGAGTGGGACAGGACAACACCTCTAGTGAACTTGATTTTCTCTGCGTGTGTTTCTCTTTCTGCAGTTTGAATGCCACAGCACACAGTGAGCGTGCTGAATATTAGCTGTCAAAATGAAGACTCAGAACGCAGGCCACAAAGAGGAAACTGTCAGTCCGTTTTAGCAGACGAGATTAAAAAGCCTTCAATGAAACAATTTCCTCTGCCATAATCTCAGACCACGAGCCTCCTTTCTCCTTGTCCTTGCCAGTGTTCTGATGAAAACATTTCACTGAAGTAAGGATTAAGGAGGCAAGAAGAATCGTGTTACAGCAAGTTGGATTTATATAATGTGGTTTTTAAAACTTTCAAAGGTACAGCATTAAAGAGACATCTGTTCCGTGGCTCAAACTTATGCAAATTTGAATCATTTTAAAGACGTAGTTCAGAAAGTTTGCCTTTCACTTAACTCAAACATTTTGGAGCAATCAGTGTGAGACACTGGAAGGGATTAGAGGTCCAGAGACACGCGCGGTGCCGTTGTCCGTCTGCGGCATTTGAGGGAACCTGTCATCATCTGAGACACGTCAGTTCTGAGAGAGGCCCATTAGAACTGAATCCTAAGAATGTGAAGCTCTTAGGTGTCGCTCCCTCGGAGTGGAGTTAAAAATGTAACTGTCTATTAAAGCTTGCAGAACTGCAAGAGCTCTCCCCACAATCTCTCTCTTTTAATTAGCATAATTTACGGCTGCAGAGTTTGTGAAATCCTGCCAATGGAATTCCCAATCCACCGCCAGGCAGAGCTGCAACCACAAGGAAGCCAGATGTTGGAGGCAATGGAAACTTGGTAGACGCAAGAATTTCCACACTTAGGAAATGAGTAACTACTGTAACAAGAGATATTTCCCTTGAACAGAATTATTTTGTCATCCTAATGGGAAGGTACAGCTGTACAGCAAATGTAAAATACTAAACATCCCCATCTTGGGAATGCACGGATGAGCACAGTCACAGCAAGGTAAGAGAGAGGAATTGCGGGCTGGGGAGATGGTTTAGTGGGCCTGGGCCCTGCTGCACAGCATGAGGCCCAGTACTCCTGTAGAAGCCAGGCCTGGCAGAGCACTCCTGCAGTCTAAGTGCTGGTGATGGAGATAAATGGATCCTGAGGACTTGCGGTCCAGTCACATGAGCCAAAATGGCCAGGGCCAGGTTCAGTAAGAGACCCTGCCTCAAAGCAATAGGTGGAGCATGACAGAAGACACACAACATAGATATCTGCCTTCCACACGTGCAGAAATTACACGTGCATTCACATGCATGTACCATGCACACTCATACACATGGGCATACACCATAACCATTTATACATACATACATAACACACACACACGCACGCACGCACACACACACACACACACACCAGAGGTATCTCAATCTTAACTGAAATATGTGCCAGTACACATTCTTCCAAGGAGGTCTTTGGGTATGAAACACCAAAAACCAAACCATTCAGGAACCCCAGCGTTGGCAGACTAATTCCACCTTTATTATCCTCCTGTTCGCTGCCTCTAGTGTCTTCCCATCCAAGTGATCAGAAGCTCGCTGCTGCTGCAAGCCGTTCACTGCAGTCTCTCTAGTCAAGCCGCTGTGGACTTCCGTACGAAGGGCTCTCACGCTGCCCCCTTGGTCTGTAGCTCAGGGCTACTTTCTGCTGCTCCTGACATTTTATATCAGGTTCTCTCACTCTGGAAGCCTCTGCCCTCTCTCTGAGATAGTAAGCCCTTTTTGTTCCTGGGTCTCACCCTTAATCAGCAGCAAGGTTCACTTCTAGCTCCTCTTTTGCTAAAGTGGGAACCCGTAGCACTGAAAAGGTCCCCCTGTATGTACTTCCAAAGCTGCAAAGTTCAGGCCCTCATTTCCGTACACTCCAATATCCACCATGGCACCTAGAACATCAATCACTCAGAGGGGATTAAATAAATGAATGAGTGGATGAATGAGCTTTGCAAGCCAGTAGCATGTCATTTCTCAGCACGCCAGTCGACTGTATGTACAAAAAAGGCACCGGAAAGAAACAAATGGCGCAGCTACCAGAGTCCTCATCAAACCTCCATTCCTGTCTTGATGGGAAGCACTACAGAGCTCTGTGTAATTGGAAAGCCTACTTTGGGTCACCAGCCACTCCGCAGGGAATAATTTGTCCATAGAAAGCTCAAGGACAAATCTAAATACCAACAGTACATCTCAACAGGCAGGAAATGAGCAGAGGGGCTATTGCATGGTTACACTGTGGTGCCACAGATATTCCATTCGCCTGCGCTTTGGATCACAAACGCCCTTTCCCTCACTACCACTGACCATGACCCTAATTATTATCACTGTCCTTCAAAATATAGCCAGTCATGTTCTAATTTTCTCTCCCATGACTCCCCAAACCTGTGCTGGAACTGGGATGAAGCCAGACTTCTTTCCTAAACACAGGTAGATATAAACTCTTTGCAAACCCAGTGTCTAGAATAAAACTTGATACCAGCGGGTGGAAGCTAAGAATGATATTCATTGTTCCAGCCTAAAGGTATCTTTAGAGACTCCCACACAGGGTCTGGACTACAGCGCCCCCTAGGGAGGATAGTATTGAGTTGCTCCTACTAAGGATTCTCATGTATTCTAAGGGCTAACATAGATTGCCTCACACAGCCCCAGAACTGGATTTAGTATGACTGGAGCCAGGGAGACTGTACCTCTAACATTCTCTAGGAGATACCTCGATACCTCGCTGTTCTGAGAATTGCTCTTTGCAGAACACAGCTTGTAGAACAGGGGCTGGCCCATCACTAGCCTCAGTACCCATCACTGTCCTCTCCAAAAGATGACGGCAAGGAGAGTGCACCAGAATCAACCATTTGCAGATATTTTATTGCAGTCAAACATTCTCCGAGATCTTGGGAATATGGCTAAGAATATCCCAGAACTGGCTCACAGACATGCCTCGTGGAGTGTCTCCTATTGGCTGACATCAGTATTGACTACCAGATCTCTGACAATGCAAATGAGTACCAGAAATAAGAAGGTTGGGGGAAGGGGAGAAAGTTCTCTTCCCAGAGGAAGGGCTGGGTACCATTTCTGCAGAGCAGGTCCTCATTCTAACATACAGGCTCAACCAGTTCTGTCAACGAAAAAGGCAGCTGTGGAGTCTGGCCACGCCTCTGAAATTAGAGTGTTTTCTCCTTCTGCTTGGCTTCCAGGGTGCCAGCCTAGGCCGTGGTTGACATCTTAGGATGAGGAAAAGATAGCTTCCAGGGGAATCAAATGCCCATCCTCTTAGCATGGTTTCTTACAGCAGAAAGGGCTCACAATACAGATAATCCTCACTGGTAAACTCATTAGAAATGTGAATTCTCGGATTTTATTCAGACCCACTCTTCTCCAGAAGGGGAACCACTAAGCCACCTGTGGTTTTTAGAGGATGCTCCGGGTGACTCTGGCCTCATTAAACCTCAGACGCCCATGTCAGGTAAACGCTCAGCAAGCACACCATCACCCTGCATTTCCTTCCTACGTTACATGGAACCTGGGTACCAAGCATTTCTCTTTACCAGGAGACCAAAGGTAAACAGGATCAGCTCCCAGCATCTTCTGCCCTGAGCTCTGCAGCTTGTTATATGTGAAGCAATTTAAGATTATCCTTCCAAGAGCCCCAAGTGTCTTGTGGTCTGAAGTGATTACACTCCTCTGATTAAAAAGAGCTTTTATTGGCGGTTCCCTAGAGGGCTGATGCCACCAGAAGTAAATAGCCCTGCTCCCCTGTTTGAAAGGTAATTAGAAAGCCATTTGCTCTGATGGTGAGACACCTATCAGACTCCGAAAGAAAGGAGTTTCTTATCTGTTGAAGGACAAAATGAATTAAGTTTGTGAGAGAACACGGTGGTAGGAATCTGGACTCTCTCCTGTTCAGGGAGCTGAGATGGAAACAGTGTAGCCCACACTTTCAGTTCAGAGAGAGAGCTTGTTTCCAGAGCCCTCATCTGGGTGTTGAGCCTTCCCGGAAAGAGAGCGGTGCAGGAGGAGATGGCTTCATCCTTCCCACCACCTGGCCTCTTGCTTGCCTTCTCTACTCTGAGGCCTGATGAAAATAGTACCCCCAATCTCAGCTAAACACATTCTTCTGATTGTCAGCACCAGCTTCGGCAGGTCTTCCAGTGTGCTCTGCAGGACTGCTCAACTGCCACCCCAGCAGACATCTTAGAGCTACCCTCCCAGCTCTCTAGGACCCGCCCCATCCCTATCTCTGGATATAGATGGCCCTTAGCAAGCACATCAGGTGACCCTGGGCTCACAAACATCCACAGTTAGTGCAGCCCTTCTTTCCCTGTGCCCAAACCACCCTATCGTACCCTAAGGATCACAACCCATTTGAGGCTACAGATAACTCCTAGCATTCCCGGTACCAATTCAGTAACAAATCAGGCAAGGTTTCTTTTTTAAAATCTTGGGGTTTTTGGACAGGATATGGGAACTTGCTCCCTTGCATTAGGAGATATACATATATAAAAACATACATACATACATATATATGTATATATATATATATATGCACACACACAAAATCTTAATTAAAATAGTACAAAACAAGCAACAGCTACAGTTGTGTGTGGCCTAAATTTGTGTTCACTATGTGCCAGGAGGAAGAAGGGCTGACATACCGGATCCGAGAAAAGACTACATGGGGCCACCTGGACTAGCACTTTTCCTTTCTCTTATCTCTAGATCTCACGAGTATTTTTTCATACATGTGTGATCAGGCATGTGCCAGAGCAGACTTGTGGGGGTCAAAGGACAACCTGCAGCAGCCAGATATCGCCTTCCCCCATGTGGGCTGTGAGAATCACTAGGGTCCTCAGGCTTGGCTGAGTCATCTCACCGGGCTCATGATTGCCGCTGCAGTGACCTGTATGTGCCTCTTTACAAGGCCCGAAGCTGCTGGCCCCACTCCATGAAAGGGCTCTGCACTGAGGACACACCAAGGACAGCAAAATCCTCCTGTTTAGGGCAACACCTCAGACAGTGAGTTCACTCACCAGGGGGGTTTTTACCTACCCTGAGCCCTCTGTCCTGCACTGGAATCGGCCCCATGTAGGACAGATGTACTAAGTCAATTCAGGGAGGCAGCTTTCTCTGGTGAGGGTTGTTAAAGAGTTATGGGGACCACCAGGAAATTCATGCAAATATTTGGGGCGATTTGTTCAGAGTATGCAAATGTCACATAATTAGTTATCAGGGCTTTTTATGAAAAATTAAATTAGCTGCAATAACGAATCCCACACAAGAATAAGGGTAGTTAACATGGAAAGAGCTCTCATTTCTGCAACTGGAAGGCTGGAGACTGGGATAAACTTCAGGTGATTCTCATTTGTCTATCAATATCATTATTTATATTATTATTTTGTTTTTATTATTACTATTATTTCTGGGGGTCAAACAGCCTAGGGTTCCCAGACTCTGGAAGACCCCTGTGTGGGTGCCATGAACTAGAACCGCCAGTCTGTTTTGGGGACTAGACCAAACAGAACATCACCAAGAGGACATATCAATTGGCCTCTCCTTGTGGATCAGACTCTACTATTTACCAGGACAAAGTCAAACCTCTCCGGAAATCTCGAAATCTCTGTCCCTCTGTCTCAGTCCGCCCAGACAGACAGGCCAGAGAGAATAGAGACTTCCTGCAAATCAGCTTGCAAGACTCTAATAGTCACATCTTCAGCCCAGCCTCTCTGGCTAAAGGCTGTGTTTGCCTCTCACTCTGTCTTGGGAATACAGGAAATAGGCCCCACTGCCTCCTGGCCACTTGAACTGGAAGCCTTCCTTGTTTGTTCAAGGCTGGAAGCATGAATCTCCCAAGGCTCACAAACCTGGGCAAACTGGCTGAAGCAGTAACTGTACCAGTCAGTGGAGCTGTAAACTCTCACACCACTGAGTAGGCCTAAGGCCAGCGGACGGTTTTGCTCATCCTTCACCCATTAATTTCTTTCCAGAAGCCCAGTCATCGACCCAGGCAGAAGTACAGAATGAAGGAGTTAATGTCAGCCTAGGATTCGCTCAGAAGGCTCCACAGTCGCTACAAGGTCCCCATAGGACTGTTTACCTCCTAGCCATACTCCCCCCTCATATCTTGAGCTCAGTTCTCGGGGTTTCAATGGGACAGCCCTTCAACCAGGTGAACCTCGGTTACAGCCAGAGTTTACACCTGCCCACGCACAAGGATACTGTGGAGGCTGCAGCTTTGCGGACATGATAGGTACTTTGCCTTCTAACAGAGGTGCCTCATGCTCTATCCTGCAAAAGAACATCAGTATGTATACATCATTGCAGGCTCTGCATAGGCTTGCTGCTAATGCTTGCTCTGTTCTGACTTAACCCCTCTCAGGCCCCAGAGGAATACAAGGTTGATACCAGAAGAAGCTGACTAGACTCAGTGTTTTAAGAAGTGCCTGAGCCCAGACATTCAGGGAAAGAGAAAAGCGTGAGAGATGATGACAGGCACAGCAAGTCTCGGGTACTTGCTGGCCACCTGGCCAGAGTTCCAGGATCAGCCCCACTCTCCCCACAGAATCTTCTGGTTTGAGAGGAAATGGAAGACAGGTTTGGGCAATGTTAATCCTGTTTGCTCAGATTGCCAGCTCTCTGAATAAGGCTGTTTTAAAGACTCCTTTCTTGTCTCTGCTCCTTGGCAGCTATGAATGACAGGCAGTAGTAGCACACGCGGGGATGGGAACGGTGTGCTTTTTGAACCGTCCTGTGTCTTAGAGGCCCAAGGGGTGCTGAGCAACATATTGTCACTCGAGAATCCAGGGTTGTATTTCAGCTCTATGTGAGCATCATGTACAGAAAGACAAACGTTTTTAGAGACATATTTTTCGCAAAAGAAGAACTCAAAGCTGTACTGAAGTTGAGAGAAAACTTGGTATCTGAATGCAACACCAATAGCTTACAAGGAAAATATGGTTGACAGGGTGGGAACACTTAGCAAAACTAAAAAAGAGCTGGGGCCAGGGATACACCACAGAGCCGGCTGTCCACACGGAAACACCTAGTTCCCTGTCCAGCCGGCTGTCAGAAGCACCTGACTTCTCCTTGACTGTATTCTTGTTCTGTTTCAAGCTCAGTACAGCCCTGGACAAAGGCATCATGTTTGACTCTTATCATTATCCCATTCTGACTACAAATGAACTCTAGAACAAGTCCCAATTCCAAAGTAAACATTTGCCTTACTGCCACCAGTTAGTACCTTCTCAACGTTATACCTCATTGATGACCAATATTAAACATAATTAGCTTTAAATTACTGTGTTTTTACAATTGATTCTACACACACACAAACACACACACACACATGGTTGTCCTATAATTTGCCTGTGTCTAATAATTCTGTTAAACAATAGAAATCTACTACTGTATCTCATAAGTCAATCTGTAAAATGAGTATTGTATTAACCCTTAAGCCCTGATTTCTGTAAAGCCCATTTAATATATAAAGATTAAGTGAAAAGTCAAGAGGTGTGATTAAACACAGTCATTCTAAACTTTAAATACAGTCATGGTTTTTAGAAATTTTTAGTACAGTATGTAAAGATAGTGACCAAGACATCAGTCTGTAGCTAGCAAAGGTCACCCCAGCAGCTTACAGAGAGATTTGTTCCAACAGCAGCATCCCAGCTGCCACTCAGACCCTGGTCCAGGAAAGACGAGGCTGTTTTGGGAAGGAGGTCACTCTGCACACAACACTTTCAATCCTCCACCATGAACTGTGCTCGCTATTTACAGCATGCCACTGAAATGAGTTTCCATCTCTCTTCTACAGATGGAAGCCTGACTTCCGGTGACAAGATCAGACAGGGTAGTTGGCAAAAATCAAGTCTTTCAAGTCCCCCCAAAGCAAAGGTGAAAGCTTACCTTTCCCAGGGTGTTCAATGCTCACTCGGAAGATTCTCACACAAACTGCGCCTGAGAGTCTGTCTTGGGATATTCTTTATCTAGGACGGCCTTTAGCCTCAGAGCTCTGCTGCTTCCTCTTAGGATGAGGAAGGGTATCCAGATCAGATTTCAGAGTGCCTTAGACAGTGAGTCCCAGGAATCACCCGGAAGGCTTGTTGCAACAGACAGCACGTTTCCCCCAGAGCCCTGATTCAGTGCTGGGAAGAGAGACATGAGCATTTGCATTCTGACAAATCCCTAGGGGACCAGGATGCTCAGGCTATTACACAGGGACTCGTTTTCAGAACCACTGAGCTAAAAGCACACCAAACTCCTCTAGGAGTTTAAACACAAAAGGAAAGACTTAATTTTCTTAACATTTAGACCATCTGTAAATAGCATCTATTTATTTATTTGGGGACGTTCCTTAGTTTTTATTAGCATGTATTAGCTATATCTAATAATGGGCTTCCTCATGACATTTCATACATGTATATAATGCATTTCATCATATCTACCCCATTACACTCTCTTCTCTCCCCCTCACTTCCTCTGATCCCTTCTTCACAAACAATTCCGTTCCTAACTGCACATTTCACGTCTTTATTTATTTGCTAAATCAACTGTCTTCATTCTCACTGCTCACGTGCTCATGGGTAAGGGCTATCTAAAGGGGCACAGGCAACTACCAGTCACTGCACCAGTGACGACATGTTTAAAGGGTTCCGGTTGTATGAACCCATTTAATCAGTCAAACGTCAATCACTCCCCAGTGCTTTTCTGAGCCTAGCTTCTGAGTCCAAGACACAGAGAGATAAAGTCACAGCACTCAAAGGCATTCCTGGCTTAAGCTTCAAATACTCTCGTACTTTCTTGCAAACACTCTTAGGCCCAGGTGGCTTCCAAACTACAATGCAGATGAACCTGGAAAAGACAGTTGTAAGGAGCGGCACTCTTCAAACCGGAAGTCGGGGAGGTGCACGAGACACTGGCTGCTCAAAGAGATAATCCCCCATAGGGACAGCTCTGAGAAAGAGAGCTAAGGCTACCCACCCCTTCCTTGAGAAAGTTGAAGGCCCCATGGCATCTTAGTTTCTTGAAGCTTGCTTTTCTCTCAGATTCACTGAGGAAACCTTTCCAAAGCATTTGCTTGGACTTAGACAACAGCTTCGATTCTCCTCGTCAGAACCCATACACAGAAGTACTTTTCACAGGCAGCTGAGTCACTCTGAGAAGGCATAAAAACTGGAAAACCATAGCCCCGCTGATTCTCCCGTGTCTGAGGCTAAGGCAAGGGGATCAGACCGGAGGGGAAAGTTCCCAGGTTTTCCACTAAAGCCTCCACTGAATTGGCCTGAATTTAGCCAAACAGAAGAGAACTTCCTACAGAGTTTCAGAGCTTCTATTCAAGGAACCAAAATGGGGAAATGCGTGTCAAAGCACGTTCTCCACGTCCGCACTAGACACCCACTCCTTCAGCAGTGGCTCTGCAAGCTGCCCAAGCAGCTGGTCTGCGCTAACTGCACTGCCCCACTTCATCTTTACATCCCCGGGGAGACGGGAAGGCAGAAATACAGGCCAGCTTCCTCCACGCCTGCAGACCCACAGCTTTAACAGGCTTTAACAGGCAAGTCTCTTTCCTAGCCGCACAACAAGGAGGGGGCTAGGGAAAGGGAACGGAAGCTGCAGGTATTCAGGTGTACACAGCCACCTTCGAGAAAGGAGAGACCCAAACGCATGTTTATAAAGATAAGGACACACAGATTACAGATTACACTCACAGGCACACACAATATATTTCTATAACAGACATACATATTACATATATTGTATAATACACATAGATATTAGATATGCATATCAAGGATTTTACACATGTATATAAAATATATTTATATGTGTATATAGCATATCTAGATTTTATAGATAATATAGATTTTTATAAGTGTATATGTTTTATAAACATATAAGATTTATGTTTATAAAATATACAGGCTTATATTTGTCTATAACATATTTTTTGTATATAGATTTTATATGTAGATTAACACATATGGATTTTATATATTATTACATCGTTAGATTATATACAACATACATAGATTTAATGTGTCTATAGTATAGAGAGATATATACAGATTACACATAAATCCCACCTAAAGGCATGTGGTGCAAGGTGGCCCGATTGGTAGAAGCAGACCTAAAGTGTCCCATTTCCTTTAAGGCTATATTTCCCTCCATTTGCCTCACACTACCTCCCACTGCCCCTGATGTGATCATCTTGTCATGTTGATTTCCAGGACACCTTGTGAACTGCATGTACTATTCTCTACCCAAACTCCCTCATGTCAGTTTCAGGGAGATAACAGAGAGGAGGGACTGAAGGAAACAGCAGAAGCACAAGGTACAACGGCCAGGGGTCAGAAGATCAGCTGAACTCTGTGTGAATCAAGGCACTTAGGGCAGTATAACTTATTTGTATTTTGTGTGTTTACGTATGTGACATATGTATGTATATATGTTGGGGGTTACATGTACCTGTGTATATGTATCCTGCAGAGGCCAGAGGACAATGGCAGCCGTTCTGCTCTACTGCTCTCTGCCTTACTTCCTTGAGACAAGGTCTTTCACTGAACCTGGAGCTAGGCTAACAGCCAGCAAGCTTTAGGCATCCTGCTGTCTGCCCTCTGCCCCTGGCTCTGGGGTTAAAGGGCTGCTTCACCTTGTCTAGCTTTGTACAGGGGAAGTGGGGATTTGAACTGAGATCCCTCCAGAATCTGTGCTTACCCACTGAGCTACCTCTCCAATATATTTTAAGAAGAAAAAAAAACCACTTGAAATTCACTAGGCATGCAGAACTATAGTTTGAAGGGACTATTTTAGACCTTTTCCTGCCACAGATATGATTCCCAGAGTCTTCAAGGCCTGGATCGTCTTTGACAAACTCTGGCAGTTAAGTTGTTAAATGTTTAAAAGTTTTAAATATTGAACACATAATGGAGGCATGGAAAATCAGAGACTGAACTCAATTATAGTGTGTTGGTAACAAGGAATGAAAGGTACTAATTCATCTGGGGAGGTCCACAGATTCATCTACAAATGACAGATATGTATATAAACATTATCTGAAGGGCAGACTACATACAGGGGTTCCAATTTCATTTTAAATGAGCTGACATTTCAGCCCCATATGAACAGTTCTGAGATATCATTAAGTGCCAGGTACTTTCAAGGGAAGAACAACTCACAGTGAATCTTCTAGCATGAGAATTTTATTCCCTTCGGAGATCCATAATCCAAGGACAAATGATGAAATACGGTCTGTATGTGGAAATAGCCGGGGGTAACTGTGAGCCTCATGTTACAAAGGAGGAGGCAATAAAAAGGAATTCAATTAAATTTAGAGTCTCCTTTAAATGTTTCCTGTATCCGAGAGTATCAGTCATGCATTCTTTTACACCGAAGGGGACTGTGGAGATAGATCACTTAGTGAAATGTTTTCTGTACAAGCATGAGGACCCGAGTTCTAGCCTACAGAACCCATGTAAGAAAAAAAGAGGAGGGGGAAGGAGGAGTGAAAGGGGAGGGAAAAGGAAGAAGTAAAGAAGGAAGAAGAAAGGAGGGAGGGAGGGAGGGAGGGAGGGAGGGAGGGAGGGAGGGAGGGAGGGAAGGAGGGAGGGAGGCAGCCTGACATAGTGCTACATGCCCATATCTTAGGTGTAGATTACTGGGATGATCCTTGAGCCTCCCTGGTCTGCCAGCCTCAACAAATAAGTGAGCTCCAAATTCACTGAGAAGCCCTGCCTCAGACAAAAAGGTGGCTGGCCGGTGAGATGGCTCAGTAGGTAAAGGCACTTGCCACCAAGCCTGACAACCAGAGTTCAATCCCTGGGACCTACAGTGAAAAGACAGAAAATTGTCCTCTGATCTTTATGAGCACCTGTGTGTGTGCATGTGAGTATGTGTGTGTATGCACACATATACACACATAAAATAATGTTACAAAAGTTAAAATATATAAGATATGAGTGATTGAAGACATTGAACATGACACTTGATGTTGTCTTCGACTCCATATACAAACACACAGACACATGCATACCTATACACACAAACATGCACAAATACATGCACACATGAACAAAAAGAATAGCAGTGTGTAAGCCTCTTAATTACTTGATGAACGACTTTCTGTACCACTCATTAGTAACTGCAGCCTGAAGTCTTGGGCACAAATACACAGTTCACATAGTTAGGTTTCAAACCTGGAACAAACATTGAGGTGTCTGTTTAACACTCAAAGGGGACACTGCCCTCCAGGTTCTCCCTGGATCCTTCATTCCCCATCTGTTACAGGGCCCTCCTGGCTGGCACACCCAGTCCCCTACTATGGACTTCTCCAGCCCAGGGGCTGGGCTGCCCTTCCCTATAGAAATCAGACATTGTGGTTGCAGATTTTTGCACTTCTGGGCCTCTTGGCTGCTGCACCTGGTTTTCCCCTCTCTTCTTCTTTCCCTTGTACCTTTTCCTCCAAGACAAGGCCTAAGGTCATGAGCATTCTGGACTCTCCAGATGCCCCTTCCTCTGGCTATTCTCTCCCATGTATCTACAATGAACTTTCTCATCTGCCATACCTAGGAACACTCATGTTTTCTTTCCCTTTTTATTTCTTTTTTTTTTCATTTGGTGCCAAAACCTGGAACTAATCATCTTCCTATCCTTTTTATTTCTTTTTCCCATTCACTTTTATTTCGTTTCATGCGCAGACATGCACATGTATTCATATGCACATACATCAGCCAGGAACTATGCTGTCACTCTTAAAGTAAATCTGGGTACACACAAGTGTCTGTGTGTGTGTGTGTGTGTGTGTGTGTGTGCTTGTATATATGTGTGTACATAAAAAAAATAACAAATATCCTAAAGCCAGATTCCGGGCTCATAATATCTGTAATATCTGCTCTTGAGAAACGGAGCCAGGATGGACGTTCATGGTCATCCTTGGCTACACAGAAAGTTCAGAGCCAACCTGGGATAAAAGAGTCCCTGTCTCAATAAAAGAAGAAGAAAAGAATAATAGATAGAATTATCCTTGACTGAGGCAGAATTTTTGCACTATTATTGCGTATAATTGTGCTGTGTCAATTAAGACTTGCATCAGTTCTTAGGCTGCATACAAATATTTATAGTCTTTTGTCCTTTATGTGCTGGCAGGATATAATAGTTTAAGACACCCTGGCAGAAGTGTAAACGATGAATGGCAAACAACTGGCAGGTCCCTCCCAAGCTCTCCATTAATGATTAAATGGCACCGTCTGATGACTTACTCAGCTGCCAGAAGACAATAAAACATAACTAAATCTGTCAATTAGCATTTTCATCTTCCTTTCTGACAGAGCTTAATGGCACCTGTGAAACGCGATTTCCAGCCAGGAGCCCTTTGACATTTTCCCTTTCCTCCGGTGCTTTCCCGCTGTTGCTCCTGTTCTCGCTGAGAGGCCGCGTGTGCTGGCCCACTGAGGTAGATGCATCATCGTCCAGGAAAGGAAAGCAATTACTGCAGCCGTGCTAAATCTCAGGGGCAGCTTGGGTCTTGCTGCTCCACTTAAGTGCATAAACAGCCAACCCAGGACAGGCTTTAAGAGGCTGCGTCTTAGCAACAGAAGTTGTGCGCCAGGTTGATGTTACCTGAGATGCCCATTAAAGGATGAGGAGCTGCCAGACAAGAGGGCCTGCCGGTATCTATCCGCAACTCCCCTGGTAGGGGAGCATGCTTCATCCCCACACAGGAAATGACAAGCTGTGGCAGGGAAGAGGCCCCATTGACTTTCTGCCACAATGACTATGGGTCCCTGGGTTTCAGGACAGTGCCTTAGGCCTGTTGGGCTGTGAATGCATTTCCTGCTGCTGAAGTCAGTGCTTATCTTTATAGCCTCCAGCCATTCCCCAGTTCCCTCCTGGGTAGCTCTCCTGTGGTGCCTGTGCTGACCCTTGCCCAACACTGTCCTCTCCAAAGACTCAAGACAGGAGATTGCAGCTGACAGAGGCAATGGTGTCCTGGGGTTACTTCAGAGCCCCCTCACATAAACCTTCCATTAGATGGGACTATTTCAATTGTCCCTAAGCTTTGGACTCAAGTGCTCTGATATATGTACTCAATGTAACATTTTCTCCTGTATTATTCTCTAATTCATCGGGGCTTTACTGTGGGAAAGAAATCACCTTAAACATATCATCAAGGCCCAAAGTGCAGCATCTCAGACTAAATAAATATGGAACGTGTTGATGAATCAGAATCCAACTACCTAATGTATCCAGTTAAGCAGAATCCAGCTGAAAGAAGAAACAAGAACTTAGCACACAGGACCTCGCAGACAATAAGGCAGGCTTGAGGGAGGCGTGTAGACCAAAGAAGCCCCTGTAGCAGGAGCTGGAGGAAGGGTGGATATGGGAGCATGGAAGAAGATATCTTAATTAAGGGAGCCATTTTAGGGTTGGTGAGAGACTTGGCTCTAGAGGGGATCCCAGGTGTCCAAGGGGATGTTCCCAGCTAGGTCCTTGGGCAGCAGAGGAGAGGGTGCCTGAACTGGCCTTATCCCATAGCCACACTTATGAGTATCTTGAATATCACCATAGAACCTTCATCTGGCAATGGATGGAGATAGAGACAGAGACCCTTACTGGACCCTCACTGAGCTCCCAAGGTCCAGATGAAGAGCAGAAGGAGGGAGAAGATGAGCAAGGAAGTCAGGACCGCGAGGAGTGCATCCACCCACTGAGATGGTGGGGCTGATCTAATAGGAGCTCACCAAGGCCAGCTGGACAGGGACTGAAAAAGCATGTGATCAAACCGGACTTTCTGAATGTGGCTGACAATGAGGGCTGACTAAGAAGCCAATGATAATGACACTGGGATTTGTCTCTACTGCATGTACTGGCTTTTTGGGAGCCTAGTCTGTTTGGATGCACACCTTCCAAGACCTGGATGGAACGGGGAGGTCCATGGACTTCCCACAGGGCAGGGTACCCTGACTTCTCTTAGGACTGGAGAGGAAGGCAGAGGGGAAGGGGGAAGAAAAATGGGAGGAGGTGGAAATTTTTAATAATAAAAAAAGAATGTAGCACATAGGATTACTTGAGTCAAAAAAATTAGCCTCAAAGTTTTCTGTGGAGTCAATTCTACCACGCAGTAGTTTTTACCGAGAGAGAGATGGGGGGGGGGAGAGAGAGAGAGAGAGAGAGAGAGAGAGAGAGAGAGAGAAACAGAGGCAGAAAACAGAGAGTTTCACAGTATAGTGTAACACATGCATGTTACAAAGGCAAAGAGCAGTATTGGATGTCTTCCTCAATTGCTCTATCCTATGTTTTGAGACAGGGTCTCTTATTGCCTTGGAGCTCACTGCTTTCCTGCCCTGGCTGGCCAGTGAGTCAAGATATCTTCATTTCCCTGCTTCTCTAAATAAGATTACAGATATGGGGTTTAGGTATCCAAATAAGGAATCTCAACCAACCCTGCATGAGCGTGGAGCTTTCTCTACTGAGCCATATCCTCAGCCCCTTGATCTTATAAAGTAATGAGTTTTCACCCTGAGACAACAGTCTTACAGGCACTCTTTATGCCATGAATATTTGCTGGCATTTTGGAATTAAAGGAAAAAAATTCTCCTGTATTTTAACTTTGTTAGGATTTTGGAGTTAATGATAATATTGTAGGCAGAATATGAACCCATACATCCTGGATCTTGGCATTTCTGAGGAATTCTTTTTCCCTGCTATGTCTCAGCCTCCAAGAGAGGACTATATGCTTTCCTTCTTACACCAGATGGGTGGCCAGCAGGAGTCTAAACAACCTGCCCAGAGTTCAAGAGCAGGAGCATTTAAGTTGACGGCACAGCTGAGATGAAGGGGTTGTGGGCTAGAACTCCGCATCAGCTGTAACTACAGAGTTGGAGTCCCTGGCATCAACTGCCTAAAGACTGTTGGTTTGTTTTATGTAAATTTCTGGTTTCAAAGGCATAACTTCTATTAACAAGGAATGGGACCCCTTGTAACTTTTCATTTGGAATAATTAAAACTATAAAATCCAGGCCAGTGACATGGCTTACCATGTTAAAGTGCTTGCCACACAAGCCACAGACTTGAATTTGTTCCATGGAATCTATGGTGGAAGGAGAAAATCAACTTTTGTTCTTGTCAAAACAAAACAAAAGATGCAGGAATGTTAGATGTTTAGGTACCCCTCCCCTTTTTTTCCAGATAAATCCAAGAGTCTTAAGTGTGGAGAGGTTAAATTCTCATCACTTGGAATCCCTCAGTGCTGAGTTGAAAGCCCTGCCCTTGGTTCTAAATATATCACCAGGGACTGGTTAATGGTTGCTGCTTCCTCCATGGTGGGGCCAACCTAGAGCATTGCTAGGCTTCAAAAAGCAGAGTATGGGAGGTAAAGTCATGCAGGAAAAACTCAACAGCCATCTATTTCTACATATTAACCAGACTGTCGCCTTAGTAACCGCCTAGTTACTGTTACAGCCTGCTGGGAATGAGGAAATCCAACCCCCTTCCATGGTCTGTCAATGTTTCCCACAACCGCACCGGAGGACATACCAAGAGCCAACTAGACCATTCATTGTTCACCAGCATACTGCAGATCAGTCTGGTTACAAATACCTTCCAAAACCCTTTTGTCCCTGTTTGTTTGTTTATTTACTTACTTACTTTCTTATCTGTTTGTATGTGGGGATATGCATGTTCCCATGTCTGGTGCACGTGTGTGTTCAGGTCAAAGGTCTGGTATGGTTTCACAGTGCAATCTACATTATTTTTTGAAACCGGGTCTCTTATTGGCACCTGGAGCTTGTTGATTTAGATAGGCTGCCTGGGTGTGGGTTCTTTCTACCTCTCCACATTATATAGACATAAAAAAGGATCACTTCCCTCGGGCATGAAGACTAAATTTCCTTAGCAAGCTGTTCCCCCAATTAGAACTGTCAGTTTCCTGAGGTTGCTGTTATCTTAAGACAGGAGTGCATGCTCTCTTAATATGGAGATCACTACATATGTGCCAGAAACCATTTGCAAAAGTCATGAATGAGGCTGAGGAGATGTCTCAGTTAAAGTAATTGCTCACCATGCACAAACCCCTGGGTTTAAGCCCCAGCACACAGTAAAGTGGGTATGGTTGTACATTGCCTTTAATCCTAGCTCTGGGGAAGTAGAGATGGAAAGATCAGGAGTTCAAGGGTAACCCTGGCTGTCTGTATAGGTAACTGAAGGACATCTCAAGCTAGATATCCTGTCTCAAAAACAGAATCATGAATGAAGGTGCCCTTCCTATTCATGGGTACAGAAAACAGTTTCTATTGCCATTTGCATCTTGTTAAGAGGGATCCTACCAAATTCTTTCAGCTAGCTGCTACAGCTGGAGCTGTCCTGATGCTAGGAATGAGACGGGACTAGAAAGTCACCACTAGAGCCATCTGCCCACGGTCACTCACAACCACCTTTAACAGTGGCAAACACCTATGCAGAGCTCATAATACATCACACACTGAGCAAATTATTTTGCACTAAGTACCTTCCTTAAGCATCATGTGGCTGGAGATGCAAGCACCTGTCAATCTGACTTTATAGAATCTAAATTAAGCACAGAGCAGTCAAGTGACCCAAGCAGCTTGCCATGGAATCCAAGGAAGGTTTCAGAGGATTTGGGATACATATATAAGCACTCTCCTTTCTGAGCTACAAGCATTGGCGTCTTCCTGGCATTATTTTATTATTTTTAACACGTGTGTGTGTCTGTGTTTCTGTGTGTGTCTATGTGTGAGGGTGGGTATATTCAAGTGTACATTTGTCAGAAGAGATTGTCAGATCCCTCGGAGCTGGAGCTACAGAACCTTGTGAACTACAGGATACAGCTGCTGGGAACTGAACTCCAGTCTTGTATAAAGGAAGAAATGCTCTTAACCTCTGAGTCATCTGCCATTCTTCATCAAAGCTGGAAAGCCAGACCAAAGTAAGCTCATGGCTCTCCTTGACTATGAAGACCTACTCCAAATGTCAGTCCTTCCAATTCCAGTGATTCTTCCTTCTGGTTGGCTAACGGGGCTCTGGCTGGGTGACTCCACGTGCCTCTTCATTCATTTGCAGAAACACAGGCATGTAAAGATGGAAGGTATTGCGTGTACTTGTTACTGTGTGGAGATGCACAGGCGTGTGAATGCATGTGGAGCCCAAAGTACAATTGTGGCTGTCTTCTTCAACCACTCCTCTTGGTTCCTGAAGCATGGTTGTCACTCAACCTGGAGTTCACTGATTTTACTAGGTTGGCTAGCCAGTGAGTCCCTGAGGATCCATGTGTTTCCACCCGTTAGTGATGGGATTATAGGCATGTGCCATCTTGTGATGTGCAGCTTTCTTATCTGAGTTCTGATGACTGAACTTGGGTCCTCATGTTTAGAAAGCGAGCACTGCACTGACCGAGCCTCTCTCCAGTCCAGTACCTTTCACTAGCCCCTCCCAGATGACCAGACCTCCAGCACGCATGACTTAGGAGGATCACTGAAGAAACAATGCTAGCACGTACAGAAGATGAGTCTCTCTGAATAAAAACAGCCTTTCTTTATCTTGTCTTAACACTCCTGTTTCTGTCTCCAGCAGTGGGGTCACAAGTGCTCACTGCCTCAGTGGCTTTGGGGGATTTGGCCTCAGGTACTCTTGGCTGGCGTGGCAAGCCCTTCACTGACTGCTGACTGAATCGCCTTCACAGCTCAAAGACGGAAGGTCTTGTCATTCACACACAGAGAGTTCTAGAAGTTAGTCTGGAGCCTCAGCATGTCACAAAAGAAAAAAGGACCTTTAATCCCGCCAGCATCTCACCTGGGTCACAAATCTTCCCTTTTAAGCTGTCGTTTGTTCCATAAAAAATGTGAAGAATAAGAAACCATAAAATGTTAAATAAAAAATTTTAGCATAATTATGTATCGATTGTGTGTACATATCTTCATGCTCAGAAATTCTGTGCTATCATTAAAAGACCCATAAAATGCTGAGTTTAAGTAATTACTCACTTCCTATACTACCACAGTGATCAATCGCCCATTATGAAATCACTGCCTCCCTTAAGAAGCACTTTTCTAAGTGAAGTAATTAGAAATGAAATGTAACTTTCTGTTTATGTTCTGAATAGGAATTTTATACATTCATCAGAGTATTAAAAACTTCAGCTATGATATGAATGAAAGGAATAACGTGTCCAGCTTCCATCTGACTATGGGTTTGAAGGCCCCTGCTCCTTAGAACACATGACAGATTATCACCATATGAGACTGATCGCTGAACACTCATACAACAAGCTGGGTGTCAGGCCTGTGTTCAAGGTCTGTTTGGCTACGCTATGACTGACTTCAATGTTTTCCTTCACAACCCAAAGCTGCTTTGCGATATCTACGTGGCCCTGTTGCGGTACAAACAGGAACAATTTCAGCAAAATCTGTGTGATCTAAGCTTTTGGGAATTCAACCACTCTTTCCCCCTACTCCCCAATGTGTTTTCAGCAACACAAAGTAAGAGTTGCATGCAATTTTTAAAAAAAAATGAAGCTGCCAGAAGAAAGAACCTTCTAAAATAATGAGAAGTCTCTGGCATTTTTTCTCTTCGGATCTGTGAAAAGAACACAAGGCTCTACTCACAGGGGGTAGGGGGCAGGGAAATCTGTGAAATATGGGCTGAAGACCCAGGTTTCTGAGCTCTTTTTAATGACACATATAAACAACGGGCTGCTTTGGTCTCCACCAGCCTGGACTGTAGAATAAGGAGGGGAACGGCCATGACTTAACATATGCGACTCTTCCTGCTGTGAAGGGGAGATAATTGAACCAGTAGACCGGACGGACGGCTAGAACAGAGATGGAGTAGCCATATTTTAACCAAACATCCTAATATACTCAATGGGAGCCATTAATTTATTTCTACCAAGACAGATGGCCTTATCCTTGATACCATGGGGAGAAATAATTAGAAAAAGTTGAGCCAGAGTAAAAGCGATAGGCTGTCTTCTGACACAGTGATTCTTCAGTTTGTAATTAGCAACTGATAAAGTGCTGTGTATGTTAACTTTGAGCAGCTCAGCTCATTCTTTAAAACACCAATCCCGTTGTCTTTCCAAAGTGCCTTTCATTGACGTCGTCTCCCTTTTCCTCAGTCTATAGTCAGACCACACTACTCCCGGGAAAGGATGTGAAGGAATAACATGGTTTACCAGGTAGAGTTCTACAAAGCTCAGTGTGGCCTTTGTTTGAAACACATCAGGAACTGGCAAGGTGACCCAGCATGGAAAGGTGACTGTCCTGATAACCTAAGTTGATCCCTGGGGCCCACATGGTAGAAAGTGAGAACCAACTTCTGTAATTTTTTCTCTGAGCTCCAGATGGCATTGCACACACCCATGTGACCACAGATGTGCATATAAGCACATACACATAGATATGAGCTATGAAAATTAAAACAAGAGAAATGTCTTAGAGCTCTGTCAGACTAGAGAAACATCCAACGTCTTACGGCTCTCTGGAGTCAACTGGTTTGTTGGTTGGTTGGTTGATTTTGTAACTGTACAGTTAGCATTGTCTTGTTTTAACTGAGGATAATGAATTTGAGCAATCACTTTAGGAATGGAAGAAATGCACACTCCTTGTTGATTCATCTTAAAGAATAACCGAAGAGCTCATTTCCCTCCCATAAACCTTATCAAGCTAAGTTTGACCACAGAGCCCTGGAATCAGAATCTTGAGACTCTATTCTTCTCTGTCCTACAAGGTCTTAGTGAGACTGGGCTGGGGATGCCCCACTGGCAGGGTGAGCTGGGGGTGCCTTGCTGGCAGGATGGGCTGGGGGTACCTCACTGTCAGGGTGAGCTGGGGATGCTTCCCTGGCAGGGTGAGCTGGGGATGCCTCACAGGCTGGGAAGATACGCACTGCCTGCTCTTGCAGAGGACCCACCTGGTTCAATTCATAGCACCCATACCTGATGGTTCACAAACGCTTGTAACTCCATCTCCAGGGGATCCAAGGCATCCAACAACCTCCCACATGTGCATACACATACACGCATACACACATACACATACACATACATAAATAAAACATATTAAGTCTTTTTTAAAGAATCCTGTAAGATTTTATTATTAATTACTTTTAATTCTCCAGAATTGTAAGTATCTAGTCATTTTGATTTACCAAAATCATGTTAGATAGATATATCTAAACAGATAATGGGTGGAGAAGAGGTAAATTAGATATAATACCTGTCCTCCAAGATTTCCATAATTCCCTGAAAAGCCAAGAGAAGCAGTGGATGACCCATCTGTAGCCTTTTACAGGGACCAGGTGATAGCTCCATTGATAAAATCCAGATCCCCCAGAATTCAAGAAAAGCTCTGTGTGTGTGCCATCCCATCTATCTCCCCAGGGCACAAGAAGCAGACTGGAATCTCCAGAGCCAGCTGTCTAGTTAGCGCAGCTAAACTGGCAAGCTTTGCATTCAGGGAGAGACCCGGCCTCAGCAAATAAAGTGGACATGATCTCTCGCCTCCACACGTAAGCAGTTAGGGCAGTGGGACTTTGCAATGACACAGTTATTTGGGGGCCACCCACACTCCTGTAACTCCTCACTCAAGCTCTGTAAGAAAGCCTAATAAAGTCTCTGCTTCACAAAGCTGAGCTTGGATGAAACTGCTATCTTGCCTTGCCCTACCAGGAGTAAAAGGGACATTAAAAAGTTAATGCAAAAGCATGCCGCATGAGATTTTGTTTGTTTGTTTGTTGTTTTGTTTCTCAAAACAGGGTTTCTCTGTGTAACAGCCCTAGCTGTCCTGAAACTAGCTCTGTAGACCAGGCTGGCCTCGAACTCACAGAGATCTGCCTGCCTCTGCCTCCTGAGTGCTGGGATTAAAGGCATGTGCCACCACCACTCAGTGATGTAAGATCTCTTAACTCCATCACTAAACCCCAGAAATCTTGACTATGTCTTTTTCGGGGAGCGAGGGTTCTCAGCCCTCTTTGGACATGACCACAAAGGAGTGGGGAGCAAAGAGCATGCGCGTCCCACCCCAGGGATTCTAATGTAATCGCTGCACAGTGAGCTGACTTACAGATGTATCTGAATGTAGTTTTAATTTCTTTTAACTGAACAAGGAGCAGAAGATATGATGGCAGGACGACAGAACTGAAGGTCTCACTGCAAGGAAGATACTCTCCAAAGTCCTCTATGAGTAGAGGGCTGGGTGGTCCATGAGGTCAAGACGATTATGTCATGGCATTGAAAGAGACTGCAACAGAGCAGAAGCTCCTTGGAGACAGAGGAATTGAAGAGTCTTTGGTAGGCTTCGGGTTGACAAAGAGTGAAGGTGACCAGATCAAAGTTCAACAGTCACAAAAAGAAGCAGGACATGTTTGTTCAGTACAACTGAGCCCCAGACACTTATATATAAGGTATAGCACTTTGACAAGGCTCTACAACTGTTCATATTGAGTCCCAACTTTAGAGGATCAAACCTCACCAGGGAGACAAAGCTCTAGGCATGTATGGAGGGGGTTTCTAGATTGGGGTGGGAAGAACCAAAATGAGTGTGGGTGGCACCAACCCCTGTGCTGACTAAAGCAGAGCAGAAAAGAAAGTCCCTGATCAGTGCTTGCCTCCCTCGCTGCACACACACACACACACACACACACACACACACACACACGCATACACACACACGCATACACACACACATGCACGCACACATGTACGCACACACACACACACACACACACACACACACACACACACAAATTTAAAAGTAAATATGCCCAATAGTGGCATTCAAAGTAAAATCCATCCTATGTTGGACACCGGCTTGTGTGACTCCGCCCCTCCAGCTTTGGGATCGGCATCATATCAGCATCAAGCTAATAGGGGTTGTCTTCAGCAGACACTTCTCTCCCATAATCCCTGTTCCAATGAGGAGAGGCCAACGCGAAGGGCAGCTGTGAATGACCACTTCGCTCTGCCCTCTGCCTAAATCAGTTGAACAAGGAGAGGAGCTATTCCCTCGGAGATCCGAAGTGGTGACAGTCTGTGGTTGGGTCTGGAATATTTGCTTCCGTGGAAAGGACAAAGCGCTAGAGGTGGGGCCAGAGACTCCAAACACTGTTCTCAAGGAGGAAGAAAAATTAGAGGCAGAGAAAAGAAGGACATGAATCAGGGACAATTCCAGTCAATGCCCCTGCTTCAAACTCCTTAGACATATTTGCATTTACGGCAAGATGCCAGAGTCATTTATGTGTGTCTGTGGCTCAGGTCAGCTTCTCTCACTGAAAGCCACAGGGGTTGGGAACAAGATATAGTTCCTGTCTCCCCCTCCTCTGTCTGCTGTCTATTTCTTCCAGAGGACTAGAGTTCAGATCCTCAGACCCACGACACGTGGCTCACAAATGCCTGTAGAACTCTAACTCCAGAAGATCCAACACCCTCTTCTGGACCCCCTGCACACACCACACCACACCACACCATACCACACACACACACACACACACACAGTGCCATGTGGGAAAGGAATCACATAAATTAAAAAAAAATCAGTAATGACCTATTGTGTGATGCCTGGTGGAGCTAGCCACTGGCTAACCACAGATGCCAGCCAGGCAGTGGTGGCACATGGCTTTAATCTCAGCATTCGTGGCTACACTTTTAATCCCAGCACTCAGGAGGTGAAGACAGGAAGTGACAAGGCAGGGCATAGACAGGATCTGAGCACTTTTAGATGCAGGAACAAGACAGGTAGGAAGCAACTGGCAGCTGCTCCCGGTTCTCTGATCTTTAGGGGGTTCCCCTACAATATTTGATTCCTGATTGTTTATTATTAAGACTAATTAGACTAGTGCTTCAGTGACTGTGGTGTGATGACATACACCAGCAACCTCAATACTGGGAAAGCTAAAGCAAGAGGATGATGTGTTCCAGGCTAGCCCAGGGTATATAGTGTGACCCTGACTTCAAAACAATTATTATAAATCAAGAATAAAGTAAAATTGCACTCAAATTTCAAATAAGCCACTCGCAGAACATAGCTACCAAGTCAGCAGGGAGCTGTCCTATAAACCCTGCACCACTTTATGTGGAGAAACTTACTTCAACGTCGCTCTAATATTATAACTATTATTTTATTCTCTATTTAGTGTGGCTAAAACATTTGTTTCGTTTTGGCAGGAGGGATGTGTGCACGTGTGTATGCACATGTATGTACATGTCAGAGGCTAAAGCTGATGTCCATTCCCTTCCTTAATTGCTCTCTACCATAGCTTTTGAGACAAAGACTCTCACTGAACCTGGAGCTCACTGGTTTGGTTAGGTTGGCTGGCAAAAATCCCTAGGACCCTCCTGTCTCCATTTCCCCAGCTCTGTGATTACAGACATTGATGTCACCCAGCTTTTGGATACGGGTTCTGGGGATGGAAAAACTGACAAACACTTTACCACCTAGGTCGTCTCCTGGTCCTAGAAATGTAGTTGTAAGAATGGGTCAAACCTAGAGGATCCTCTGCCTTGAGTCCTGATGTGTCCGTGCTATAAAATCCAAACGTTTTTCCTGCTGGTAGTTACTAATGAAGGGCAGCTGACCATCCTTGTACAGTTGTTTTATCTAATCAGTACTGCATCTGGCTGCCTGATGGGGACAGTTTATAAGAAATAATAAAACTAATAGTAAGAATAATGTAGAATATCTAACTTCAGAGATCCCTACGTATGCAAATGAAGTTAAAAATAAGCAAATACCAAAATCTCTCTCCCGAGAGGTCTTCTAGAGCTGGCATGTTCTCGCTCAGGCTGAGTAAGATAAAAATGGTTCTTTGCCAAGTAGCTCTCAGGCATTATTTTTAATTTTTAAATCTTTAATGATGTGTATGCATGGGCAGGCATGTGTTAATTCTGAGCTCAGTGCTCACAAAGGACAAAAGAAGGCATCAGACCAGAGCTGGAGCCACAGGTGGTCGCGAGCCATCAGAGACAGGCGCTGAAGGCAAACCCAGGTCCACTGCAAGGGCAGCGTATGTTCTTACCTCTGAGCCCACTCTCCAGCCTGTATTCTTCCAGAAGCCCTGTCTTCATTCCTAATGATCTAAAAATGCTGTGCCAACTCCTTCCTTCTTTCTGTCCCTCCAAAAGAGCAGGGGAAGTGAAAACGATTTACTCATGGTTATTCTAACTGCTCCTCTAACCCCATCATTCCAAACAGTCTGCACTGCCTGGCTTGGGGGAAAAAGGAGGGACAAGGAGGCAGGTAAGTGAACATGTGTTTCTCAGCCATCAGATGACTGCCTGGGAAAGTCTGCAACCATGATCTGGGGAAAAGTAGGAAGTTAAGGCCTCCCAGGCCTACAGACAAGCCAGCCTGGAGTCTGCCTGGCGCTGTCAGAAGTCCTGATCCTGCTTAGCCAATGAGGGGCGACCACCATGTAAAGTCAATGGATGGGAACACCTGGGCGCTGGGAGGATATATAAGGTTCTCCCCGTTGCTAAGTAAACGCATCTGCTGTTTCCCTTTCACTGACTCCCGTTGCTTACGTCATTGACGGCATGCTTTCTCACCCCTTCTCCCAATGAAGCCATTAGGACCCAGCTACAGATAAAGGCAGATCCCATGGTTCCTGCCTTCTCCCTTGACAGCAACAGGGCACTGCAGCCTCCCTTTCCCAGCCTCCTGAGCACCCTGACCTTTAAGCAGCTGGACCAGTGCAGCCATTCTCCTGAAACTCCTCCAGCAGGCTCACCCTGAGGACACTGGATCCTGAAGAAAGGCAACAGCTTAGTTTTGTTTGTTTGTTTTAAAAGAGGTTTATTTATATTTATTTTATGTGGATTGGTGTTTTGCCTGCATGTATGTCTGTGTGAGGGTACCTCTTGGAATTGTAGTCACAGACAGTTGTGAACTGCCATGTGGGTATTTGGAATTGAACCCAGGTCCTCTGGAAGAGCAGCCAGTACTCTTAACTGCTGAGTAATCTCTCCAGCCCAGCTTAGCTTCTTAATGAAGCTTGGAGATACTGGTGCACATCTTTTCTTTGCTTAGCCCTGTGGGTCAGAGCTGTTGGCTTCCTGCTCATTTTTCCTTCTTATTTTTAATGTATTTTCATATGTATTTGTGTGTGTGTGTGTGTGTGTGTGTGTGTGTGTGTGCGCGTATTCTTTTTTTTTTGTTTTGTTTTTTGTTTTTTGAGACAGGGTTTCTCTGCAGCTTTAGAGCCTGTCCTGGAGCTAGGTGTGTGCGTATTCATGTAACATATCTAGGGGGCATATAGAGGTCATAAGAGGGTTCCGAAGCCCTACAGTTGGAGTTATACATGGTTGTACACCCTGGCCCACATGAGTGATAGGACTAAACATGGGTCCTCTGAAAAAGTAGTGTGTGTTCTTATCCATTCAGCCATCTCTCCTGCCCTGACTTTTTTCCTTTTGCTTATTTGTTTATTTGCTTATGATTTTGGAAATTGGTTCTTCCACCTTGAATCCATCAGGTTCAAAATCATTGGCAGATTCTAGGGATTTTCTTGATGGGACTCCCAAGACGTCAGAGAAGTGAGATGCCTAACGGGAACCTACTGTCTTTATAGCCTGAGTCTCTTCTACCAGTGGACTCCCTCCAGCTCCCAACACTATGTTATTCTGGACTTGTCCAGTCTGTGTTACTACTGTCTCCTCTTGACTGTTTACAGTACACCACCTGTCCATTCTCAGCAACCACAGCAACATTCATTCAGTTTTCATTGCAAAATAATTTCAGATGCACAGAAGTTTCAAACATCAGAATAGAGAATTCCTGGTATCCTTTACCTACTTTCCAATGATAACATTTTACATGACCTAGACATAATATACAGAAATGGTCATGGCACACACAGATTTCTGTAAAGTCACATTAGGGTAAGTACAAACTTGATATTGATCATGCAACCTTACTTACTTTGCTAAAACTATTACTATTGATTCTACTTCCAATCACTCATGTGTGTGTGTGTTTATGTGTGTGTGTGCGTGCGTGCCAAAGAACAACCTCAGATAAATATTGTACCTGTCATTCTAACTCAGGTAGGGCGGTTTGGGCTCTCACTGGTTGTACCAGCGCTCCTGTCCTTCCAGTACTGACTGGTCTCTGAGCTGTGGGGTCCAGGTGACAGACATAGTCACTTCACCATATGTTGTCGTTGTCTAGTCTGGCCTGCACAGACCACAACTCTGCCTCCTTCTCTTGAGCCCCGTGATGCAAACCTTCCTTCAGTACAAGATAGGAACTGGGTTGTACACTATTTCTTTCTGCCACGAGGACTTTGCACATGTTGGTCTCTCTGCCTGAAGCATCCCACATCACCTGCTCTTTTGCTTGGTCAGATTCTATTCTCTTGGTGAAACTATTTCTATTCCTAAAAAATCCCAGGTCACTCTTCTACACACACACACACACACACACACACACACACACGTGCGCGAGCACACATACACACAGAGGATTGACTATTCCTCCAAATTGCCTATAACGGTTCTAATTTTACTATTTTATCTATAAATAAAGCACAATCTAGATGAGTTAGGGATATAGCCCCGTGCTTCAGGGCATTTACTGCTCTTCAGAAGAATCTCAGTGTGGTTCCTGGCAACCATGCCAGGAGACTCACAAGCACCTGTACTCTAGCTCCTGAGGATCCAATGCCCTCTTGTATGCTCTCTCTCTCTCTCTCTCTCTCACACACACACACACACACACACACACACACACACACGTCATGAAAGCAGAAAGTGAACAGGCTAGAAAGTGGAAAGTTCTCCTTTGGTACTGAACAGATAGGGCAGGAGAGGGTAACAAATTGTGTGTGTGGTGTGTGTGTGTGGTGTGTGTGTGTGTGTGTGTGTGTGTGTGTGTGAATATGGTGACAATATATACATGTATGAAGATATCATGTTTATTCCATATGCTGGGGTCCTGGACCAAGAAAGAACATTGAACATGAGCCTCCATCTCTTACCTTCCTGGAAGCAATGTGAGCAGCACCTCCCCTTCCTGATGAACTGTGCCCTAAACTATAGGGCAGATCTTTCCTTCTTTAAGGTCTTTTTTTTCAAGTATTTTGTCACAGGAAGGAGAAATGTTACTACCACAAGCACCGACATAAATGGCAAGCGATGAGACAAATTCACTAACTAAATCCATCCTATTTCCTGTATCATGGCATTGTATCAGTAAAGAAACAAACCGATCTCGGCCAGTTAGCACAGTGTGGGATTCAGTGTTTACACTTCACATCTGGGCTGAACACAGCTGTTTGAAGCCTTGACACTGAGTGAAAACTAAGAATTTAACACCCCATTGGCCTTTTTGCTTCTACCCCTCAAACTGGTGAGTAACTGAAAACATTATGTGACTCATATGCAGTGACAATCTTTTAGTATCTTGAGTTTTTTCAGCTTGGTTTGAGAGTGGCCTGTACTTCACATGAGAGATTCCGAGGCTATCTGAAATGGTAACTATTGGCCTGAAGAAAACGTCACGGTCTGGCTAGGATAACTGCAGACTCCTATTAACTATCCCTCCTTCAGGGCTGGTTACTATTGAGCGCAAATATGCCACTTTATATGCAAATAAAATGCGCTGAGATTTGAATAGAAAGTTCCACATGTATCTTCTGACAAATCATCTTATTATGATCCAAACAGCATCGGACTTTCTCACCGTGTTATACAGCGAGGGAATTCTTTCCTGTAATTTCTGTTTCCAACATGCCCAGATACAGCAGGGGAAACTGTCTCTCCTCACAGCCCAGGCAGATTCTGGACATGCATTCTGAGTTTTACTTTGAGTTACAGAATTCATAATGCTGTGATTTCTATTGCAAAAAAGTGTGTGTGTGTGTGTGTGTGTGATCACATATATGCAGGTACACATGTGTTAGTAGGAACACATACACATTTGTGATTACAGAAGCCAGAATAGAACTTCAGTTGACATTCCTTAGACATTATCCATGCTTTGGTTTGGTTTTGTGGACTTCGGGGGTGGGTTGTTTGGTTTTTCTGTCAGTTTATTTGGGTTGGGTTTTGGACAAGGTCACTTATTGCTCTTGACATGAAAATCTATACTATGCTACCTTGACAGTAAGCTTCAGGGTTCTCCCTGTGTCTGCCTCCTCAGCTCTGGAACAGCGACAAGCCCATGATACCACACCTGGCTAATTTTACCTAGGTTCTAGGAATTGAACTTGGGTCCTCTTATTGGCATGGCAAGCTCTTTACCAACTAAGCCTTTCTGTTTTTAACTGTATGCTTCTCTCTGATCTTGACTTGTTATCAATACTTCTCCCATGTAGCCACAGACTTAAAAAACTCGGCTTCTTCTCAGGTATGTTATTTCCAAGGATGCCTTTGTCTGGCTTTCCCAAGGTGACAACTTCACAAACAACACACAGGACCTAAGTCACTTCACATATTTTGTATTTGTGCCTTATTTTCTCCTACCTTTTCCGAAGTCGGTAGTTGTCTAAAAGTGTTGCTGTAAAATGCATGATTTTCTTCATCCCACTTGAGGGGACTCTGCTCCCACATCTCCAGTACCACATCAGACCTGCACCTCATGTTTGCTTTTAATGACATCTTAGAGCAGTACCGCACAACAACTATTCAAAAACAGAGCATGTCATGCAAAGCCGGTGGCTGTCTGTACATGGCTAACAATACCAGATAAACACTGACTAGGTCAACAGGAGCCATGGGAAAGCATCTAATATCCATCTTCAGCACTTTTCCCGTGCTCTGCTAAACTTTCCAAGAAAACAAATGGGTGCAAGAGATTGCATGCAATATGGAAAATTGAACTCTGTTCTCCCTGCCTATGAATTTACTTCCCTGGGGCCAAGGATCTACTAGAGAAGCATGTCAAGAGCAGGATGCAGATGAAAGCATCTTAGGCTGTGTTGCCAAACCAAGATGTTGCAAACTGGGAGTTTCATGGCGTAAGTTGATTGAGTGTGTGTTGTATATATGTATGCATGGGCACGCACGCCACAGGGCAGGTATGTGGGTCATAGGATAACTTGTGAAGTCTGTTCTCTCCTTCCATCTTTAACAGAATTCCTGGGGTTTAAACTCAGGTTGCCAGAGTCTTTTCCCAGTGAGGCATTGCACCAGCATTCTGTCTTATTTTCTGAGACAGGGTCTCTCCCTGAAGCTACAACTTGCAGATTCACCTAAGTTGGTTGGTGAGTGGGGCCCTTGGATCCTCATGGTTCCATTTCCCCAAAACTGAGATTTTAAGTATATGCAGCCATGCCTGACTTCTTTACATGAGACTTCTGGGGGTCCAAATTCAAATCTTTGTATATACACATGCTTTACCAACTGAACCATCTCCCCAGCCCTAAACTGGCACCTTCAGTAAGTCTTACACCTGTGAAAGTAGACAGCCCTCTATTCAGGACTCAGAGCCAAACACACTTCTGAAGAAATCTGAAGTTTCAAGATTGAACTTAGAGTCTAAATATTGTAAGTTCACATTAGAATGTAGTTTCAATGTGTCATATAATAACCCAAATTGTACATTTTACCAAAGAGGTCTTTAAATTATATTGTAGGGAACTCAGTTATTTTTGGCCATCCCTTTTCTCAAGCCTCCTCTCAAACACTCTTAAAGTGAGGGTCTTCCCTCATATGGGGCTGTGTAACTATGTAAACAAAGACTGTTAGTTCGTTTCCTGGCCACCCAGACTTGAATAATCACACAGTAACTATATTAATTACAACACTGTTGGCCTATTAGCTCAGGCTTCTTATTAGCTAACTTACATCTTAAATTAAACCATTTCTTTTAATCAATATATCACCATGAGGCTGTGGCCTACCAATAAGGTTCCGACTTGTGTCTCCTTTGGCAGCTACATGGTGTCTCTTTGATTCTGCCTACTCTCTCTCTCTATCTCTGTTCAGATTTCCTGCCTGGCTTTATTCTGCACTGCCAAAGGCCAAAGCAGCTTCTTTATTAACCAATGGTAATAAAACACATTCACAGCAAACAGAGAGGAATCCCACATCACAACTGAATGTGGCACTCACAACACTCAGCAACAATGAAGGGTTTCTAAATATACAGCAACCAAAAATTGATTCAAAGTCACACTAATGAAATCCAACTGGAGCTGGCAATGCTCCCCTGTGTTATATCAGGTGACTTCACTGCAGCCTTGGTCCTAAAAACACACGTCCACACTGAACTATGCATGCCTTCATGCCACACAACACCAAAGAGCCACAACTCCTTAGCTCGGGTTCAAGAGCACGGTATATTATGCATGCACCGAGGTGTCTTTACTGTGTGTCCTCATCTCCCCACACTTATTTAAACACGTTAGATTAATTACAGAAAACAAAGGCATTCTTAATACTTTCCCTCTGTCATCCCTCAGTGTGAAGGGATCAAATTATTGTCCGTCTGAATTATACTGTGTCAGAGTGTTTAATTTTTTTAAATTGCTATTTGAGTTGCTGACTTGTGTTTCATTAATAAATGTTAGCAGCATCTTGTTGGGATTAGAACAAAAGTCTGTTTTGGAAAGGGCCATAAATGCACTTCTGCCATATTGTTTTATATGTTATGAAAAATGGTATTCTCAGCATTCAATTATAAAATTAAAATATAGATCAACTCTGAGACTATCTAAAAATAGTCTCTTCTCTGCAATATCAAGCATTCATTAGTATGCAAATTTATTTTCACTTTCATAAACAGTAAAATAATATGTAAACCTAAGAGTTGTTTTAAAATGATTTGCTTTATGATTATTTATTATCAATAAGTGCTTGATCTTATATTTACTTTTTATGCCTATATATAGAGAGAGAATTTTATCAAATTTTTCAGATAAAACTATATTACAAATGATGTTTTATAAGCCCTGCCGTATTGTTTGCCATGATGCCCCTCTGTGGGCTGGGGAGGTAGCTCAGTTGGCAACATGATAGTCTAACATAAATGAAGCTCTGGGCTCTGTCTCCAGCATTTCATAAGCTAGACAGGTGCAACATGACCATAATCCCAGGACTTGGGAGGTAAAGCAGGGAAATCAGGAGTTCAGGGTCGTTGTCGCCACATAAAAAGGTTGAAGGTTGGCCTGGAGAGATACATGAGGCCCTGTCACACACACACACACACACACACACACACACAGAAAGTCCCTCTCTTATATAATCCAATATCAGACTGCTCTATTAGTATTTGGTACATTACATGGAAATTGACCAACCCCATGTCTGTTTCTTACACTAGGTTCTCAAGAATTCTCATTATACTGGACATGTCTTAGTATCTTTATGTTTGCTACATCCATTCTGAAATCAGGGTCCCAATGGAATTGATACACACACACACACACACACACACACACACAAACACGGAGGCGAACAATCCAACACTACCTTGCTACCTTGTTTTCTTATCCATCAACACCACCTCGTATCTCAAATGTTGTGTTTTGTGCTACGGTCTAGAAATTTCCAGAAATTATTATCCCCTTTTCTCACATGAATTGCCAAGCTAAGCTACTAATACTCTCCAAAGTAGAAGCCAGGAGTGCCTGTCACAAATGCCGGGATATTTGTGATGATCTTAAATGCTAACTTGTCACAACCTCAGCATAATTCAAGAAGAAGGCTTCCCTTGAGGAAGTATCTACATCAGGTAGGCCTGTGAGGTTTGTCTTGAATGTGGAGTGAGTGAGACCTCCCACCCTGAGGGTGAGCTGCACCATTTCATGCACCCTGGATTGTAAAGGTGAAAACACAGCAATCAGTAACAAGCAGGTAAAGACCAGCTATATATTCTCTCTCTGCTCTTGACCCTGAGTATAATGTTTCAAGTCCTTGTCTTGGTTTCCCCACAATAATTGACTATAACTGAGAACTGGAAGTCAAATACGGCTTTTCTTCCCTGTGTTGCTTTCTGTCAGGGTAGCTGTCACAACAGAAAGGAAGCTAAGATCTTGTTAGTTCATTTGCTGGCCCTGTGAAAAACTCCTGGGAGAAATAAACTTAGGCTGGAGAGGTGTCTTTGACTTATAGTGTCAGAGACTGCAGTCTGTGACCACCTTCCCTAGGTGCTTTCAGGACAGTGATGATATGTTCCATTCTGGCAGAGACAATCACATGGAATACTGCTCCAGTACTGATGGCCAAGAAGCAGGGAGGAGAAAGAGATTAAGAAGCCAGGGTTTGTCTATGCCATTCAAGGAAGGGCACACCTCCAATGGCTTAACTTCTTCCTAACAGATCAGTCTCTACCTCTGAAAGATTTGACCACCTCCCAACAGTTCCAAGAGCTGGGGACCAAGCTTTCAACGTGTGAGCTTAGAGGAGCCATTTCAGACCTTATCCACAATAGCTGTCACCAAACCTGTATTAAAGACATTGAGCCAGTAACAACGCTAAGTTGGGAATACACACTCAGGCAACAGTTAACTTTGTGTGCAAATATGTATAAAAAAGTATTTATTTAAGAGGATGGGAAGATGGCTCAGTGGGTAAGTGAGTATCTGAAGAACTGTGGTCAATCCTCAGAACTCACATTTAAAATGCCATCTCAGACAGAATACATCTGTAAAGCCAGCAGTCCTACAGAGAGATGGGCGGCAGAGACAGGAGACCCAGGTGATACAGCATCACAGCAGAAACAAATAGAGGCCGTGGCTCGACGAAATGGGAGGTGAGAGACATGTACACATCTGTGCACAGGTGCAAAGTTAACTAAACTGCAAATGCCATTTGCTTTAAAGAATTCAAGTTGTTCAACAATAACTAAAGTTGGTAAGTACAGATTTAGAAGTGCTTCTATTTTTTTTTAAATAAAACTTAGGAACTCCAGCAGTTTTATAATTTCAAAAGAGGAAATATCAAACAGTTTCTCTATTTTACTATCATACAGCAAGATGCCTTCTAGACAGACTTGCCTACAGCTGTTATAAACTGCAAAAAGAAACAATCTATGGTTGACACTCCTTTAACGGTGGGGCCCTAACAGGCACCTCATTATGGTTCCCAGCCTCCAGTTTCCAAATCATGCACTGACTACATCAGAGCTCCCCAGAATCCAGCAATCTCTTGCTCTGTCTACCTTCCCTCTCCCTGTGTGCTGCCAGCCCCCACACGAATCTTTCCCCACATCACTGCCCTTTACATTTCCTTTTTAGTCCGTTTGGTTACTCCTGAAATGTGATGCATAATTATGTGGGGTTGCTATGGAGATTCTACGTGGTCTGTCATGAAGAAAATCTATTATGTTTGAGATAATTCACATTCATGACTCAGGAATCCCTTTAAAACTTCGTGTGTGTGTGCGTGTGTGTGTGTATGTGTGTGTGTGTGTGTGTGTGTGTGTGTGTGCGCGCGCGAGCGCGTGCACGCGCACGCCTATATGTTTTCTAGGATAATAACCAGCTGCATATATTTGAATACCTATGAGCAGAAGTCATTTCATTAATCATGTAATGGGAAGAGTGACTGAAGTCCTGTTAAGGTCAGGCATTTTGTTTGTGGTGGTCAGTTTAATTTCTCATAATTTACAAAGAACTACTTAAAGACCTTATTTTCATTTTAATTATGTATATAGACAAGTTTCTCTGTGTGTGTGTGCATGTGACTGCAGGTACCCTTTGAGGCCAGAAGAGGGCATCAGGTCATCCTGGAGCAGGAGTTACACACAGTTGTGAATGGATGTTGAGAACCAAATACAGTTTAAGAACACTAGTGCTCCTAACAGCTGAGCCTTTTCCAGCCTTGATTTACAAAATACTTCTTAAAGGACACTTCTTAAAATGATTAAACTCTTGCCTTAATCCCCTAGGAAAAGAGTAGAAAGTCCAAACATCTCTAAAAAGTCTATCACTAACAATATGGTATATATTGACTATGCTATAATTTATGTTGTAATTTGACTACATTGAGCATGCTGTAATTTGTTATAACTTGAAAATGTAACTTTGGAGTGTATAAACTGGTGACATGCCCACTCCATGGTAAGGTTAAAAGAAAGAATTTGATTGTAGATATGAGAGAAAGAACATCCAGAGGCATCTATCTGGAAGAGTTCAGAGCAGAGAGAGAAAACAGACTGAACATTGTCAGCAGACAGGACCAGGCCATAAGGGGGCTGGGGCATAGAGAGGAGAGCCAGAGAGAGCAGGATGGGAGAGGAAGGGGAGGGAAATGGGAGACCTGAGATGAAAACAAAGAAGAAGGAAAACCATAATAGCAGGGCTATAAGGAGAATGAGGAGCTGTGGGGAGGAGGCCCAGGAGCTGCGGAAGCTTAGGATAGGGAAGAAGGGAAAAGGGGTAGGATGCTAGCATTGACCCTGAAATGTGCTCAGGTGTCTGTGCTACTGAGGGAGCCTGGGGGCCAGCAAGTGCTCTGGAATCTAACAGGCACCACAGACAGCCATTTGTCCCTTCTCCTGTAATAAGGGAAATGGCTCTGGCCCCTTTTGGTAGAGGGAACCTGCTTTACAAGTTCCTGAGGAATGCTTCCAGAAACTGGGGGAATTTTCCTCTGGACCTGACATGGAGAATATGTTAAACATCTATACACATTTAGAGAGATAGGACAACTCCTCTGTTTGTCTTGAGTTTATTGTCCTTGTATAACCTAGACTGCCGGGGCATGGGACCTGAGAGTGGAGTGGATTATTTGCCATCAATGAGAGGAATTCTGATGTAAAGACTGTGATCAATCAATGGAGACCACATCTCTCTTCCATTCTCTTTCAATGTCTTTGCCAGCACAGAGTGGAGAAAGACCTGAACAAACCCACCAATCAGCATTAAACAACTGTCCTTGATCTTTCTTTCAGCCAAAGCTGATTCCAAGATTGACTGATTTGGGGGAGAAAAATATTCTTGATTTAGCTTCAGGTGGATGCCTGATGGGACTCCTAACCCCTGTGCATACTGGCTATGCCCTAATTCATGCTATATTTAAAAATGTAGCTTTAAGGAATACATTAAACTTATACTTAAAATTAGATATGGCACTTCAAAAATCATTAGTGAAGTAGTAATGTTGATTACTTAATGTAATCAATATTGACTTTTTAATTCATGTTAGAGAAAACATGTTTTCCTTTTTGAATTTATTATAAAACTGTACCTGATTAGGTTATATTGAGTACAATTTATACATGCATATACATGCTTATGTACATGTGTATACACATACAATTTTAGCATCACTATATACACAAAACCTATTCCTAGCAGATAAAATCATTAAAACACATACATACACACACATACAGTACAAATAACATTGTCTAGCAATAACTTGGCAAACAATACCATCTGATATAATAAATCCATGTCATATATTTGAATTTCTTGGTTTTATACTTTTGGAATTAGTAAATTATTTTAGGTACTGGACTATAAGTATAAGGAGTACATGGAGGGAAGAAAAATAATCAAGGAACAGAAAGAAGCATAAATTGGTTAAAGAAAGAAAGAAAGAAAGAAAGAAAGAAAGAAAGAAAGAAAGAAAGAAAGAAAAACTGTGAAAACATCTAGAGTAAGCCATGGTTTATAAAACCCAGTGAAATCTACAAGGAGTGTTAGGTGAAGGCTGTGTTTCCAGCCAGCCAGAGAACAAGGATGGAGCTGACTTACTGCTCACAGCAAGGGAAGAAAGAAACAGAAGCTGCAGGGCAAACAGACCATTCAACTCCTATCCTGCCTCCACCCTGAGTAGCAAGGCCAGTGATCTCTGTGCTAAAAGGAAGAGGGCATGAAGTCTGAGATAAGGGAGGGGGGTCCCCAGGGAACCCAGCAAGCTGCTTTATATTAATCCAGGTCTCAGCAGCAAATCACACCCAGGGCAGTGGCAGGATCTCAGAGTTTCCCTGGGGAAGTTTCCTGCATAGTCTCTGGGGAAATAGAACGAGTGACTGCAGGCCCCTTACTAAACGCAGACAAAAGTGTTGGGGTTCTTAAGGGTATTTCAAGAGCTTTTTCTCCCAAATAAAATAAATAGTTGTATTTATGTTGCAAATCCGATTGTAGTCTTAATTGCCCCAGCTCCTAGAGAATACATCTAGAAGGAAATGATTTAAAGCAAGTGTATGAGCATCAAAAACAGAACCTCATCGTCATTTGCTAAGAAGAGTTACTAGGATGAACTGGGAATGGGGCTCAGTCTACAAAGTACCCATCACACCAGCATGAGGACTTGAGCTCGGATCCTTAAAAAAAGGCATAATAGCGTGTATCAGTAACACCATCGCGAGGAAAACAGAGACAGGGAGATCCACGGAGCTCCCCCACCAGCCGCAAAGCTTAATCAGAGCTCCAAGTTCAGTGAGAGACCATTCCTCAATACACAAGATGGAGAACAGTAGAGGAAGACATGTGGCAACAACAAGTAAGTCGTTGGCCCATTTGTGCTCCCATAGTAGAGGTAAGTAGTGGGAACAGAGACCGCATGGCACACAAGGCTAAAACACTACTTGGCTGTTTTCACAAAGATTTTGCCAATCCTCCATGAGTTCCATGGAGGTGTATCATCACCAATTACATTCATCTACAATAAAAGGAACTGGTGAGTACAGCAGAGGGCTTCAGAAGGCGTTTAAGGAGATGGTGTGTGGGCACGGTCCTCACACAGCGCAGTGTGCTACACAAGGAGAAGGTGGCTCTTGGAATTGCTCTCTCCATTCAAAGGCAGATAGCTATGGTCTTCACATTGATGCTGTGTTGAGGTTGGGGATGTTAACAGCCCAACATGAGCAACGTCCTAGATTCAACCAAGGAAGAAAGGAAGGAGGAAGAAACAGAATTGAAAGGGAAGGAAGGGAGGGGAAAAGGATGGAAAGGAGGGGGAAAGGAAGAAAGAAAGAAGAAAGAAGACAGGAAGGGAAGCACACTGGCTATTTTGCATGTCAATCATTTTGGGTTTGTTCAACCTTTTACTCATCGTCATACTGAGACTACGTATTTTTGGCCACGTCACAGAAATGATGTAATTTCAATACTCCATGGCAGGGAAGTTATGAAGAAAATGTTTCTGAGTATTTGCTTTATTAGACTGTAACACCAATAAGGTCAGAGATAATCTATCTCTAACACACACACACACACAGAATAGGCGGGATCCCAACAACTATTGCAAATACATTAAGATTATTTTCAACTACTTCTTATCCCAGTTATTAACCATCACTAAACTCTGGCCTCCATTCTGACAGTCTCCCCAATGGCTACAATGTTAGAAGTAGACTTTCTGAGGCTCTTGGTCTTGGCTGCCTCCCTCCTGGCTGGGGAAACACACTGCTGACAGACATTGCTTCATGTGTATCTGAACACTGAGTGGCAACGACAATCCGGTTCATGCCCTTAAGACTGAGTCAGGATCTACTGTGCATCTGGCCAGACCATGGATGCCTGCCTACCAATGAGTCTGGCTTATCACATGATGAAAGACTTGGAGAACTTTATTCAAGAATCTCACCTTGCATTCAGTCAGTATGAGAAAATACATCTTAATTCTATATTCTGAGGGAACGATAAGCATGCTATGAAGGCAAGGGAAGCTTTTCCTCACAGCTGGCTCCGCATACAGCCAGCTTCAAACTTGCAACCGAACACAAAATGAGCTTGTTTTGAAGCCATCAAAGGTCACCCTTCTCCTTACACGGGTGTAATGTCATAAAGACTCCCTTTTTTGCTATTTGATTTGACTTTGATTTATTTTGTGCATTGATGGTTTTCCTCTCAATTTTCTTATTAGATAAATACATCCTGGAAAGTACAGCTTCTTTCGATTTGAAAAACCATTTGCTCTCAGATCATGGTCACCATGGCAAAGAGCTTTAATTATTAAGGAGCTGAAGTGCACCTGCCAGCCCCAAAATGCCCTTGTAAGATGCACACCAGCAATATTTCTGCAGAAACGTCTTATTCAACAGCACACTCTCATTTCCCTTATAGACACTTCCCTATATGACATGATTAAAAGACACACTCAAAGAAGAGGGGGAAATGAATAGTTCATCTCACAAATGGAAACCTGCAGAATGGTGAAAAACAGTTAAGCGAGCATAGTTTTTAATAGTGATATTCACTTTCTTTTCAATTAATTCTGTTTGGTCTTTTTGAGTCACAGCTACCATCCTCCAAGTTGAACCAACAGTGAAAAATTTTGCAAGGATGCTCAGAATGAGAAGTGCATTCAAGAACTCTTTGTAAACATCGCTGGTTAGAGAGCAGCGCATATTTGAATCAAATATTGACAAATACACCTATGTCTATAAACCTCTTCAGTGCTTAAAATATAATGCAGCAAGTTACTATGAGTGAATAGGGAAATACTCGCTAAATACTTCCTACTTAACATTTACTTTGTATGCATCTGTGTGCTCACACCACTGAACGCGACGCCTGATAGGGCAAAACAAACACAGGAACCCAGGAGCTGGAGTTAGGTGCCTGTGAACTGTCCAGTGAAGACTCACGGGAACCCTGGAGGTGGAGTTAGGTGCCTGTGAAATGCCCAATGAGGACACACTGGACCCCTGGAGCTGGAGTTACCTGGCCATGAACTGCCCAGTGAGGACGCACTGGATCCCTGGAGGTGGAGTTAGCTGGCCGTGAACTGCCCAATGAGGACACTAGGAGCAGAACTCAAGTACTCTGCTAGAGCAGGAAGTGATCTTCACCACTGAGCCATCTCTCCAGCCTGGTTAAATATTTCTTATTAACTCTAAAATGAGGCTGTCAGGAACCTTATCCCCTAGAGTGTCGCTGGGGCTTTGCTTTGATTGGTCCACCTGGTACTGTTGCACAAGTCCAAATGCGCATGCTCACATCAGCTCCGCTTCTCATTCCACTAACAAAATGTATTAAGAGAAGCACTTAAGGGGCTGGAGAGATGGCTTAGTAATTAAGAGCACTTGTTGCTCTTGCAAAGGCACCAGATTCAGTCCCCAGCACTTAGGGTGGCTCACAATCTTCTATAACTTCAGTTCTAGAACATCTGGCACCCTCTTCTGGCCTTTGTGGGCTCTGCATGCATTTGTTCACAAGCCAAGATCATTTTATTTAAAGGAGAGATTAATATGAGTTTGAGGCCAGTCTCAGATACACAGTGCAACCATACACCATCTCTCACAACCACCACAAACAAAACATAAGAAAAAGAATTGCATTTGAAAGGCTGAGTTACAATGCAGATTCCAACGTTTTAAAAGGACAGCTCTGAAAACAGCAATTCTCGATGGCAGCAGGTATCAGTGCTCAGAGAGGAGGGGAGAGGGCAAAGAGAACAGCAAGTGCTTCTGCAGCTAAGGAACATCACTGGCTGGCACGCTGGATCGAAGTACCGAAGCGACACGGGCAGCTCAGACTTCCCCCTTGGTTCTGCCCTCAAGGATCAGCCTTGTTCCCAGACCCTCCCGATAAACTCCCAAACACACGGACTAGGCTGACATATGGAAGAAAGAGAAGTCAATTCCAACACCTGAGAGATGACTCAGCCTTTAAGACTCAGAATTTAAACCAAAAAGTCAGAGGCAGCACAAGGCCCTGGAATGTAGACTCCAGATCAAGTGCACTTTGCACGCAGGGCCTTCCGGTCCCTTGAGTAGCTTAAGCAGCACTCAGATGTTTTCTTTTGAATTAGTTTTGAGTGATAAACAGATTTCTAAACACAGAGGATGGTCTAGGGAGAGTTCTAGTTTGGAACTTCCCTTCAGCCTGTTTGGTTCAGGGGCTGGAGAGATGGCTTAGTGGTTCAAAGCACTTACTGTTCTTGCGACAACCTGGATTCAGTTACCAGTACCCATAGAATAGGTCACAGCCACCTGTAACTCCAGCTCCAGGGGATCCAATGCCATTGATTGCTCACTGTGGAAGCCAGGCACAGTGTGGCACATACACACATGTGAGCAAGCACTCACGAACATAAAAATAAATGAATCTTTAAAAATGTATGTGAAAAGTTAAGAGATAGCTCAGCAGGCAAAGGCATCTGCCACCAAAGCTGATGACCTGCGTTCAATACCTGGGATCCACATGATGGAGAGAAAGAACTGAGTTCACCAAAGTGTCTCTTCACCTCCACAGGTGTGTCACGACACATGCACCTTTTCCTCATATGCCATACACATATACACGATATCATAGATTTTTTTTATTTAAAAATTAAAGTGTTGAAGTTTATTCCTGTTCCATCTGCCTTAGCAGAGACAGGTTGGTTGAGTCAACAGCAGCCAGCTCAGTTGGGGCATCACTGTCCCGACCCTTTAAACGGTGTTCTGAATTTCATCTGGGAGATCAGAGGACACCCAAATCCACTTCAGGGTAAACTGCTATGTTTTTGTGATGTCTCTCCAGCCCTTGATGAGATTTCAATCCTATTAGTCATCAAGGGAGAAACCCAGGAGACCATAGGTGGCTAATGTTCCATTCACAACAAGAAAGAGCTGCTTAGCATTTGCAAAGGGCATTGATTTCTGATAGGTCCCCCAACAGAACAAGGCTCCAGTGAGGAAACATGATCAGAAAAGGCTTGGGAAAGAAAAGACAGAAAAGGTGAGATTGCATTTAGTGAAACAACTGGACGCTATATGCTCCTAACAGCTTCACTTGAATCCAAAGAATGGAGTCTTCATGGACACTAGGTAAGAGGAAGGGCGTGCTTTCACCATGCAGAGATCCTGTTACTGAGAAATCGGGGGGATTACACTGTGCCTTTGATTGATGCCGAGGAGGTGCCTCCAGATATACAGGCTAAATGAAGGTTACATGGGAAAGGCTTTTCATCTGAATGATAAATTGCCAGATTCCATTATGCCTAATGAGACTCATCTATGCATAGCTAGACTCTGGGAAATAATAAGACCCCTTTCAAAGCCAAGTATAAACAAATGAGAAGAGTTAATAATAAAACCCTATTAATGTGTGTGCAATTTCAGGGAGCTAATGAAGTCACTTTAAAAAGTTGGGCTAATGTAATTTTGGCATTTCTTTTTAATGCCTGATCATCAAAATGGGTTCTTTGGTTTCACCTCCCTCCTTCAAATAAATCCTATATAAGACTTAAAGATTACATTTCTTTTGCTCAATTCTTCACTTAGAAGTTAGGGTGTTTGACAAAGAGGGTGTTTCAGGTCTTGGAATGTATAAGACACTTATTGACTTGAAAGTAAAAAATGAGATTCGCTCCTGTGAATCGTCCAACTCAGATTATGCTTCTAGACCACAGGGATATTGCTGGAAGACATGGGTCCTCAGTCATCTACTCAGTGACACGTGAATATTTTGCTTCTTACTAGATCTCCACTAGGTGAGCTGGGTAAAATGACTTGGCCAGTAAAGTGCTTGACTCAGAACCATGAGGACCCGAGTTTACTCTGAAAATCAACATCTAAAGTTGGGTGTGGTAGTGTATATTATAATCCCAGTACTGGAAAGGCAGAGACAGGTGTATCCCTGGAGCTCAATGGCCAGCCAAGCTAGACTAATCAGTGAGTAACAAGCCAATGAAGAGACCCTGTCTCCAAAAGAAGCTGGCTGTTGTCTGAGTCTGAGGAACAACAACCAACACACACACACACACACACACACACACACACATCTCTGCTAGGAAACAAGCATCAAGATGTGTGATCATCTACATTTGGTCAAAGAGAAGCGATTGTGTCCAATCTGCTACCTCTAGTTCCTAATATAGAGCCACCTAATGGGTTTTGATAAAACTTTTCTACAACAAGCCATTGGTTAGGGTCTAAAAACCAGACCCTTACCTCTTCCTAACAGGATTCCTTTAAGCTGTTATTTTTAAATACTGTGCACACTCAAGCATCTCATCAGAAGATATGAGAGAAGGGAATGAAGCAGCCCCTGCTCTAGACCTGCATCCTTAAATTAGAAGACACAATCAGACACGGGTGTGTGCTTATCACACCACCATCTACCTATCTACCTATCTGTGTACCTATTTGGTGTGCATGAGTGTTGGGGGTGCACATGCCATGTGAAAGGATAATTTGTAAGAATCGGTTCCTTCATTCTATCCTGTAGGTTCCATAGATAAAACTCTGGTCCTCAAACTTGGCAGCAAGCGTTTTTATTCAGTGAGCCATCTGTCTGGCTCCTTATGTGCATTTCTGAATTTCCATTCAAATGAATACTACATGGTCTTCAATGCCAGGCAAAATAACATGGATTCTGACTACAACATGTGCCCCGCCCCCTCCCCACATACCAAAAATGTTATTTAAAGCCTTACTATGTTCAAAAAATAAAAATTTTAAAAAGTCTTTTGTTTTGGAAATTATAAAGAATGTGGAAGTAGCAATGAAGACCAAATTAAAAGTTAAGTTCAAGCCTGTTTGATGTATCACTAGGTCAAATTTTCATGTCTGGCCCTCAGTGAGCACTCTACTGGCAAGTCTTTTTTTTTTTTTTTTTTTTTTTTTTTTTTTTTTGGTTTTTTCGAGACAGGGTTTCTCTGTGGCTTTGGAGCCTGTCCTGGAACTAGCTCTTGTAGACCAGGCTGGTCTCGAACTCACAGAGATCTGCCTGCCTCTGCCTCCCGAGTGCTGGGATTAAAGGCGTGCGCCACCACCGCCCGGCTTCTATTGGCAAGTCTTGCATCCAAATGGGAGAGTGGTCCCACATACACTCTGGTATATAAAGTGTATACTGTATCCTCTGGCCGATTTTAAAATAATGTATGTTTTTCCCAGTTATGTTCTGAGTTTTGAGGAGTAGAATCCTTCTCCTTCTCAAAATGTTGTCTTTCCTGGGTACTACTGTGTCTTCCTGGTTCAGTTCTGTCTCCATATCAGCGCTTCCTCCTCCTCTCGTGTGGCCCACTCGCCCCTATTCATTGCACTGGGCTGTATAACTATAGCGCAAGTCTCTGTGCAAACCGATATAGAAACAGACCCTAAACCTAGTAAAATTTGTAAGGAACAGAAATTGGAATAAATGTAAGGCCACCATCCTCCACTTTTAATCTTACAATTTAGTGAGAGCCATTTGTACCCATTCAAAGCTTAACGATGAGCCTGGAAAGATGGCTCAGAAGTCAGTGGCACTTGTGACTCTTGCCAAGGACCCAGGCTCAGTTCCCAGAACTCAGGAAGTCCAGTTCCAGGGGGCCTGACACCTCCTAGTCTCGGTGGGCACTAGTCCTGCACAGGGCTCATACAGGCCTGTGAGGAGACATTCACACACATAAAAACAAATACATCTAAAAGCTAAATTTCAAGATCTAGTGAATGGTTAGAAATGTAATTAGAGAGGAAAGAGCATCCTGATTGTGGCCAAGGAGATGAGCGCTGGGGTGGGCCTTGATGGTAGAGTGGAGTCCTTACATGGAGAGCGCAGAGAAGAGAAACTATCAGTTATTGTGAGCACCGGCAGCAGGGGTGGGGGAGTTCACGGCTGTATTTAAGTCTCTGAATGAGGTCAGGTGAGATGGCTCATTGGGTAATGGCTTCAATCATCAACCCTGATGACCTAAGTTATTCCACCCTTGGGACCTACATAGTGGCAGGAAAGAACTTAAACCCTTCCAGCTGTCTTCTGATATCTGTATATGTGCTGTGGCCCACATGCTTCCCTCACACTATGATAACAAATAAAATAATCTATAGGGAGCTATTAAATTACTTATTAATTAAAATAAATGTCTGGGAAAAATGAACAATAGAATAAAACTCTTGCCACACAAGCACAAGGACCAGAGTTCCAATCCCAGCACCACATAAGTGGAGTGGCAGCTTGCCTGTAATTCCAAGCCTGAAGGTGCAGGCTAGATTCCGCATGCCAGTTGGCTAATGGGACTAGCTGTATGGTAAGCTCTGGGTTCAACTTAGAAGCTCTGCTTCAGTGAATAAGATGGCAAGTAATGTAGAAAAGTCCTGGACATTAGTGTCAGGCTCCACGTGCATCTGCACTGACATGTGGGTCCACATACGTGAGAATCAGCATACACAGGTGTACACCACACAGACACTTGGGGGAAAAAAAGTACACAGAAACCTGAAGACCAAATATAATTTAAAGGGTATGCTAATGAAGACAAGAAGCCTAAAAGGAGAGCTGGGTACGGTGTCTAGACGACCAGAACAATGAGAGGACAGGACATTGCAGTCTGGCGAGGGCTCAGAGTGACCAGTAAATCCAGGTCAGAGGCCAGTCTGCTCTCACAGGACCTAGCAGGTGCCTGGCTGAGCAGAGAGTCTGAAGAGTAGGGCTAGGTGGCAGCAGGAGTCATAATCAAATAGCTGCCCAGCCAGCATCTCAAATGAATGAAGGAGCTTACAAATGAAGAGCTAACACCACCGGAAGTACCACGTGTGATGTCTCAGCATGAGACAAGTAACTAGCACAGACTTTGTTGTGAATTACAGTCACTAAACTAGATGGTTCTATCATCATTAGCAGCAGCAGTATGTGTGGGGGGTGCGTGGGAGTCGGTTCTATCATTCCACTGTGACTTCTCAGGCCTCCTACAAGCACTTTTACCCACTGAGCCATCTCGCCAGCCACCGCCAAGATCTGTATTCTTATGGAAACTCTTAGGGCTCCCAGCATCAGCAGCTTCAACTTCTTGGTTCCCATCTGCCAAGTTTAGCATTCAATTGCTCCTTCTGTCATGGGGTGGTCACAGGTGGGCGTGGGGATGAGGAGCAGAGGGTATAATGAACCAGTCCTCTGTCCCTGAGTCTTGGACAGGATCCAGCAGTGGTGGAGCACTCCCTAGCCAGAGAAAGCAGCACCTGCCACCTCGGAAATTAATTATACACAAAGAAACTTCCCCGCATTCTGTCTCATCCCATTTCCGAATGTCTTAATTGCAGCGCCTAAGCTTATTAAGGATAGCTCAACCACCGTGAGAAGATTACCCAGCATTAAGTTTAAAACCTATATGGTCTTCATCCTTCCTGACAGGAGTCTATACGGGTATTTTTCCAGAAGTTCAATCCGGAACGACTGAAGGGCCGCGATTTGTTAAGCAGCTTATCTGCCAATGTGGAGGCGAGCAATTTGTTTCTAATTATTTCATTAAACAAGCTTTATAAGAAATCCTAATGGTAAAGTAACTTAGGCCACAGGAAATAAATCCTGGTGTTCTCAATATCCAGAGGATGCAGCCGTGCTATTACGAGCTGTCCCGTCAATAATGGAGGTCCACGGATAATGGCAGAGGTCTATTACCATAATATGCCACTGGTGCCTGCTGCAAAGAAGTTTCCGCATAACCTGCGGGGAATGTGCAGCAGGCTGCAGTCTGTGTGCCTGCAATGGTCAAAAGGCATTATTTCACACTTCACTGCTCTAACAGATGAATTAATAAAGCTCTCCTGCAGTGCCTATGAAACCCCTAACGCACATCTTTTCCAGTACAAAAAGATAACGACCTCTATCTAGGTCTTGCCTTCCTATGTCCTTTGAGTCATTCTTGGTGGTGGTGGGGGGGATTTTTCTGGGTTGCCCCACCTTGAACTCCAGATGTGTGTAAATGGGATTCCAACCAAGCCTGGGGTAGAGGCTCAGGGCTGGAGATGGTTTCAGCCTCCTAGGACATCTGAAGGGAAGAAAGCTAGTGGGAATTCCTTGCTGTGTATTTTGGGAGCATACATGGACAGAGGACAAAATACATACAAGTCTAAAACTCACATTCCAAACAACTGGAACTATTAGCAAATATAAAGTGTGACGTTCAGAAAGGGTTACTTTCTTACTCCGTTTTATGCATTTCCCACGGCAAGCAAGCATCCTATTTGTAATAAAATAAAACAGAAGAGTTTAAATTCAGTAACTACATTCTGTGGAATGTACTGAACATTCTGGAAACTGATCTTATTTTATTGTCTGGATTATAATTAACCAATGATCTCAATCAACAAATAATTTTGTTTCTGCATTCTACCCTTAGGGTAAAGAATCAAGCCCTAAGACAATCATCTCGTGTGAAGGACTTGAGGAACAGGATCAATCACCCACAGTAGGCAAACTTGGGGTATGACCCCCATCTTTGCTTCTGAATAAGGCTGAGAGGAGTGCAGTCCACTAGCGCCCCAAATCCCCAGGAAAACAGCCCGGGGGCCTGGGTTTTAACAAGGTCCAGGTGATACATAAGGACTTTATATCCGAGATGCTCTAGTCCTGAAGATTAACCCAGAGAACCACCATGATTCCTAAATGACAAAGATAATTGATTGCCCTTGTAGTCTTCATCAAAACAAAAAACAAACAAACAAAAAAAAAACCCAGGAGCTAGGGAGGTGGTTCCACTGATTATTGATTAGGTGTTCATGACCCAAACATGGGAACCTGAGTTCAGATCGCCAGAACACTGAGAGAGATGGATAAAGCCATAGGACCTGCAATCCCAGCATAGGAGAAATAGAGATGAGCAGAGTCCTGCAGTCTGCAAGCTCACCAGCCTACCCGCAGGAGTGTGCTCCAGACGCAGGCAGATCACGTCTCAAGAAATAAGATGGAGAGTGGTTGAGGAAGATACCCAACATCAATTCTAGCCTCTGCACATAAGCATTTGTGTTCATGTGTGTACACATGAGCAGGTACAACACCCACACAACACACCCCCCCACACACACACCTAGTAAATAAGTGCAGAAAAGTGGATATTTTACATATTTGGCAAGAACTGATAAGTATTGAAAAATAATAAAGTTAACTAGATATTCACTTGATCCACTCCTATTATCCCATCAAATTATTGGAAATAATGAAACAAAAGACAATGGAAATTTTTAGTATCAGGCATGTCTGAGACATACAATCCTCTAACTACTTGTTTAAGCTCTCATACTGTGCTCAGATGTTATCAGGAAAAACTAGTATAACAAAGCATGTCATAGTTATACCAATGATACACAACAACATCACCAATATTGACAACAGACATCACCAATCAATCATGGTCCTTTCTTCTCCCAGTCTCTCCATCCCTAGCCAATGATAGACATCACCAATTAATCAGGCTACTTTCTTCTCCCCCCACCCACAACAACTGAGATCCACTAATCAATCACAACACTTTCTTCTTCCCCCTCCCAAGATGCTACACAAGAAGCCTATTCTAGACTGCAGGGGCCCACGCACTAGAGTCAGCACTTTAGAGATCTTTCCGCTACTCCTATTTTTAAACTTCCAGGCTTACATAGTAAGCTGAAGAAGGGTTACTGCAGGATGAATGATTTGAGTTAATGTTGTGTAGGCACTTCAAATATTAGGTATTAAATATTACCAAAGACTACTTTCTACATAGAGAAACATATTCCCCTCCATCTCCAAACTGGTCAATGGAGAGTGAAATTAGTAGTCAGGATCACTGAACATCAGAGGCACAAGGACTCGTCTAGAAGACTTAGCTTGACTTCTTCCTTTACATGGGAAAAACAGGCCACAATGACCAAACTGCATGGGTATGTGTGGCAGAGGCCAACGGCAAACAGATTCTGTTTGATCTCTATTCTGCCATTACATCAGATGGCTCTTAAACACACAGAAGACCCTGGCAAAAATAACCTGGCTACAGATACATCACAGATGTAGAAATGAAAAGGAAATGACTCCTCTCATCCTACAGGGACACTCACATAATGGCAAACCATGCTTCAAATAAGTCTTTAAAAGCTAAGCATCAGAAGCCTAGCACTGGGATAGCAATGATAATATACACCTGGAAAATTTTCTCCGTATCAGTGACAGGTATCACCAATCACTCACGCTACTTTCTTCTAGTATCCCCACCCCCATATGAGTATCAGACATTACCAATCAATCATGCTGCTTTCTTCTTTCATCCTCCCCATTCCTCGCTATTGCCAGGAGCAGTGAGTTCTTACGTGTCTGAGAGGTACTCAGATTTAACACATTCAAACTCTTGAGCAGCAATATGAAACAATAGGCAACGAGTCCCATCTTCTCTTCATGAGAACACTACCCACTGAAATTGAGTATCAATCTCATACCCTATCATCATGATGACATACATGCTATCCCTACAAAGAGTTGGAATCATCTGTCTCTCCATATCGATCCTGTTAATATACTTGTCAGAAATACCGTCATCTCTTATGTAGATTTTTATTAGTTTACTAAAACTAATCTCCCACACTCACTATGCCTATGTTCTCAATCACTTCACCACCCCACAAATACAATAATCATTTTCCCCAATCAGAATTCTGTCACTCATTTCCACATAAAACCATTCAGTACTTTGTTGGTTTTAACATGACACTCAAATATCTATAAAATCCTCCCTCACAGAGCTTTCTGCTACAGCCCCATTCTACACACACTATGAGCAATCTCTGCATTCTGCCCAGTTCCTGAGAGTAGGCCCTCTGCACAGAAACCACCTTTTCCTGAATAGTTTCCTTCGCTTACATTCTGGATTCCCACAGAAGGTCAAATCTCACACATTCTTCCCTTAGGAGACCTGTGCCTATTTATAATTATCCCCCCACTAGGGCATCACTTCCTTCCTTCCTGTCTCCTCACTCTCAGAAGCCTGGACACCCATGAGAACAGACTCTGGTCCTTTCAGCTCACCACGCTATCTTTAGCACTTACTTAATAAATGCCCTCAATGAATACTCAATGAATAAGTGGTAAAAGAATGAACGAAGGCCAGATGCTTAAGCTCACCCTACCCTTTGCTGTGGTTGGAATATGGCTCATGTGTTTGAACACTAGGTCCCCAGCTGCCAGTACTGTCTGGGAAGGTTGTGGCACCTTTAGGAGGTGGAGTCTGGCTGAAGAAAGTGGGTAACTGCAGCAGGCCTTGAGGTTTCTGACTCTGGTCCCGCTTCCTATTCATCCTCTACTTCCTGATTATAAAGGCAGCGTGCTCATTTCCCACCCTCCATGCCCACTACTGCTTCCCTTTCATGTTGTGAACCAAAATAAACCTTGTTTATCTGAAGCTGTTTCTTGTCAGGTGTGTGGTTACAGCCATGGGCAATGTAACGAGTGCACAGAGCAACCACTAGAACAACCAGACACATGGTCCAGGTACAAGTAAGAGTGACAGACACATTCGGGGTCCCAGAGGGGAATCAGTTCAGTGACAATCTCCATCTAGAAAGCATTCCTTCACAGACCCACAAAATATCCAGTCTTGGGAGACACATACCATCTAAGAGTTAGACCACAGGTTCCACTGGGCTCAGACATATTGTCGATACAATGTGTCTCCTCAGACTAAAGTGACCACTTAGGAGTCATGTTTCATACTGAAATAGAGATGCCAAGTCTACAGACACCTAAGTTAGCCCCAGGTAATACTTAATAACTAACCTGAAAACTAAGGGCCAGAGAACATTCCAGAAGGAGGTTGCATATGTTCTGGTATTTATTAGAGACTGGACGTGGAACATTAACAGTGAACCCACCATTCTTCTGTTGTCATCGTCTGCAAGTAGTTCTCAACATCACAGCTGATAATTAGCTGACCTTCATGGTCCATCTATTTCTTACCTGTATCACAGACAGCTGGATTACAGCATTTCCAGTAGAGCTACAATAATTACAAAGAACAGTTCATATTCACGTCGGTGAAGGTCTGAGTTCTCCTGCATTAATTCTTATTTTTATTCTATATCTCTGTCTCTGTTTTTCAGTCCCTCCCTCCCCCTTTCTTCTTTCCCTCCATCCTTCTTCTCCCCTCCCTGAATGCTGGGAGAAAGGAGTCAGAGGGAGAAGCCATGTAGCCCTACTGGAGAGAGGTGCCAGAACTTTACCCGGTAAGCCACAGCAACATGACAATACACAGATTAATAGCAATGGGTTAAATTAAGATGTAAGAGTTAACGAATAAGAAGCTAGAGCTAATGGGCCAAGCAGTGATTTAATGAATACAGTTTCTGTGTGGATATTTCGAGTCTGAGCAGCTGAGAACAAACAAGCGGTCTCCTTACAACATTGGTCAGTGCGGTGGTTAGTACTGATTAGCCAACCTGACAGGGTCAAGAATCACCTAGGAGACACACCTCTGGGCATGCCTGTGACTTGCTAAATTCAGGCCTAGAACCAAGAAAAATCAATAACATATAAAACAGTTAGTAATACTCACTCATAGTTTCCAGGTTGTTAACTGAAGAGGGAAGACCAAGTCTAAGTTTTGGTAACACCATTGCATGGGCTGGGGTCTCAGATGAAATAAAAAGGAGAGAGTGAGCTGAGCACCAGAATTTTTCTCACTGCCTCCTGACTGTGAGTTCACTGTGACCAGCTACCTCATGCTCCTGCCTCAGTACTTTCCCCACTACAATGGGCTGGATCCTCAAACCCTCCCTCCTTTAAATTGCTTGTATCAAGTATTTTTGCCACAGCAATGAAAAAGGTAACTAATACTGGTGATGAAATAAATTCTTTTCACACAAAATTACATTGATCTCAGTGTGACTATCTATAGTTATATGAGCTCAGTGTGACTATCTACAGTTCCTTGACCTCAGTGTGACTATCTACAGAATTCCTTCCTCTGTCAGCAGATTCCTAAAACTGAAACTGACCTTCAGAATTTCTTGGGCTAATGGTAAAGTCAGGACCGTGAGGGATGTGTTCACCCACTGAGACGGTGGGACAGATCCAACGGGAGATCACCAAGACCAGCTGGAATGGGACTGATGGAACATGTGATCAAACCGGACTCTTTGAATGTGGCTGACGGTGGAGGCTGACTGAGAAGCCGAGGACAATGCGATGGGCTTTGATTCTACGGCATGGACGGGCTCTGTGTGAGCCTTGTCAGTTTGCTTGCTCACCTTCCTGGACCTGGGGGGGGGGGGGGCGGAGAGTTGGGAGGTCCTTGGACTTACCATAGTGTAGGGAACAGAACCCTGAGGGCTCTTTGGCCTGGAGAGGGAGGGAGTGGGGATATGGGTGGAGGGGAGGGGAGGGAAGTGGGAGGAGGGAAGGAGATGGAAATTTTTAATAAAAAAATGAAAAAAATCCAGAACCTTCATACAGCATGGGTGATGGCTTCCCCATAGCTGAATAAATGAAGCCCCCTTCAAATAATCTCCCCCAGCCTACAAATTCTAGTCCTTTGGGAGACCCCAAGGCCACGTATGATTATGGGGAAACTGCGTATGAATGGCTGGGAGGAGTAGTTTCAGTCTCAGGTGAGGCTCTAGTTACAGTATCCACCCCTCCTTCTCTGGGGGAACTTCAGCAGTCAACAGTCCTTTCCTGTGTGGATTCCACAGAACAAGTCCTTATATGGTATCTCTCAAGATCAAAGAGGGCAACACTGTTTCCGGTAGTTTCTGTCTGATAGCTGGAAACTGTTGTAGCCTTTGGAAAGGGTCAGAATACCAGCCAATGACCGCCGCCTCCTGAGCTGTCTTGGATCACACCCCCATGATGTATATACAAGAGAGACGTCAAGCTACAAACATACAACCCCAGGCTCCAGCGACGAGATGAGAACTTGTGCTGGAGCTTCTCCATAGAGAGCCAGGTTCAGTTCTGAATAGAGACTAAGCCTGGAGCCTCCCTGTCAGAAAGACAGTTTCCCTAATGAGGTAATAACCAAGCCTGTTGCTCACCTCAGAGCCCGTGGCTGCTCACATGCTCCCACATTCAAACCAACCAGCTCTCTCTGGAAGCTAAACTCATGGATGTTACATCAGAGACAGGGGGTGTGGGGTAGAGCTTCCCAGGGAGAAATTAGACATCATGCTTATTTTATGGGAGATTTAAGTGGAAGCCACTGAGCCATGGAGCAGTAAAGTCAGTTTGACCTTGTCCAAATCCTACACCCAGCAGCACTTTTGAGATTTGGTTGGTTCTGCCTATTCGTTCCAAGTTGTTTGAACTTCAGTTGAGCACAGGGACGCTCTCAGTTATCAAAAATGTGCTTATACATGCATATTATTTCACGTTCATCTGCACCTGCCTCGCAGCCACCACCAGAGGCCCTAGAAATATTCAGAGAAGCGCTGAAGTGTGAGCAACAGTTAATAAAAAATTCCTGCAGTTTTAATTACAAATAAAAGCAAGCCCACTCCGACTCTATAAACTGGATCTGGGAGACCCAGAGAACTGCTGCTGTTTATTAAGAAATACATAAATTACAGTCATCTTTCACGACTGCAGACACATACATGTGTACACACACACGCACATATACATGCACATACTGAAAATAAAAATAAGCTCAAACAATTACTTCTACTACCTCTTCTGAGAGTTCTATCTAACCCAGACGACAAAATGAATAGAACTGATAAATAACAACTTCATCCACCTAGTCACAAGGGTATATTGCTGTGTAAGCCACCTAATCTATGAAGGGAAGCTCAAAGGCAATAAGCAACCAAAAGGAACCAAGGAGCAAATCAAGGGCTGGGCAGTGGTGAGCCTGTAAACGACCTGAGGATAGATACTTGGGTATCATATGAAAAGCTGGCTGCAGCGGCTTTCTATATAATCCCAGCTAGGGATGGAGATGGAAACAGGGGGGATCCAACAAAACTTCTGACAAGGTAGCTTGGTCTACATGATGTTCCAGGTCAATAAAAGATGTCTCAAGCACCTGTAGCCTGACACCCAAAGCTGTCCTCTGAATTCCACATAAGTACTGTGCACAAGCACACCTACACATAGAACCAAACACACAACACTATCCCCCCACACCCATAAGAAGACTATAGCACAACAATAGAAGACATAAGGCAAAATGCATGGGAACATCTCACAAGTCCTTCCATTCAGATGCAGAGATCAAGGAAGAGTGTCTTAGGAGATGGTCATCTGAGAACAGAGAGGAGCTGTGTTAACCAAAGCAAGGAAGTGGCAGTGCGGATGGATGCCTGCAGGTTGAGGGTCCTGGAACCAAGATGGACATGGCACATCATCACAATGTGAAAGCTGGAACTGTCCCATTCATTCCATGAAGTTTTATACTAGATAGTGATCAAGGAATATTAAAACCCTTGGGCACAGGCTTTGGTAGTTGTTACTCCAACCTTACTAATGAATGAATCAGCAAACAGTAATGCATCTTTGTACAAAACTGTTCTATTAGAAACTATAGGACAAAATTAAATGATCTGAAGAGAAAGACATCTCAATTGATCAGTGAAGTCACTAGAAAGGTGACCTAAAACAAATCCTTAGTTTACATCATAGGTCCAAGGAGACGGGACTGAGACTTCAAAGCTTTGTTTTTAAGTTTTTTTGTGAGTGTGTGTATGTGTGGGTGTAGTGCCCACAGAAGCAAGTAGGCACCAGGTCCCCTGGAGCTGGAATTACATACAGTTGTGAGCCACCCAACAAGTGTCTTCTGCAAGCATAACAAGTGCTCTTAACTGCTAGGCCATCCCTCTGGCCTCATGTATCCAACTTAATTGTAAAAATGCATAACCCAAGGTCTGGCAGACCTCAGAGAACTGAAGTACTTTACAGTGGAACTTGAAATAATAAAACTGGATGCTTCCATCATTTCCTCTGTGAGAAGGAATGAAAATACTCAGCAGTTCGTTCTTATGACCTAGAAGGAAAAACTGTGCTGGGCTCCTGACGGCTTTGCTGGTGGCCCTGGTCATTTCTTGACTTGTAACAGAATCACCTTGGTCTCTACCATCACCCTTGGGGAGTGAACTCCTGTACAGATCTGTGTCCAAATTACCAAGCTGAAAGTTAACACTAACCATCAAAAGGAGTTTGGAGGCTCACATATCAATGTCTAGGGAGCATAACTGAACCCAAAGTGTGTGTGTGTGTGTGTGTGTGTGTGTGTGCGCGCTTGTGTGTGCATGTGTGTGTGTGTGTGTGTGTGTGTGTGCAAGCAGAGGTCAGAAGTCAGGTCAACATCAGGTGTCTTCTTCAACTGCTTTGTGTGTGTGTGTGTGTGTATGCACACACACACACACACACATATGAATGAGAAACTTGGCCTCTAGTGTAGCCCTGAGCTCATTACTTTATCCAGACTGATGGACCAGCAAGCTCCTGGGATCCTCCTGATGGCCTCCACGGCGCTGGTACTGCAGTGTGCTCCTCTGTACCCAGCCTTTTTCATGTGAATTCTGGAGGCCACAACCTGGATCCTTATACTTGGGCAGCAAACACTTTACCAGCTTAGCTGCCCCCACCCCAGTCCTCAGGTCCCCTCTGAAGCACTCAAAGTCATCCAAGTGAGGTTTTCAGATGTGTGCTAGGTTTCTTCCAAGTATGCTGCGAGTCTCTTCCTGGTGAGCTTGAGTTTGTCTTTGCTTGGCTATGATGTGAGGGGAGGATCAACACCATCCCTTTTCTAGGGAGTCAGGCCTCTCTCTGCTCTTACGTCAGAGCCCAGTGGCAGAATGTCATCCAGAAGGAAACCCCTCGTTTAGCTGTCTATCTGTGTAGTGAGCCCCTCCCTGGCATAGACTGGCAGACTCGCCACCCTGACCACAGCTGGACTCCATGAGCTGACCCAGAGAGACAGCGGTTTCTGGTAGAATTCTTCTGCAGGCTCTCATACCACGCCCTCACAGCACTGCTACTGGAAATTGCATCTGGTTGGCTTTCTTTACCATAGATCTCATGGCCCAAGACTCTCCCAATAAAAATTCCATGTAAGATTTATCAGCCATAAGGCCAAGGCTATCCCATACATGCAAATTATAGTAAGCATTTCTAATACACATAAGAAATTATTCTTAATGCACAGATGTGCAACTCCCTTCTAGAAAACTCTCATAAGAAATGTAAAGTTTTGCCATATTCAAACTGGGACACTATGTACTGCGTAACCTGCCCAAATATTACCGAGCCCCAAGAACACTTTGTTACTTAATTCCCCAGAATGCACCGGTTCCTTTCTGCAAGCTCATTTTTAGAATGAACACCCCAGAAGGCAGCCAGACTCCCTGAGTCATCAGAGGATAGGAGGGTCAGTGAGAAAGAGCTCTGTAAGAAGCAAAGTCACCGTTCACTACTCACTAAAGCACCACTGAATTACACGCAGAAGGTACTTAATAAAAAGGCTGCTCTGAAAATGGTTTCAGATACCATTGGCTCTGCCATTCTATTCTAAACACAGAAACGGTCAGTGGAGTGCAAATAGGAAAAGATGCCCAGGAAGGAATCACCGAGATTGATTTCTATAGGGCTGAATAAATAACCATAAGGGATAAAACGGTTTTTGTTGCTGTATTCAGAGTACTGGATATGAGATATTTGAGAGACTGTTTTAAATTATCTTAAAGGGAGCTCGAGAGATGACCTAGTAGATACAGTACTTGCCATGCTAGCATGCAGATCTCAGTTTGGATTTCCAGAATCCACGAGACTGGAAGCAGTAGCAAGTGTCTGTAATCCCAGTACCCTATGGTGAAGTGGAAGGCAGAGCCAAGAGAATCTCTGGAAGCTGGATGGCCAGACAGTCTATGTACACGGGTACGTATAGGAGACCCTGCCTCAAACACAGTAGAAGATGAAGATCAATACCTGAGGTTGTCCTTTGACCTCTTCGGGCATGCTGGCTCACACACACAGGCACACACACAAAGATACACACATACATACACATACATACACACACACACATATAATGCACGTACCGTACACATACCACACACACATACACCACCACCACCACCAAGTTTAAACTGAAAACAAGTTATTATTTTGGCAATCAGGTGAAGAAATAAAGTTGGTTTTCTTATGCTTGGGCTGTAAATCAAACAAGTCAGACTTCCTATGAACTGCCATCAGTAGTACTTGGCTTTTGGTGATCTGTATCCTTAGGGGTGGTTCCTTCCAGAACATTCTTTACCCATTTATTCTTCCCAGTGGAGATTTCATCTTCTTCTTTCCTGGATGGGAAGCTCAGGGCACCTGGCAGTGCTAAGACTATCTCACTACAAGATGTGTTCCTCCCGGCTCTATTTGCAGCTTCAGTGGCACAGGCAAACTGTAGCAATGCACAGCACATGCACCTGCATACACAAATGCACACAGATAGAAAGCACATATATACACATCCATGTGTGTTTGTGTGTGTGTGCGTGCGTGCACACACACACACACACACGAGAGGTTTGCTATTGAATCACCATAATTATCTTTATAGAAAATGGTTATCTGGCCAACAATGCCATACTAAAAACAAGACATGTCTATTTTTAAGCTGGAGTAAGCATAAGCAGACACAGTTATCTATTTTAGAGATTTTTATTCATGTGTCTACATGTGTGTCTGTGTCTTTATGTGTGGGCATAAGCATGCAGGTGCCCACAGAAGCCAGAAGAAGGCATTGCTAGAGTTCAATGGTCATGAGCCACCATACAGGTGTGGGGAGCTGAACTTGGGTCCTCTGGAAGAGCAGCAACATTCTTAACCACTGAGCCACGCCTCCATGCCCCATGTTTGTCTATTTTAAATTAAAGCTTGTTCCAGCCAAGAATCACTAAAACCAGCAAGTATTAAAATTCTAAAGGAGGCAAACCTATTGGTCTTCCAAGAAACACTTACAGAGTGATTAGGAGCCAAGCCCAGGAGATGGAGAGTAGGTGAGAGGTCAAATGTGCATGGGAAGGCAATCCAAGTTCACCACTTACAGACTGGGAGAGAGAGGACCCACCATACACACACATACACACACACACACACACACACACACACACACACACATACACACAACCGAGAAACAATTCAATGGTTCTGAGCACCTGCCTCAATCCCAGCCAGGTAGTCAATGGAAAACAGAGGGGATGAGTGTGTGGGTGAGAGATTCAACAGCCGGAGCTTCACTTGCCATCACAAACATTCTTATGGTTTGGATGTGAAGAGTCTCCCACGGGCTCACTGTTTGAACACTCCAGTGCTGACGGCTCTATTTGGAAAGTCTGCAGAACCTCTAAGTATTGGAACCTTATTGGAGGAAGTGGGTCCCCAGGGCCAGACCTCACTTGATGTGAACGCTCTGCTTTCTGACCAAGAAGGCCTGCTCTTAACACCATGCTTTCCCCACTGTGAAGAATGCATCCTGTGGTCTGTATCCAGACTAAGCCTTTCCTTCCCCAAACTGCTTCTTGTCAAGTGTCAAGAAAATTAATAGTGTCCTAGTTACTGTCCTGTTGATGTGACAGGAATACCTGACAGACACAACTGAGGAGACAAGAGGCTCATCCTCCACCTCATGGTTTCAGAGGGATTCTGGCCATTCTGGCAGGAAATGTGTGGCTGCTGTGTCCTTGGTATGCCTGATACATCAAGGTGGTCCAGGAAACAAGAGAGGACTGGGTCCAAGGATGGGCTTAATCTTCAAAGTTATACCCTTACTGACTAAGGACCAGCCTCTAGGCCTCCAAAACTCCAAAGACCTTCAAAACCATACCATATGTAGGATACTGAGCATCTAAATATATATCTGTGGGGGGCAATTCAAAAGCAAGGCACAGCAGCGTGGTAGAGAGGCTACCTGGAGAGAGCAACGGAGGGGGGAGAAAGAGGCTAAAGGAACAATGAACAGATACTGAAGACACAGAAGTGTCACCAGAGATGGCCTGGTCAGTCATCAGAAGCCACCCCTACACTGTCCTGACTGTGGGGAACCCTGAAGTCTGGAGACAACTTGCCCTCATTCTGTATTTGAGCCAGCGGTTTCTGCTGTGAGCTTTCCGGGTGTCTGCTTCAAACCATCACAGCTTTGTAAGGAATGCTAAGGGGAAGGTAGCAGAAGAGATAATCTGGGAGCTGGAGACAGGGAGGGCTGCTGCTTCTGTCTTCAGGGGAGAAGGAACGGACTGGGCCTTGGGGAGCTCTGGTAAGCAGAGGAGGCTCAACGCGTCACTACACAGATGAAAGGAAATTCCATCACTGGAAGACTTCAATTAAAAGCAAAAGAGAGGAAATTGCCATGACTGCAGGTTGGAGGTGATGTATTTGGGTGTGGTTAAGGAGTTTAAGATTCTGTATGTGGGCTGGGGAGAGGCTGGGTTTGAATTGTCACTGTGCAAGCACGAGGACCTGAGTTTGAAGTCCAGCACCTATAAAAGCAGTGCATAGCGGTGCACATCTGTAACCTCAGGGCTAGAGGCAGGGGAGCAGAGGCAGGTGATTCCTAGAGTTCACTGGCCAGTCAGTATAACCAGTGAAAGGAGGCCAGGCCCAGCAAGCAACCCTGCCACCAAAAAAATACGATGGAGAGCAACTGAGGAAAACACCAGACATTGGCCTGTGGCTTCACACTCACACATGTATCCACAGGCACACACACACACACACATTAAGCACACAGACTCCATACACACACATGAGCACACAAACAAGCACGATCTTTTGCCTCCTGGAAGGTAAGAATCCAACACTGGGAAAGCCGACCCAAGTGTTCCCTTTTCAGCATTTTTATATATGGCTTTCAACATTTTTCCCCCTAATGTTTCCATTGAAGAGAAACCCTGTTAGCACATTATTAAAAGGGCCAGTCGTGAAACCTGCAATAATATTTGGAAATATCTGCAGGAGAACTAACTCCACTTACCACGTTTTCAAGTACTGGGTGTGGACTCTTGCCACACAGCATGGTCTAGCTAGACTTTTGTGTAGTAAATGTAATGAAAGAGGGTGGACTCGGGGGGCTTGTCAGAAGTTTTCCCAATTGAAACAGACCTAAGCAACTGTGAAAACTGGTCGGTTTACACATGAACCCATGCCAGTTTAATGCAGAAAAGCCCCATTGATACTAACCACATTTTTGTCTCCTATTAAATTGCTATATAAATATATAAAGCTGGTCTCTAATACTATATGTCGACACAAACACATTTTTGGACAAAAAAAGTCTTTCCATTTTTAATCTCAATCTTTCTTGCTCTGAATTCTTAAATTAAAAAAATCAATACAGTAATTTATTGGAGGGTGCATGCTACAGTGTGTGTGTGTGTGTGTGTGTGTGTGTGTGTGTGTGTGTGTGTGTAAACAACTTGTAGAAAATGGTTCTCTCCTTCCACCATGTGGGTCCAAGGGCTTGAACTCAGGCAAATAGACTTGATGGCAAGCTCCTTTAGCCCTGAGCATCTTTCACTGGCCCAGAATTCTTAAATTGATGTTTACCTGCTCACACGCACAAATATATACTTATACAGCATACATATATTTTTTATGTATGTACACACACACACACACACACACACACACACACACGCTTGTGGAGGTCAGAGAACATCCTCAGATGCTGCTCCTCAGGCACTATGCATCTTTTTGAGATAGGCTGTCTCACTGGCCTGGAACTCACCCAGCAGGCTGGCTGGCCAATCAATCCAGGGATTTGCTTGCCTCTGCCTCCCCAGTGTGAGTCACCATGCTAAACTCCTTTGGCATGTATTGTGGGTCAGATTTGGGATCTAAAGCACTTCACTGACACAGCTTTCTCCCCAGATCCCCCTCCTGCACTTTTTCTTCCATTTTGTACTTAACCTTTCTTTCTGTTCTTCATCAGGTTCAACCATAACATCCATTGAGGTTAATGGCAACTGAGACAGTTTCTCAAAGCCCAGCTTTCATCTGTCTCGGGAACATCAGTTGAAGCTAATTGTCATGGATCCAAGATGGCTGTGGTTTGAAGGGCCCTCTGAAAAGATATGCCCATGCCCCAGGTCCTGGAGTCTTCTAGGGTGACCTTATTTAGAAGTGGGGTCCTTGAGTATGCAACTAAGTTCACAATACCCAGATGAGGTCACCTGGTAGCAAGGCCCAAGTCCAGTGGTAAGAATTCTTAAGGGAGACTCCAGGGGACAGAGGTGGGCAGGAGAAGACAAAGAGAAGGAGAAAGAAAAAGAGGAGGAGGAGAAGGAGGAGAAAGAAGAACAAATGAAGAGGACAAATGAAAGAGGCATCTGTGGCTATCTACAGGCTAAGTAATATCTGAGGACAACAGAGAGAAGCTGAAGGAGGCAGCAAGTGTTCTCCCCTGTAGCTTTTAGAGGAATAATAAAGCCAAATGAAGAAAAGAACAAAACCTCATTCCTGAAGGAATTAATGTCAGCATAAATCCATTAAGGTTAGGGCATTCATTTTCATAAAGGAAATAACTAATGAATAATTAAAATATCACATATAACTGGTTATGGTTACAATCGTTTATTCCATAGTACTAAAAATTACAGAACTTGACCTAATTTACCTTAGGTGGAACCTCCTAAGAGGACAGGAAAAGGCCTGAGGCAGTTACACAGGTAGCTGCTGTTAAAATTCTTTCTCGTAGGGGCTGATGCATTTCACCTAGTCACCAGAGTGCTACTGAGTTTGTCTAGTGTTTAATAGAAGGTTCTCAATTTAAATAGCTTTATTTCACAGCCACGTGACCTGTCTTAGAGTCTTCAGGAAAATCCACACGCTGATGTAACTGTAAAAACTCCAGGCTGACAGCAGATCTGATGGTGAACAGTGCAAATGTGTAAATTCCTTAGCAACATGTGCCATTTAAATGGGCAGCCGGTAGGGTTCCACAGCTGATCTGAAGTTATGTGTGTGTGTGTGTGTGTGTGTGTGTGTGTGTGTGTGTGTGTGTGTGTGTGTATGTGAAAGAGAGAGAGAGAGAAAAAAAAAGAGAAAGAGAGAGGCAGACAGACAGACAGACAGACCTGCTACTGACTGCGCTGCGCTGGGGTGGGCCTAAGCCACTGCCCATCAGTCTGTGTTCTTGTGTTCCTGCTGTCTCCTGTGCACCTAGCAACACTAGACCCCATGTTTTCAAGCACAGGTACCCCAGCTATTTGTACCTGTGTTTCCCTTACCCCTCTGGGATTGTAAATTGTATAAAGAAAGATCTTTCCTTCCAGGCTCTCTAGCTGAACATATACCTGGAAAGAAGCAATAGAGAAGATGGGAAATTGTGCTTTTGAACTGTTGAAAGAATCAAGGGTCTGAAATTAGGCTGCATGTATCCAGAGCACACACATATGCATGTGAAACATAAAAATAGGGTTTTGACACATGTGGGTATCTAAAGCTCATTATGTGCGTGATGACAACATGCTTGTCTACTGTTCTAGCTCAGAAGTAGCTCTGCTTCCTTCAATTTGGGGATCTCTGATGCTGCCTTGGAGGCCCAGCAGCAGACCTAGTGTCCTTTGTCATTGTCCACCTCTGTGTCTGACCTAGGATCCTTTGAGGCCTCTTTGGATGCACTAGTGTGTCCTTACCTCTCACAAACCCAGAGGTTAAGCAGAGATTGCCCTGCTTTGCTCTCTACTTGGTAGTCCCACTGATGTAGCTGAAAACTTCCTTATTGTATGGATTTCTTTTATTTTGTTACTATAAACACCTGATGAAACTGTTGCCAGGATGAACCATGGTATTTGGGAAGAGAAAAATGGAGGCAGGAAGGCTTCGGAGCTCAAAGCTTTGGCCATAGCTGGACTTGCCTCATTCACTCACGCTATAGCTTCTGTTTGTGAAAATCAAGCAAAATAAGAATGGAACAAGGAGGAGGTAGAAGGGGAGGGGGAAGTAATGGATACACACACACACACACACACAGAGAGAGAGAGAGGGAGAGGGAGAGAGAGAGAGAGAGAGAGAGAGAGAAAGAGAGAGAGAGAGAGAGAGAACGCACAAGAGCAAGTGACAGCAAAAAGGACTTATAGAGTAAGAATATGCAGGTCATGAAAGATAAAAGTTGTTCCATCCAGGGTGGGAGGGCAGGAGTGTCTTTCTTTCTATTAACTGCATTTCCCTCTCAGATTCAGGAAGGGGAGGCGTTGGCTACAGAACTAAAAACCCCAAAGAACACTCGTCCTGGAATTTAGCTCCCCTTTTAAGTAAAAAGGTCCACACTGAAGCTCTCACACATTCTGTTCCTGGGATCTGGCAAACCCCAACCTTCCTGCTGCCATCTGGACTAAGCAAAGACGCTTGTCACCAGTGCAGCTTAAATGCTTTCAATTTGTGTTACTTTCTAATACTTTGCAATGCTTATGGTTTCTGGTTTGTGTCATTTTTAGATATACTTAGTTTTCTCTGACCCACCCATGCCCCATCCTCTCCTCTCCCTGCCTCCATCCCAGTGTCTTCCCTTCTGCTTCCAGTATTTCCCCTCCCACTCTCATATCACGTGTGTTCTATCATCCTCCCCTTAAAGCCTCTTGTTTCCTCCTCTCATGAGCCCATTTCTGATTTCCTGACCTCCACTTAAAATCTACATATGGTAGAGGAAAGAAATGGCTCTGTTTCTGGACCTCAGTCACCTTGCTTGATAGAATAATCTCCAGTTCCACCCACATTCCTGAAATTTCTGTCATTACATTTTCCTTTATATTACAGTTTTTGATAGGTATCAAACTTTCTGACATTTTTGAGATGCCTGGGTTGGCATGAAGAACTCTGTCTCATGTATGAGGCTATGTTTCAATCCTACCGTTCATGATAGCCTCAGCCATCTTGCCGAAGAGGTAATGTCTGGCTACTTCTGCTAAGCATGGAGAGGTAGGGTCCAAAAAGGAATGTTCATCTGCTGTGTATTCCAGATGAACTGAAGGCTCTGGGAACTCAGCCTGAACTTTCAGGGAAGGAGGCTGTTGTGTTCGACACATAAGGGAAGATATTTCAAGTTTTCTTAGAAACACAGAAATGTTTGCTCTCGGGATAACCGTTGTTTTCTCCCGGGGCCTATCTGTACACAGTTTGAAAACAGAACAAACAAACTAATCCTAGCCCCTTCTGTTGGCTTCTTTTAAATCCTTGAGTGATTCCTAGTCCAAACCAGATTTGGCCAAGCTTCCATTTAAGAATAATCCATTTACCACAGCATTCAAAACAATTAGGCGAGCCAGGGAAGATGGGTACCATGGGGGCGGGGGTGAATTAGGGGAGGAGAAGGCGCTGCTCCCACTAAACACATCCCTCCACCCCAGGCAGTAAGTGTGCCTCACACTTAACAAGCCTGGGCCTTCTTAGCAGAGTTCGGTGCTGTGAATGAGTATCCCTCAAGGTCGTCCATTGGCTGTTTTGAAATCTGTGTCAAACTGAGGCACCCATGAGCAAAACTGAAAAGTAGCGTGTGCAAACCAACAGGAAATACAAAGACCATTACAAGCAAAGTGGTGCTTGGTCAGCTTGAAATCATAGAGGATGAAGGAGGGAGAATCTCACAAATGAAAAACAAGTGTTTTGTATGCAAATACAAGTGAGCGTGATTTCAGTCCTGGTAAGAAGGAGAAGAAACATGAAATTAGCCAGTGGTGGGAGCAACCTCATAATGCATAGACCCTCGCCCGTCATTCCTCCTTAGTCGTCCTCACAGACCGTTAGACTCCTTATTGTACAAACTGAAAACCCTGAGGACCCAGACAACATGATATAGATGTGACCGCATAGTCTCCTCAAGGCTAGGGCCAGGGCCAGGGCCAGGGCCAGGTTAACTAATGGATTTCCCTTCATCTCAATGTTGAGAGATGGCCAAACGCTTTTCTGAAGGCATGTCTACAGACAGAGGAGCCTTGGTGTGTCCTCTAAGCAGTGTGGAGGACCACAGAACAATGGGTCAAATATTGTCAGCCTTTTACTAGCCTTTGAATAGCAGCAACTTTATACTGGTTTTGTTTGTTTGTTTGTTTTGTTTTGTTTTTGTTTTTCAGTTCTGGGCATCAAATCCAAAGCCTGTGTCCGTGCTTGCTGCCACCACTGAGCTAAACCCCTATTCTTTATTTGTATGCAGCTAGCCCTCTGCATAAGTAGGTGTGATAACTGATACTGATTAAAAAATATTCAGACAGGAGGTCTGAAGAGATGGCTCCACCATTATGAACAGGTACTTCTCTTGCAGAGAAGTTCCCAGCATCCACGCTGGATGGCTCATAAATGCCTACAACCCACGCTCTAGGAGGACCCGGTGTCTTTGCCTTTGTGGGCGTCTTCATTTATATGGACAAATACATGCACATAATCTTTAAAAATTAATATTCAGACAAAAGTCATGCCTGTACTGAACATTTCCAGATTGCTTTCCCCGCTCTTATTTCCTAAGCAATACACTGTAACAGGTATTTATACAGCATGTGTATTGCGTTAGGTATTATAAGTAATTCGGGGTGATTAAGAGTATTTAGGAAGACATGCACAGTGCACAGGTTGTCTGCCAATATACATAAATGACTGTGCATCCCAGGATTCAGGTCTCCTTGGGGATTTAGGAACAATCCCTCATAGACAATGATGAAAGCTAAATATCTGTGCATCTCTCTGCGAGCTGTCCTATACTACGGTCCAATGTCTTCCACGGATGGCATCAGGTCTCCTCTCTGAGACTATAAAACCCTCCAGGCCCATGCTTATTCCCTCTGCATTTGACTCGTGCCCACCTCATGAGCGTGGGTGATTCACACTACTTAGTTAATGCTTCCAAAGCGGATTTGTTGACATCTAGTCATGTCTCACACGGATTGCCGCTTTGGCAAGAGCTACAGCCACCAGGGAAACATCTGTGGGCTTATCTGGGAGGGATTTTCTAGGTTAGGTTAATGAGTAGGAAGACCCGCCCTGAATGTGGCCAGTAGCAGTGTAGAGGGTGGGGTCCTGGACTGAATAAAGAAGCAGAAAGGGAGCTGAGGATCAGGATTCATCTCTCTCTGCTTCCTGACAGTGGATGCCATGTCTGTCTCACGATGAGGAGCTAACTGTATTGCCTTGAACTGTGAGTCCAGCAAACCCTTCCTCCTTTAAACTGCTTCATGTCAGGCTCTCATTAGAGCAATGAGAGGAAGAGCTAACAGCATCACCCAGACTCAGAGACACTGAACATCCCTGCAGCTTGCCTTAGCGGGGGGGGGGGGGGGGGGAGAGAATCACATGACCTACTTGCGATTTTCTTTGCCCTTCTACTCCTGCAGTGGGAGACATGTACAGCAACTCTCACCACACCAGTGACACGGGCAGATGTGCCTGCGTGCCAGTTCTAGGCAGATCCTTTCGCCTGCCCATCTTGAGATTCAGCCTCTGCCGGGAGAACAACGCGCCTAGTAGCTGGTTTGACTATTACAGAATCTGGCCTCCGAGATAAGATCAGAAGAGACCCCACCCTAACAGCAGCCTGGCTTCAAGCCCAGCCAAGCCCAGTGGGACACAGCACAGCCACAGTTGATGGGCAGAGCCACGGCTGAGAAATACCCGTTGGCTACTGTAAGCCACCACGTATTCTGAGCTGCGACTACAGCAAAGCTATTATCAGTACTTACTCTGACACCAAACTCTCCATAGAGCGGAGGCAGAGGCCAGTTCTGCATTGGTTTGGCTATAAAGGCCCCGTTCTTGTTGACATGAGGGGACAACTGTAGAAGCCAGTCTTGCTACTGGCTGTTGTGGAGGCAAACCTTGGACCAGATTTCCCTGCTCATATGTAAACATTTATTAAATAAGCATGCTCTGGCAAGCAGGCATAAAGAATGGTCCTCATTTCCTGTTGTACGAGCTCAGAGACAGCCTAGCTGTCTGCCTTTCCAGGTCCCTGCCCAGTGCTTTTCATGAAAGGCAGAGGCCAAACATCTCAGAGGCTCAAGTCTCTTACCCTTTTAGTCAAGAATTAAAATTCTTCGAGGCAGAGCTTGTGACAGAGAAGACACAGGAATTTAGACGGAGCTGCTATCCTGTAGGGGCAAGCCAAGCCTTCCTAGACTCTTAAACCTTGTTCATAAAACAATGGTGATTATCTCTAAACTGTATGGAACTAAACCACAGCTGTCAAAGACTTAACATGCTGAACTTCACCAATAACACTGAAACCCCTTAGCATAATTAGAAATCCAGCAATTTCAAAGTGTTATTTTCTATTCTGATTTTATGTGTAGGTGTGCGTGTGTGTGTGTGTGTGTGTGTGTGTGTGTGTGTGTTGTGCAAATGCATGCATGCATGCCTGTGAGTGACTGTAGAGGCCAGAAGTGGGTGGCAGAACCCCTGGAGCTAGAGTTACAAGTAGTTATGAGCCGCCTAGCAGAAAGGCTGGGAACTGATCCCAAATCCCCACAAGAACACAAAGTGTTCTTAATCACTGAGCCACCTCTTGTCCAAAGGCCTGCAACTGCCGACATGTTCAGAGACTCTGGCACTGGAAGATACAGCAATGGCACCAGTTGCTGCAGAAGGTTGCTGCCACCCCGAGATAACCCTGCCTAACCACTCATGGAATGAAGATTTTCCATAAGAAATTTGGTTGTCCTAATGGTTTGGCTTCAGAGGGAGAAAAGGGGCAGAGAAGAAAGTGTATGCAATAATCCCATGATCCCAGGCAGCGCTGAGAGCAGAGCCTACAGTCAGGCTGCCTGAGGACACGTGCAGAGGTGACCAAGTTCAGACGGAAGAGAAGATCAGTGTGCAGAGATGGACAGCAGGACGAGGGGACGAACCTGTCAGAGGCCCAAGGTGGGGAAGATTCAGGCTGGAAGACAGGGATGCTCTCCAAGAAAGAAGAGCAAGGCAAGCGGGATCTCCCACCAAGGTTTTAACCCTCTTGGCAGGAACAAGGCATTGTAACAGACTTATGCTCCCCGCTGGGACTATCACACTATTAAAACAATGAATCTCAAGAAATTGGAATCCCTCCCTCCTTCCCAGGAATTTCTTGCTAGGAGAAAGGAAAAGGTGAAGTCTGGGACCAATCAGAGGAGGAACAACTTGACAGATCAACCTGTAGGGGAGAATGAAGCACATACAATGAAGGTCAATGATAAGGTAAGCCACACCTTGACCAGGACCCCTTAGCTACTGCATGTATGTAGCTCTCTATTTAAGCCTAAGACTCATGTCAGGGGTGTCAGCGGCCTGCCTGTCTCTGTACTTGTTCCTTGTCCCTGTGTGGCTACACTGGGTACTAGTCCTTTCTCGGCCCTTCACTATCACCTGTCTATTTGAGGGGCTGCCAGAACCCAGACTCTGACCTTGACAATGGTGGCTACACAAGCAGACAAATGCCTGAATCCAGTACGAGTCAGGCATTGCAGTCTCCAGAGCCTCCACATCGCCCTTCTCCACCCAGCCTTCTTCACTCTGTGTGTCACCTGACAGGTCCCCACAGACACTAGGCTTTCCCATTCACTTTAAAGTGGTAGAGGTGAAGTTTGTGGACCTCAGAGCTCACCTGAGTTTGTGCTATTTGTCTGGAGTTGAACACTGTATGGTGAATAGGAATTCAAAGACCTGTGCCAATACTGGTGTCCTTGGGACTTAGAACATAATGGGTATTGTAAGAATCATCTATGGGAGCAGAACCACTTGGGGTGGCTTCCAAGAATGATTAATGACCTTCCCAATGTCATACCATTGTTTTATTATATTTTTTGTCATAATTTTAGGAACTCAGTTAAATACAGTGAATTCTTGAAAGTCACACACACACGAATTTATTTATGAAGCAGAGATCACACAAGGTTTATAAACACAAACTGAAGTTCTATAGACCCACCGTCTCCACTGGTGACCTACATATGTGTACCCTGTGACTAAGAGAAAAGGTGTCACTCCAAACTGAGCCTTCCTTTTGATTTTCTGAGATTAAAACACTTTCCATATGAGAAATCAGTTCCCTTGGATTTCCACATGGTAAATAACTCGAGTGGAATCATCTGCCCCAGGGACAACCCTGTGTCCCCATTACAATCCAGCAGCAAAGAACAGAAAACAGAGGGGTGCAGTGGGGGAGGGGTTCAGCGCATCCTCATCAGGCCCAAACATGAAATACATTCTGAAAACCAACCTCCTTATCCAGGTCCACTGTTGAGTCAGTTTTTATAGCCTCTAGTCTGTCCAACATATTGCCCAGCCTCCCCACTTTAGCCTATCCACAATGCATGGAAGTCCTTGTTTATAGATTTCTCTCTCTGCTTACACTATTTATTTCATTTTTTCAAAAGCACATTTGGGGTGTGTGTGGGTCTGTGTGGGTGTGTGTGGGTGTGTGTGTGCACACACACGCACAAGCGCATATTCCTGTAAGTAGAGACTCACACACTTGGGCACACGCGGTGGTCAGAGGACAACCTCAGGTATGATTCCTCATTTTCCACCTCGTTTGTGATCAGTGTCTCTTCTATTCTCTCAGCATACTTTAGCTAGCCATGAGCTGCCAGGGGTCTCCTGTCTTCACCTCCCCACTTGCTTCGGGAGCACTGGGATCACACATATACATTACTGCAATTGGATTTCACAGGTTCTAGAGACTCAGAAGACGGTCCCCATACTTGTATGGAAAGTATTTACCCAGTGGGCCATCTCTCCCCAGCCTCTGGTTAGGTCATTTTAAATAATATCCTGTTTTGTAATTCTTTCGTGCAAATGGATTTTTTTTTCATTAGAGGTGACATTTTAAAGCTCCAAAACTGGGTAAGTAACAAATGCATTTTTACATATTCTTTAAGACACAGTTAACTTCTCAGAAGAGCTAAATGGCATTTTGTTTCAGGAGCAGATGCAGGTCCTGGCTAATGACCCCACCCACACAGTCTGCTGAGCCATTCACTGATAGCATTGTCTATTTCTCCCTGGCATTGAACTTTGACCTACAGTGTGCTTACTCTCCTCTTAGCTGTTTTACAAATCAGTAAATACACAGACCAAGCTGCTTCTGCCCATTGTCCTCTGGGTGACTTTTTTGGTTATACAGGTTAATTCAATCCAGTACTTCTCAAAGGCTGCCTTGGTTCCTGCTGCAGAAATGAGTCCTTTTGTGCCTTATCATAGCCAAAATGATATCAAGTCTGGGGATGGCAAGATGGCTCCGTGGGTAAAGGTGTCTGCTGCCAAGCCTGAGGACTTGAGTTCAATCCGTGGCACCCATTAACCCATAGGATACAAGGAGAGAACTTACTCTTCAATATGTCCTCTGACCTCCACAAGCACACTGTGACATGTGCACACACACACACACACACACACACACACACAAATCAATAAATAATAAAATTTGTAATAAAATAAGCAAAAAACAATGGAAAGAGAGATTATACACCTGGAGTTCCTCCAAAGCGCTCACACTGCAATCTGGCTCTCACCAGTAGCCGCAGATCACACACACAAACATAAGCTGCTCCCTGGGCTATATTAAAAGAATCAGCTGTTGCACTTGAATCAGGTCACCGTATATAAAGCGCAGAATCTGCTCGCTCTGTGTGGGGCATCAACTGGGCTGTGTGATAAGGCATCTGGTGAGGCCGTGAGGCCCTTCCAAGTTTGCTGCTGCGAGCGTGTGACAGCCAGCTGGCGGAGCAGCTGCAGGCTCGGGTCATCTGGGGAGCCAGCTGACCATAACTCTCTCAGCTAATATATTCAAAGGTCAAAGGGGCTCTGGCTCTTCCTTTAGACAAGCGTGTTTGGTCACCAGGGGATCTATTGACCAGTGGGGCTGCGGAACAGGCTAGCAAATTGCAGCTACCATAATTAAGCTAAACTGTGGCCCCTTCCAAGGACAGGCTGAACCTCGGGAAGGTACTGTTATTTCACCTTCAAACACTTGCAACCATGCCTCCTATGCGCCAAAGTTCTCATTAGGAAGCTTTCAAGAACAACCGACTTTCCTTTCCGTTTTTCTAAGTATGAATTCCCTTGAATGGCTGTACCAGTACAATAGAGATCAACTTCAGTTCTTGTGTAGATGTACGCATCTACACAAAAATAATATACTGGACTTATGAGGTTGGTGCTTAATGCTAAGGCTTGGTGACCCGAGTTCCTGGGTCTGATCCACATGATGGAAGGAGAAAAGTGACTCCCACAAGCTGTCTTCTGACCACACACAGACACACAGACACACACGCACGCACACACACACGCACACACCTATATATACATATACTCATAATAAACTCATGATAAACAGAGAGATAGGGTCCAGGGAGATGGCTCCGTGGGTAAAGGTGCCTATTGCCAAGTTTGACAAGCTGAGTTTGATCCACAGGACTGTGGTGAAAGAAAAGCACAGACTCCCACAAATTGTTCTCTGACCTGCATGTGTGCACCATGGCATGCAAGCACAAAAAGTAAGCTCAAATGTAATTTAAAAATACACTTAAAATGATTTAAGTAAAATACTCCATTGAGGACTGACCTGGGAGCAACATGGACTTTGAGAATGGTCATGTGTGTCCTCCCAACAGTGGCTTGAACAGAACAGTTCTAGTTTCCACAGAGTAACAGTTTTCTCTGTTCTTGTGCAATCTTGAGACTCCAAGGGCTGATCATCCTCAAGTCTCCTCTGCCTCCTCACAGTAGAGTGGGTGATTATACACTCAATAAAGACCCAGTAAACCTTCCTCTGTGCCAGGCATTGAGCGGGGCTCTGCATCCAGAGACGAAGTGTCCTGGCTACAGGTGCCATGAATGAAAACACTACTCTAGACATCTTTCATTAGCCTGCTCTCCAGAATCTAGGAGATAGGAGACGTCCTATGTGAGCTTAGCAGAAGGGAATTCTGCAAAGAGAAAGGCATCTCTCAATTCACCAGGGAAACAAAAGTCAGCATTGGCAGCCACATCCACGTCTTTACCTCTGTGTGAGTGTGTACCTGTGTCCTCAAAGGTAAGAGAGGGCACTGGTTGTCCTCTATCTATCTCTCTCCATCTGTTCCTCTGAGGCCGGGTCCACACTGAAGCACAGGCTTGAGTTTTCCAGCCTTGGTTGGAAGCCGGCATGCCCCAGTGATCCTCCTGTCTCCCCAACACCTTAGAACTACAGGCACTGGATCCCCCACCTCCCAGCTTGTTCCACGGTGTCTTGATCCAAGCTTCAGGCCTCAGATTGTACAGCAAGCCCCCTTAACCACTGAGCTATCTCTCTGGGGACACAACTACCTTTTCATGCTCTGGGGATTACCTTTAGGGTTTCTGAAAATTGGTACCTTTAAAAGGGAAAACCTGTCCTCTGTGTTCTTAGGGAAAAGGAGCCCAGAAAACAGAAGGCATCTCCAGTAGGTAGAGATGGTTCCACAGGCAAAGTGCTTGTTGTACAAGCTTGAAAATCTAAGATCCTCGGCACCCATGTAAAAGCCAGAAAGACATAGTGCAGTGCACATCTGTAGCTGTAACCCCATCCATGAGGGAGGGGGACAGTCACCGGCAGGCCCTTAGGTTTCCTGGCCAGCCAGCCTAGCTCACATAGCCAGCCCCAAGTTCAGTGTGAGACCCTTTCTCAAAAACACAAGCAAAAGAAGGTGGAGCTAGAGACAGCTGCCGTGGACCTCTGTGCAGGCACAAAGGAGCGCCCTGCTCACGGGCATGCACACACACAAGTCTGAAGAAGCGGGCTCCCCTTCACTGCTACACTGAAGCTGTAGTTAAGGCCCTGACCCTGGGAACTTGACCCTGAAGAGTTCCAGGACAGCTAGGGCTGTTACACAGAGGAGCACCGTCTTGAACAAAACAAAACAAAATAAAACGAAAAACAAACAAAAAACAGTTTTAGTTTGGTACTGTACAAAAACTGTCATGAGTTATAGATTTTTATAAGCTGCTATTTTGTTTTATTGGTCTGTAAGGTTGCCACTAAGGTCAGACCCTCCTAAGCTTCACATGACAAATACTTAGGACCCTGAGCCAATAAGGTTTATCGTGGAGAACACTCTCAGTTACTGACGTGAAAATTCTCAGGTTCAAGAAAAGAAGGTTTCTAAGTGCAATAACTTTTCATTTTATAACAACAAATTGGTGGAAAATGCAATTTTTATTAAAAGATTGCTAGATATCTCGCTTTTAAAATATTACTTTAGTGCCGGGCTGGTGAGATGGCTCAGTGGGTGGCAGCACTGGCAGCTGATCTGAGTTGATTTCCAAGTCTCCTGAGGTAGTAGAGAGCTGACTCTCAGAAGCTGCCCCCTAATTTCTCTACTGACACACAGGCATGTAAATATATACACCCCAACAACCATATATACATAAATACACATAAATAGTGAAAAATAATTAAATACTGCTAAAAATTTTAAATCACTTTTGATTTTACTCCTTTATAAATGAATCATGGAAATAATTATTTTTGTTCCTGATAGCATGTTAGCATATTTTAAAGCAAAGAAAGAAGCTTTTGTCTCTTTATTTCTTCCCTCCCTCCTTTCTCTTTCTCTTTTCTTCCCTCCCTCCCTTCTTCCGTCCCTCCCTCCCTCCCTCCCTCCGTCTCTCCCTCCCTCCCTCCCTCCCTCCCTCTCTCTCTCTTTCTCCTTCCTTCCTTCCTTCCTCCTGCTCTCTCTTTCTTTCCACTAAGGACCATAGGACGTTTCCTTCCACTTGACTCGTCTGTGTTCCCACAATGACCCCCAACAGTTGGCACTCTGATTAGATCCTCCCAGAAGGCCAACTGATTTTGAACAGTCACACAGGACAATTTCCCATTAACCCCGATTGCCCCACCTCCAGCACAAGTGCATCTGTCTTGCAAGGTGAGCCTGCAAGGCTCCTATTAATATGTCACAGCTACTCATCAACCCCTTGACCCATTTCCCCAGGTTGATTCTGTGAGTTCACTATGTCAGTCAGACACACTGCCCCAGAAACACCCAGATTGCTGGCAGGTGTCTCTCCCAGTGCAGAGGTGACACCAAACGGTAATCAGTGGGTTGGGGATGGAAGCCTGAGGCTTTGTGAGCTCACAGGGAAGAAGCTATTGTCCTTGTGTTCCTTCAATGGAAGGACTGTGAGAAACACGGTGTAAATCAAAAGATGGAAAAGCCAGACCTGAGAGCAGAGGCTAAACAACCCTGGTGTGATTTTGCCCAGAGAAGAGAAAGCCAGATCCAGGGGTCAAGTGGGCCATAATGGTGGAAGGGCCATTATGCCATGAATAAGGCCAGCTGTTCAGCCATTTCACGTGAGAAGAAAGGGGCTAGATGAAAATGGGAAACAGATGTACACCTCAATGTGGGAAATCTGTTTGACATAGTGGGACATTTCACATGGCAGGGCTATAAAGCATGTGGGGTGCTGATAGGGTAACACATTTCCTACACGAATTCTAACATGAAGGCTTTTTGTTTTTGTCAATGGCTTTAAGATAATTTTTTTTAATTCAAAGAAATAAAGAAGGGGAGGATTTCCAGGCAGTGGACAGAGGCTGAATCAATTAAGGACTTGCTGGGCAAGTGCAAGAGTGACAATCTGTGTTCAGATTCCAGCACCCATGGACGAAGCTAGGTACAGGATGAGAGCAGCTTTAATCTCAGTGCTGGGGAGGGTCCCTGAGCTATCTGACCAACTAGCCTTGCTGAACCAGTGAGCTCTGGGTGTGGTGACAGACCCGTCTCAACAAATAAATGATGAATAACTGATGAGAACACACAAAGCCAACATGCATATACATACATGTACATATGCGCCTCCCCCACACACACAAAGATGTTGGTACCCACTTGATTTTAAGAATGTGCAATGTAAGATATTGGGGATCACAAACTGGACTTGACAACCAATAGTCTCTGAGAGGAATGCTGTTAGAAGTTGCCACCCCTTGATTTTCTTGAATGATTTAGTGGGAACTGTCTCTGTGGCTAAGTGATTGACAAGTACCTTAGGGGACAGACATCTGATTCCACGTCTACAGCTAATCAACTATGAGACCTTGAACATGCCCAGAACCTCAATTTCCCTCAATGACAAACAGATGATAGTTTCTACCTCATAGGATGGCGCGGAGGACAAAGTTGTAAGAGAAATTTAAAAAAATGAAACCCAGGGGGCTGGAGAGATGGCTCAGAGGTTAAGAGTATTGCCTGCTCTTCCAAAGGTCCTGAGTTCAATTCCCAGCAACCACATGGTGGCTCACAACCATCTGTAATGGGGTCTGGTGCCCTCTTCTGGCCTACAGGCATACACACAGACAGAATACTGTATACATAATAAATAAATAAATACATACATACATACATACATACATAAATATATTTTTTAAAAAAAATGAAACCCAGGTGTGATGTTAGTCTCATTTGCCAACTTGATGAGAGAGAGAATCACTTAGAAGACAGACCCCTGGGCATACCTGCAGGGTTTACCTTGGCTAAGGTTACTAAGGTGGGAAGCTCCACCATGGTTGGCCATGCCTTTTCCTGAGCTGAGATCCTGGACTGGATAAAGAAGAAAAGGAAACTAAACACAGAGGCCCTTTACTGTTGATGCGGTGTGACTAGCTGCCTCATATCCTGCCACCACGACCAGCTGTGCTGCCAAACTGTGAGCCAAAACAAACCCTCTCATCCTTAAGCTGCTGGTCTGGGGTGTTTGTCACAGCCATAGGAAAGGTGACCAAGACACCAGGTGTTCAGTCTTCAGAGTTCAGACCTTAGAGCTGCTGCAAAACAGAAGAACCTGGCTCTTGGAACTATTTCAAGAGCTCACCCAGATGCCAGCTCCTGGAAGGATCCAGGGGTGAGCTGAGATCCAGGAGCACATTTCAAAGGGGTCTCTTTTACAGTCTTGTCTTTTCTGACCAGCCTAATATGAGACAGAGTTGGGTGGCATGAGTCAGCTCATACAGGTCCTACATCCAAAGGTAGCTTCTGTAGTTCTCATTCTCTCAGTGGGAAAATTTTCTACAGGAGGTCCTGGAATAGCATAATTAGAGAAGCCTGCCGTCCCATGTGCTTGCAACAGGGTGTTTTGAAGTAAAAATTTAAGAGGACAAATATAATGAATAAATTTAAGTGTTCCAGCATAGGAACAAAGCTGAGGAATTTTGTACCCCTCAGGGTAGGTTCAGGTTGAAGACAAATTTAGTCTCAACCAAAAGAAAAAAGAAAACCTTTGCCAAAAGACTCATCTTTCTACAGAGAAAATATCAAAATGCATTCAAGGCTCAGATGTCTCAGGCTCTGTCATAAGGAGCCCATGAAGGCCTCAATCAGATTCCTAGGACCCACCTTTAAAAAATAGAAACCTGGGCAAGGCCTGTGCCCATAATCTCAGCACTGGAGAGGCAGAGACAGGGGGATATCTGTGGCTCACTGGCACTGGCCATCTGGTCTACCTGAATCACTGAGCTCCCTGGGATCAATGAGAGACCTGACTCAAACAAAAGGTTTCTGAAAAACAAAGCAGGGCGGTGGTGGCACACACCTTTAATCCCAGCACTCAGAAGGCAGAGGCAGGGAGATCTCTGCGAGTTTGAGGCCAGCCTGGTATAAAAGAACTCTAAAACTACAGCAAATCCCTTGTCTCGAAAAACAAAACAAAACAAAAAGAACAACACCTGAAGTTGACCTCTGCTTCCACACATGTACACACACAATACACACACACACACATACATACACACACCTGTACACATATAATGATGTATACATGTGTGCCACACACAGAGAGTAAATATCCAAAGACCACTTGGTTGTATTTCATATTCAGTAGACTGTGATGGATGTGTTGACATTTCCTTTCCTTTCTGCTGAACAGTACTCTTCCCTATTGCTCTGCACTGTGTTCTCTCATCACACCTTGAAGAGGTAGGGTAGGAGAGTCTTAAAGGGATATGGACAAGGTTAGATAGATCTGTCTAACCCCATGCTTGTCCATAAAATTCCACTGGAAATAGAAATGGAGTTCATAAAGAGAAAGCTGCTTTGGCTGTATCCAAACTGCCTCACCCTGTTCCTTTCCCTTGCTGCTGTCTGATGGCAAGCACATGCCTGAACCCCAGCACTTAGGAAACTGGAGGAACGAGTACATGTCTGAACCCCAGAACAGTGGGGACCAGAGAGAGGAGGGTCCCTAGAACACAGCACATGGCTGAACCCCAGCATTGTAAGGACCAGAGGGAGGAGGGTCCCTAGAGCATAGCAGATGCCTGGACCCCATCACTGTGGGGACCAGGGGGAGGAGGGTCCCTAGGGCATAGCGCATGCCTGGACCCCAGCACTGTGGGGACCGGAGGGGGGAGGGTCCCTAGAGCATAGCACATGCCTGGACCCCAGAACTGTGGTGACCGGAGGGAGGAGGGTCCCTAGAGCATAGCACATGCCTGGACCTCAGCACTGTGGGGGCCGGAGGGGGGAGGGTCCCTAGAGCATAGCACATGCCTGGACCCCAGCACTGTGGGGGCTGGAGGGGGGAGGGTCCCAAGAGCATAGCAGATGCCTGGACCCCAGCACTGTGGGGACCGGAGGGAGGAGGGTCCCTGGAGCATAGCACATGCCTGGACCCCAGCACTGTGGGGACTGGAGGGAGGAGGGTCCCTAGAGCATAGCACATGCTTGGACCCCAGCACTGTGGGGGCCGGAGGGGGGAGGGTCCCTGGGGCACACTGAACATCAGTCTAGTTCTAGTGTCAGTGAGAGATCCTATCTCTGGGGAGTAAGGCAGAGAAGTGATGGAGCAGGACGCCTGATGTCCCTTTTGGCCTGTGTGTGTGCATGAGGAGACGCACACACACATACACGCCCATACACATACATGCATGAACGCATGTGCGTGTAAATGCACACACGCGCGCACACATACACACAAGTGAATACAAAACAATGGAGCTAGGCCCTGGCTGCTTCTTCTAGCTGCCTGGGATGATTTAGTTACAAGTAAGACACAGGCTCTTGCTTTCTAAAAGGCTCACCTGAGCCAGGCCTGCCTTCAGAGTCTTTCTTTAATTTAATGGAGCCCTTTCCCCTGTTCTTGGGACCACATGTAGCCCAGTTCTCAGTTCAGGGCTGGGCTCACCCCAACCATCTTGTTTGCTGTCTGCTGGCCTTTTCTCGCTCACACAACATCCCTTCCACTCTTGTTGTATGCCATCTATCCATATTACACTTCAAGTGTTGCCTAAGCTCCCTCCCCCATCCCACACCCTACCCATCTGACTTTTAAATCTGTCAAATAGCCCCCAGGTAGGAGCGAACTTGTTTCTGCCCTCCTAATTGGAATGCTAAGTACATGTCTCTAATCATTACCATCAAAGTGCACTGGCAAAGGAAGGCATGTGGATGAACTCCTGTCCAAAGCATCCAGGAAAAGGCCTGTGTGCCAGTCATTTCTCAGAAGGCATCAAAGTGCAGGTCTTCTGTGTAAGATGGCATCCGTGCCCCTTGCTTTAGGTAAGGACCAGCTGAGGTGCACAAGGTAGCCGGAGAGGTCATTTCAATTCAAGCTATCACCAAGCCACGGGTATGGAGACTGTGTTCAATGGCTTCTAGCCAACCTTCAGCTCCCCAGCCTGACCCCGAAAGCTTACCTCTACTGAAGCAGCAGACAAATGTACCAAGTCACCTCAGCTGGGTCCCCAGGATTGCCGCAACCACTTTCAGCCTCACCGCTGAGATCTGACAGGCCCTGTCAGCCAGTGTTTCCCTGTGTGTGACCAGCTCCCGTGTGCTTCCTCCTGCCTGTCAATATTTAACTACCCATCAAGAGCTATTACATCACCTGCATTCAATCCCACCTCTCTGACTTGAGAGGCTGTGCCTGCTCTATTCAATCCAGCCCAACCCGTGGGGACCTGGCGCCCACCACTCATTCCTTCCAGTATGGACTGAGAGTCTAGCACTCGGCAGTGGGAGCTCAGAAATGAGCAATCTACTCCTCGAAGCCCAGTTCAGAGCCAGATGAAATTAAATGGTCTGTGCTGTGATGACAGAGCAGAATACAGGGAGACTCACCTTATGGAGCGGCTGAGGGAGAGAAAGAATGTACAGGAATAGAGTCCCCAGAGACAGTGGCTGTGACGGGTGATGCTGACTGTCAACATGATAGGATCTAGAATCAGATAGGAGACAAAACTTTTGTGCATGTCTGGGGTGGGTGGAATTTTTAAATTAGGTGAACTGAAGTAAGAAGACCCATCCTAAGCAAGGGCGGCCACAAAGGCTGGGACAGCAACATAAAACGAGAAACCAAGATGAAACACCAGTATTCAACTCTCCCTTCTGGGTACAGATGTGACCAGATGCCTCAAATCCAGATGTCACGATTCCGCAGCATGATAGACTGCACCTTTACCCTGAGCGCTGAAATAAACCCTGTCTTCCTTAAGGTTGCTATCTGATCACAGCAGCCAGGACAATGACAGGGAATGTGACATCTCTAATGGGCTACATTAGGATGTGGCAACCAAAGGATGAATTGACGACATGGCCCTGTGCCCGAAGACTCAGCTCAAAGGCACAGATCAGTTCCATAGGTAGGGAGCATTGCCAGGTAGAGAACCAACGAGGCTGCCCACTGGACAGGGCCTCGTGAAAACTGACTCAATAATAGCTCTATCACCAGTTGAGCATGTTGGGACTGAAGGAGGGTAGCTCAGTTAGTGGAGTGATTGCCTAGTATGCATAATGTCCTGGGTTCAAGTCCCAGCCCCACAGAAATCAGGTACGATAGTAGCCAGCTACAGGCACTCAGGAGGTAGCAGCCGGCAGATTACAAATGCAGGCTGTTCTTGGCTACATAGCAAGTCTGAGGCCAGCCTGGGCTGCCGGAGATCTTGTCTAGGGGGAAACCGAAGGTTGAGTGTCTGAACAAAGGTATCTCGGGGTGAAAATTGACTATGTTTTATGGACTTGTTAGGGCTACACAGGTAGGTGACTGTTCGGAGAACTGAACAGATAAAGCTAATGAATAGGGAAATTGCCTGGGGGCTAGCAGGAGCTCAGCAAAGGCTCTTTCTTCAAAAGCCTGGGGGATCTGAGCTTAAGCCCTGAAACCGAGATGAAGGTGGGTGGAAAGAATACACTGGAAAGAATAGACTCCAGAGTTGTCTAACTTTACATTTGTTTGTTGGCATGCGCATGCACACAAACACCCACACGAGAGAGAGAGAGAGAGAGAGAGAGAGAGAGAGAGAGAGAGAGAGAGAGAGAGAGAGAGAGAGAGAGAGAGAATGGAACAGGAGGAGGGAGGAAGTAGCAATGCCTGGGACCCATTCTCAAGATAAGAAGGAGGAGAATTCATGTGGCTAAGCCACATTCTTTGCTGGCCAAAGGAATGAGTTTAAGACTAACAGGCTTGACCAAAGGTAAACAGAGGCCTTTCAGGTACATTCCTAATCACCCCAGAAACCTTCTTTCACCATGGCATTGCTGGCACTTAATAAATGGATGATGGCTCTCTTCAATAATGTAGAGAGTATGGCAGAGCCACAGGGCAGAGCCACAGGGCAGCGCCACAGGGCAGTGCCACGCTGCCATCTCGGCTCCATCTGTTACCAGCCGCCTTAGAAGCTACTCACTTGGGACATTTCTGTTTCCCTTCAAAGTTTGCATTTACCACCAAAGCACGCCTCTTAAATGTATGCACACAGCCCTCTTTCTACCCAAATTCCCTCAGCTTCATGGTCCAGAGAACAAAGATTGCCATTGATGTGTGAACATTCAGAGGACCCCACCACTGCAGAGCCCCTGGAGAGGCTGTCTTGGAAAGTACTAGTGTATTTGAATTGCAAAACACAGCCGTGGGGATTGTAGTTTGTCTAATTTGGGTCTTGTTCCAAGCTCAGGAGACTATGGAAGGAGATCCGCTGGTTGGTATATGAAGCGATTTTCTAGTTTTATGTGCATACTTCCCAGAGACTTTCCAGAGCCAATGGCATCTGCAGCTGACTGCGGGACTTTAAGGTTAGGGTTTTACAAAGACTGACACCGCCACCATTCCAATATAAATCCATGACCCACGGCTAATGCCCATCCCTTGACTGTTGCTGCAGACATTTTTAAGTCAATCAATGATCCCTTCAGGAAAGTCCCTTCAGAATCTGCCCATCAGCTCCGGGAATGTGATTTAGACACAGTGGGCTGACATGTCACAATGAATGTAGAAATGCCAGGAAACTGAGTTTGTCCACATTTAAGCACATTGTGTCTCTTTTTTTGTTTGTTTGTTTGCTTAAAAAACAACAAAGACAAAAAAGAACAGAACAAACAAAGACAAAAACTTTGTGTATGTGCACCCAGAGGAACGCTCCCTTAACTACAGCCATGCGCACATATGACAAGACAAGGCACGTGGAAGTCAGAGGACCACCTTAGCTGGTGTCGTCACCTTCCACCTTGCTTAAGAGTCTCTTGTTTTCCACTGAGCACCATCTGGCTTTCAGACTTCAGGGGATTTCTCACTCTCTACCTCCAGTCTCACTGCGGGACTACAGATGTAAGCCACCACATCAGGCTGCATGTGGCCACAGAGGTTCTGAACTCTGGTCTTCACGCTTGCATGGCCCACTGAGCAATTTCCCCACCCTCACGCTGTTTTTGAACCTAGATTTGATTTTAGAATTCTGATACAGCAGCACATAGCACACATGGCATTAAGAACATCACGCATTAGAAACTGTATAGCTGTTGCTACTAATTGCCAAATGCCCAGGGATTTCTGGATCCAGCTAGAAATGACTTGCATCTTTTATCACATCATCTAGCTAGAAGGATGAAGTGCTACATGACCTCTGGCCTCCTGTTTGTTTTGGTTCTGTCTTTTGAGATGAGGTCTTGATATGTAATCCATGTGTACCAAACTCACAATCCTCCTGCATCCATTTCCCGTAGTCCATGGATTACAAATACGTAACTCCCACGCCTGCGCCGCTCTCTCTCTTCAGTATGCAGTCTTGTCAGATTTCTGCACCTGTGTGGTCCATGTTCAAACACTGTGGATAGCGTCCTGCTGACTGCAGCTCTCAGCCTATCGAGAATAACTGCCAAGGCTGTTTAACATTCCCAGACCTTCATCTTGACGGACCTTCCTTTTTAGAGGATATGTGAAACGTGTCCGTTTCATCTCTCATATACCTATATTTTCAGAATAAAAGGAGGGACTCACTTTGGCTTTTAATAAGAAATCATAGAGGCGTTGTTAAGTAGAGCGTTACTCCAAAGTCACTTTACTGATGCCAGCACTCTGGCATCTACCTCTGCATCCACATCCTAGGTCCTAAGTCTTCTGCAACTTTTCTGAGCTACCAGTTTTGGATTCTTTAAGATCCAGCTGAGTCTTAGAAACAAACAGTATTTAAAGAAGGGTTTAATAAATAATACGATATCTCATTTTTTTTTTTTTTTTTTTTTTTTTTTTTTTTTTTTTTTTTTTTTTTTTTTGGTTTTTTCGAGACAGGGTTTCTCTGTGGCTTTGGAGCCTGTCCTGGAACTAGCTCTTGTAGACCAGGCTGGTCTCGAACTCACACGATATCTCATTTTTAAGAAAAAATTACATGGGCACCCATATGTGTACACAATGAGGTCAGAGGACAGCTCATAGAGTCAATTCTCTCCTTCCACCTCGTGAGCCCCTGGGATCAAACTCATGCTTGGTAACAAGAATTTTGACCCACTGAGTCACCTTGCTAGCCCAAGATTTTATTTTTTGATGTAAAAATTAAAACAGTATAGAGATTTAATTTTTTGGCTGTGGAGTTCAGAAATTCCAACATAAAACTGGCCAACGGCTGAGAAGGCCTTTAAGTCCCAACTCTCTAAGACTGCTCGGTAGGGTCAGGAGTTAACACCCCCCAAGGGTTGTTAGAAATGTACCAGCCAGGCTTCCCAGACCTCTTAATTATAGTCACTAGGGTACTGGGGAAACGCCTCAGGTAGTAGAGTGACTATACAAGCATCAGGACCTGAGTTTGATCCCAATAAACCCAAGTGTGGTGGCACATGTTTAGAACCCAGTCACCAAGAGACAGAGACACACAGATACCTAGGACCACCTGCCCAGCTAGCCCAACCAAATCTGCAAGCCAAAAGCCAATGAGAGGTCCTGTCTTAGAAATCAAGGATGGTGACTGAGGAATGACACCTAAAGCTGACCTTTGGGTACACATGCATGAGCCCATTCAGGAGAATCATCCTCGTTTCTATAAAGTCTCTCTTGGCTCTGAGGCAGGGGAGTAACACTTTTTTTTCAGAGTTGGTTTGAACCTGAAGGGAGAGGACTAAGGCTCCATCAAACATTTGATTATTAAAAGGATGGAAACATTCTTCAAAGCACTTTGACAGAGAAAACAGCAGGCATATTGCAATGAGCTTCTGCTAGGTCAGACAACAGTTGATTCAGAGTCCAGGAGGCCATCAAAGAGAAAGCCCAGGGAGACCAGTGGTCAAATCCCGCTTCTGTGGCAACCCACCATGATGGGCTTTACTCTTAAAGAAAGCTTTTCTTCTTTATGGTTGCTGTCATTATTTGTCACAGCAACAGGGTGAGGGAGGGGAGAGGGAAGATCTAAAAAACAGAGGCTCAGGAAGAAAAAGGCTAGAGACCTTTGGATTAGATGGCTTGCCTAAAATTTTAAACTCTACAGAAGATGAGTTTCCACGTTAGAAAGTAGGATCGCCTCTGTGTTTCCCCGAGATTATCCCACACACACATAGTTGGGCACTGTCCTTAGCTCCTAATACCTCCCCGCTGGAAGATTAAACTGGGCATCCCTGAATGATGTCAGAGTTTTCTATTTACACCTCAGCAATCATTGCATGGGTAAGGAAGGGAGAAGGGGAATTTCTGAAACATAAGGGCACTGTTTTGAAACACAAGATTTGAGCTACCTAATGGGCACCTATACAGAATTTGTGAAGTTGGTATTTGGACAAAGTGGCTTCCAGGTAAGCAAGTCAAAAGAGTCTGCTGAATGCTCTTGGAGAGGGCCCAACCATGGTGGGTGCTGAAGCTGAGATTCTGAGCAAAAGAAGCAAGCTGCCAACGCCACAGTTGATGAGCAAAGATTTCCAATGGTAGAGGGGCCACTGAGGCAGGACACGGACAAAGAGTAATTCAAATTTCCTTCCTGAAGTTACAGTTGTGTTTTATTAATAGAAAACGCATTATCTGAAGGCAGAATTCTAAATATGACCAAGCATTTCTTTTATAAAGTCATGTGGGCGGTGAGTGGTTCTTTGGGACCAGATGCGTAGAAAATGAGCAACCATCTTTTATGCCCATGAGACGGAGTCACAATAAATGACTGTGCATGTGATTACCCCCAAACATGGAAATTTCCCTAGAGGAAACAAGGAAAGGGCAGAAATGCTGCAAAAATAAAAACTTAGTACAGACAGTAAATGAGGATTCAAGGCAAAAATCACTTTAAATTTCCCATGGAAGAATGAATACGCAAAAAAATCCATTCCCAAGACCCTTGAGAAAGTCTTGTGCTACAAGATAGCAAAACATTATTTAAAACATCAGAACTCACATGCTAATTATCTGCTACTATAAGGAAGACAAATAAACTGCTGACATGGAGTAAAAAGTCTAAAATCAGAACCGTGAGCTTGGTCATGGTGGTTTTAATAGTCGAGCAAAATTAGCGCTTTAGATGACAAGGAAAACATACGTTAATTAATAAACTCAATGGTCAGTAAGATATAGTAATATAATAATAGTCTAATATTTTATTTTTACTTTGCTTCACAGGAGGAAAGAGGCTTCCATGACTACATTTCACACAGGCTATAAAACAAAATTTTTAAAAGCTTTATAGAAAAGAAAGCCTTAAAAAATCTAAATGCAGGAACTGGAGAGATGGCTCTGCAGTTTAGAGCACCGGCTGCTTTCCTGGTGTGATTCCCAGCACCCACATGATGGTTCACAACTATCAGTAACTCCAGTTCTGGAGGATGTGATGCTCTCCTCTGGCCTCCATGTTCACTAGCTTACAGATAGACATGCAGGCAAAACACATACAGGCAAAATACCATAGACATAAAATAAAATTAAGTAAATCTAAAAGTAAAACCCAAAGAAACATAAACTCTGAAAAAAAGTATTTTGTGAGAATGAATTAAACTGTATTTTCATAAATTCAAAGTATAGGAGGGAGATTACTGAACTCGAAAGCTATACAGGGAAAATCATATATAATTTATACAAAACCAATAACATTTTAAAGCCAAAACACTGTGAACCAAACTAAAACATAACAACAAAATATTTCTAACTCCTATTTAAAAAAATAAGAGCAAGTATAAAGATAACTCTCTGAAGGAACAAAAAGAAAGCCCCCAGGAGGAAACTGGGTGAAGAGTGTGAGTGTGTGCTCATCAAAGATTGCCATCACTCATGCACACTGGAAAATGCACACTTCTCACTGCCAACAACTCAGTGATTTTCTCTAGTAGATGCACTAAAATTATAAACACTAGTAACGTTCAAATGCTATTGAGGAGAGTGGGGAAACATAATCTTTTATACCACCAAAAAAGGAAAACTGACATTTTCTGGGAATTAAATTAGCTTGCATCTGTGGAACTTCAAAGTCTATGGTGTCATGCATCCAGCAGTCATTTAAGATCTACCTCATGAGCGGAAGTGCAAGGTGGCAGGCTTGTTTGAAATCATGCCTTTTCTACTGCTGCCTGGAACCATATGACACTGCACACTTTTGAATGACCCTCAGCATAGCCGCCACCTTAGAAATTATGACTCATGGAACATCAGGCACAAATTACAAAGTCTGATATTGGTCTTTATATGTCCTCCCTGAAAGATTTGCATCGGGGCTGCAGAGGTGGCTCCATAGTTAAGAACACGTGTTGCCCTGTGGAAGACATGGGTTCATCTCAGAGTACCCACACGGTGGCTCACAACTGTCTGTACTCCAGTTCCAGTGGATCTGACATGCTCTTCTTACTTCCATGGGAACAAGGTACATGTGCTGCATGTACACACATGTAGACAAATGCTCATACACACACATGAAATGCACACATCTAGCATCACCTGGGAAAGGAATATGAGGAATCTTCTATCCCATGTTAGCCTTTGTGGGCAAAAGTCATTTGAGTTTAGGCAACAGTCCTGAAGCTGCAGACCCTGGACTATGTTAGAACAGAGAAAATAGGCTGAACACCAGCATGAATGCATTGGTCCATCGCTCTCTGCTCTTCACTGTTGCTGTAACATAACCAGTTGATTCAGGCCCCTGCCATCTTGCTTTCTTTGATATAATGGACTATAATGTGGAACTATAAACCAGCACCTTCTTTCTCCACTATGTTGCTTTTGTCAGACTATTTCACCTCAGCAACAGGACACAAAACTTAGGCGGGATGCTATGTTGAAAAAGAAGGTCTAGAACCAAGTCCTTCAAACATTATTAAATGCATATTTATAGACAAATTTAAAATATTCAACATGAAAAGCTGGAGTGACGGTTCACTTGGTAAAGTGTTTGCTTTGGAAATACGAGGACCTCAGTTCCATCCCCCAGAACTCACAAAAACCAACACTGGTAGAGAAAAGAGACAAAGGGACCCTGGGCTCACTGGCGATCCAGTCTAGGTGAACGAGTAAGCTCTTAGTTGAGAGAGAGAGAGAGAGAGAGAGAGAGAGAGAGAGAGAGAGAGAGAGAGAGAGAGAGAGAGAGAGAGAGAGACCCTGCACAACATCAATGATGGAGAGTAACCAAAGAAGACATCTGGTACCAACCTCTGAGACATGTGTGTGCGCATGCGCACACATACCACAGTTTTACCTCAATGAAAATCAAAATATTATGTAGCCAGAAAATACTCTTATCTTCGTGTGTTTCCCTTTCTCCTACACTATGATTTCCAAGGTCAACACGAGGTCAGAATCAACCACCTAATAACATCAATTTAAATATTAAAACTTGTAGAAATGTAAGATAATCTTTCCTTGGTTCTTCTACCTCTGCTCTCCAGTCTGACAAAGATATATGTCTTTTCTTTAATGAACACATTCATTAAACACATTGATCAGGGAAGATAAATATACAAATCATGGAATTTAGCTTGACAGCATTTCTCCACATTCGCGTATACATTCACAGGTAAAATCAATCCAACACAAATTTCCTTCGCTTCTCTTTTAAGTTTTGTTTTCTTTGTAATTAGGCGTACATGGGTGTCTATGTGCAGCTATATGCAAATGAGTGCAATACTCACAGAGGCCAGGAGAGGGCATATGATCCCCTGAAGCTGGAGTTACAGGTGATTGCTAGCTGCCTGCTGTGGGTTATGGCAACCTAACTCAGTCCTCTGCTGGAGCAGCAAGCACTCCTAACAACTAAGCCCCCAAAGCAAATTTCTTTAAATACCTAATGGAGTCCTTTGTCTCAGGAAAGCTCATTAAACTTTGAAGAGCAGACAACTGAGTTTACGAAAGAACAGCCCAACTAATACACCACATTATTTGTCTCCTACGATAAACCTCCAATCATTATAGTTTCATGAAATACAATAAAAACACTCATCAATTATTCATATCATTTCTACTACACAAGATTAAAAAACAAAACAAAACAGTGTGAAAAGCAGAAATGCCCTTATCCAAAACAGTTAGGTCAAACAAAATAAACCACAGCAGAACTTCAAATGCTGGGTAACAGGAACTCTGCTAGACCTGAATATTGAAGTCAGTTGAGTTTCTAAAAGAGAACACTGGAGAGCTACGAGAGGCCCACCTTCTTACAGGTTCATGGAATGAATGTTCTTTGTCTATTGCTGTTCATTCTTAGATGAAGTCAGTACCAGGGTCCCCCACCTCCGACACTGACTCAGCTCCAAACACCAGCCTGTCAAGTTAGCCTGATCAAAATGGGCTTTTAATGATTTTTTTGAAATCAATGTTGATTTCTTTGCAATCTTATATTACCATAGGGGCCGTAACACCAAAACTTTTGTTTTTCTTCTTTTATTTTGTATATGGCTTATTTTTTATAACATTGTATAGATTTGTGGGGGCGGGGCACACACATGGAGATCAAGTAACAACCACGTGGGACTTGGTGATCAAACTCAGGTTGCTGGGCTTGGTGGTAGACATCTTTACCTGCTGAACTATCTTATCTTGCTACAAATTAGCTTACACATGCTAGTTTCCAAATGGGATTTTTTATGCATATTATTTTGGTTAATTCTCTTCCCTATTTCCCCCTTCCTTAGTTATTGTACCCACTGGGTCCAACATCGCCCTTCTCTTCCCCAACTCCTCGAAGCCGTCCTTTCTCCCCAGTCTCTGAGGAGGCTTTCCTCACTTTTACTGCCCCTGTGTAGACATGTCAGCAGAGGCCAGGACCACATATGAGAGAGAACAGGCACTGTTCGTCTTTTAGACTGGGTTACTTGCTTAACAGAATCTTTCCCATTTTTATCTGTTTCCCTGAAAAATTTATAATTTCACTTTCTTTATATGTAAGTAGACTTACATCAAATATATGAACCACATTCTCATTATCACTTCATCTGTCGATGGATATCTAGGCTGGTTGCATTTTTTTCTTGCTATTGTGTAAAGAGCAGCAATGAACACGGATGGTCCAGTGTCTCTGAAGTAGGGTGTAGACTCTTTGGGGTATATTCCCAGGAATGGTATAGATGAGTCAAATGCTATTTCCATCTTCCGTTTTGTGAGAAGCCACCATACTAACTTCCAAAGTTGTACATTAGTTTACACTCCCAGCAACACTGGAGAAGTCTAGTTTTTGCTTTGTATATTATTTTTTACACATGTATATTCCAATGTGCACAGAACCAGAGAAGGACACTGAGTGCCCTGCTTTATCACAGTTCACCTTATTTCCTAAGGACAGGGCCTCTCACAGATAGCCAGCAAGCCCCAGTGGCCCTCCTATCTCTGCTCCCCACTCAGCTCTGGGGTTATTGGTGTGTATACCACCGCACCTGGAGCCTTATATGAATGCTAGGAATTCAAACTCAGATCCTTAAATTCAGATCCATGTTTGCACAGCATGTGCCCTTACCCACTGAGCCACTCTCCAGCCCCCTAAGACAAGTTTTAAACAAGCAATCAAACTCATTTCATGTGAAGACCCAGATGTAAAGACAATATGCTAATCTCACTGATACCGAACTCTCCATCAAGATTCTCCGCTTCCAGGACTCCATAGCACACAGCAATGATACTCTCATCAGTGTAGTCTCAGAACCTGGACCACATCCCACATTTATGCTGAATGTATTACATGACAGTAATCTCCTTTATGCATCTGATAACATCCTGAAAATGGAGAGAGCACTTCCTTAGTCATGGCTGCACTGCTGGGCATCTTATTTCTATAGTACTTTAAACAGTATTGTGGGGCTGTATAGATAGCTCAGTGGGTAAAGCACTTGCTGCACAAGCATGAGGTTGTAAGTTCGATTCCCAGAACCAACATCAAAGGCTGGGCATGCACCGGTAACCCTGCGCTGGTGGTGGAGGTAAGAGACTCCCAGGGACTTGCCTGGTCATCCAACTAGTCAACTGATGAAGTCCAGTTGACTAGACTCCAGAGAGAGACTCCAGACCCTGTCCTAAGACAATAAGGGGATGAGAAGACAAAGGAGACACCCAGTGCCAACTCTGGCCTCCACATGGGCATGCATGGTCCCACCATCCCCCCAAACACACACACAACACCCACAAACACACAAATGCCCAACACATACACACACAAATGTTATGCCAAGTAACTTTATATGGTTTCCCACATGATAGATTTCCAATTTAAGAACAGCTTAAAGAATGAGAACATTGTTGTGGCTCTTGATAAATATGCTGCACAATTAGTTCTGAAATACATGAACAAGTTCATAAGCGAAACATGGAAGAAAAAGGCTTTTTATTTGCTCATGAACACCAGCTAGCACATCTTTTTAAAAGAGTAAATTTCTTTAAGGAAATGAATGTTATCTACTATTTTGTTAAAAAATTTAATATATTTAATTTTATAGGTTGGACCTGAACTTGGCTCAGCTAATTATTGCATTTTCTCTTTTTTTTTTTTTTTTTTTTTTTTTTTGATTTTTCGAGACAGGGTTTCTCTGTGGTTTTGGAACCTGTTCTGGAACTAGCTCTTGTAGACCAGGCTGGCCTCGAACTCAGAGATCCGCCTGCCTCTGCCTCCCGAGTGCTAGGATTAAAGGCGTGCGCCACCACCGCCCGGCTGCATTTTCTCTTTTGTGCTTCATCCTAGGAATTACCTGAAATGTTTGCCTCTTTCTGGATAAGGACCTTTCCATATTCTTATTCTTACATGTGCACATGCAAATTCATGTGTCTACACATGTTCACATGGGCATACATGGTCATATGCATGTTCACATGTGCATACATGTTCATGTGTGTGCAAGTGAACATGTGTGCATTCACATACGTAGAAGACAGAGCTCAACCACAGTCAATTTTGAGGCACCACCCACGTTTTGAGACAGGTCTTTCACTGGCCTAGAGCTTATGAAATAGGCTAGGCTGGCCAGTGGGACCCAGGGAGCCGGCTGTCTCTCCTTCCCCAGTGCTGGGATTCTAAGCATTAGCCAGCATGTCTAGATTTTTTAAATGTGGCTTCTGAGGCTCAAACACTGGTGCTCATGTTTGATTAGCAAGTAAGTTATGTGTCCCCAGCGTCAATTCTGAGACTGTCAGAGAAACCGGGAACAATACTTCCGTTAACAGTCTGATGCCTTTCTTTTTTTAATACTCCTCGGGAGAATGACAGAAACCTTGAAAACTAGAAATTCAGTCACACTTCAACTGGCCAGTGATCTCTCTACTAAATGGACTTACAATAGACCAGGAGCCTCCCGGCGATATTACTTACAAGTGTATTGATAAATATCTTTGGAGCTGTTCATGCTGGAAGAATTAGCAAGTTATTTTGCAGAGGCACACCAGATTTATGGGCCAATAAATAACAGACTAAATAAGTTACAGTCAGAGATCAGCCTACACAGAGAAACCTGACACCTGGGAGACTACTCCAAGGTAATGAAACAGAAGGCTGTCACCAAACGCTGTTATCTGTCTGGGTGGGAAAGTGCCCGGTAGAACATGGAGAGCCCAGGAGGCAGAAAACTGCATTAAAGCCAACGAAAACTGAGTGGATGGCAGACTGTGGACAATAGCCGTGTGATAAAATAAAACTTTCTCAGGAACTCGAGTCTTCGAAACATCACCCCGCAAGTGCTCTGGGCTTGGATCTGATGTCTTTATATTCTAGGGCTCTGGGTCTTTTGGATTGGACAGTAGGTGCATTCAGATGTGTGGGCCATCTGGGAACATGAGAGCAGGGTCCAAGGTGGAATCTGGCTTGTGCGTCCCCCATGAAGGATTTCACAAATATTTATAGATGACTTCCAAACTAAGAAGTCCTTCATTGTTCTCCATACCCATGGCTTACAGGCTGCAGCGACATTCCAAGAATACCTACAAAGATACTTGAGATAGGAGGGCAGAATTTCTGAACGATAAGCCCAGATGCAAGTGGCGAGCTATGCGTTCACCTCTTCCTTCCTTTCTGTCTGGCTGGGCCATGGGTGATAAGAAAAGTCCCTTATCTTAAGAATGTTTCTTTTCCAGCATCATTAATACAGAGAATGCAAATGCTAACAGAGATGAACCTGTGGCCACCTTCTGTAAATAATTACAAAGAAAGCTTTCTTTTGGTCTCCCAGTGGACATCAGGGCAGATGAGGGGACAGGAAGTGAGACACAATGCTTAGGGACAGGGGCAGAGTTAGACGGCCTGGGTCAGATGCTCAGATTGCCCCTACTAGCTATAGCACAGAAGGTGTCACTCAGCTCCATATTCCTCAGTTCCCTCAACCACCATGCAGTGTTGGAGAACGACAATAAGTTATGGGGAAAGCACTGTGGGAGAGTTCCTAGAACCTAGCATCACTTGATATGACACCCCAGAACCTAGTGTCTATAACTGTGTGTCTCAGCACCTGATACACGCCTCCAACACACAGGGACTAAACTGAACCATGCCTCAGTTTTATTTTTCTTCTTTTCATGTATATGTACATGTGTTGTGCATGCATGTGTGTGTGTATGTGGGGGGAGCACGTGTATAAGCGCACATGTATGGGTGTGCGCATGTATAAGCCTGAGGTTGAAATTAGAAAACATCCCAGGTCAATCTTGCACATTATTCTTTGAGGCAGGGTCTTTCAGTAAAACCAAGAGTTCATGGACAAAGCTCATCTCACAAGTCAGCGTGCTCTGGGAACCTCCTGTCTCTGCCTTCCCAGGCTGAAGCTAAAGGCAAGACGCCATGGCTACCCACATTCAAGTAGGCTCTAAGAACCCAAACTGTACTCTCTTGCTTGTTTTGAACCACTAAGCCATCTCTCCAGCCCTCTTTAGTTTAGGCTATAAAGTAACTCAAACTGGCCTTAAACTCCCTTGCTTAGCTGAGGGTGACCTTGAACTCCTGATCCTCCCACTTCTACCTCCTGAGTGCTAGGATTTCATGAGTGCACTATGAAACCAGTTTGTGTAGTGCTAGGAATGGAACCCAGGGCTTCCTACACAGTAGGCAAGCATTCGGCTAACTGAGCTACATCCCCAGTCTTCATGGTAGGCTGTCGTTAAAGGAGAATGTTTCCTTCTATCTTCAATGTGTGACGTAATTCAAAATGGGGCTGGCAGACACCTTTTAGAAGGGATTCCAAAGTGAGGGGTCTGCACACCTGGGTGACTCAGCAGCATGCACAACTACAGAGCCATGTACAACATTCTGTGTAAAAGTCACACTGCTAGAGAAGACAAGCACAAATCTCAAGACAGATGCAAGCCATTTGGGATAAACACCTGTGTTATTTTCTTGATGCAGCCCTGATCTACTTCTGGCTGATAAGACAATGACTATTACCATATCTAGGATGAGTCAAGATTAGGATGGGATTCTGATAGCATCCCTAATTACTCCTTTACTCAAGCAGGGTGTGAGCCGTGGGGAGAGCATTACAGGGAATGGATTTCAGAGGACACAGGCTCACTGCTACAACCCCCAGGAGCTGTGAGCTTACTTAATCTCTAGGACATCTGAGATCACGATGTTGCTGGAATGACATTTATCCTATAAAACCCCAGAGACATTTAGGTTTTGCTTTTTAATCCATCTACTTAGCAGTCACATCCCTCACTATAGACATTCAGTTCTGTGTCTGGGATTTTAATAGGTGCATAAGATACCAGGAGGAGGAGACATACAGCTGACATCACAGAAATGGAGACAGACAGGGCTTACAGAGCAAGAGGACAGGCAGCCTTGTAGGGATCACGGCAGCCTGCACACACCATCCGTTGTTCCTTCCTACACAGCACACTAGAGACAAACAAGAGAGAGGCTAAGAGAATAAGTACGATGAGGCTGTAAGGCTAAAGAAACATTGCAGTCAAGTTAGAGAGGGCCCTTGCCTATAGCCGCTTGCTGGGGATGCTAAGTTGATGGTTCAGTCAGTGAACGCTTGCCAGAGAATCATGAGAACCTGAGTTCAATCCATAGGGAAAACCTGGTGTGAAGGCGTGCCCATGCAATTGCAGTGCCAGGGAGGGAGGGACAGGCACGTAGGAGCTCCCTAGCCAAAAACTTAGTGAAAACAGTGAGCTCCAGACTAGTGAGACCCTGTCTCATAAAGCAAGAGGGGAGCTGGAGAGATGGCTCAACAGCTAAAAGCTCTTCCCGCTCTTACATAGGACCCCAGTTCATTCCCAGCACCTATTCGGAGCTGCTCCTGTAACTTCAGTTTAATAAGAGCCAACATTTTCCTTGTATCAGAGAGTTCCTGCCCTCATGTGCACATAACCCACCTCCACACACACACACACACACACACATATGTTTTTTAAAAAGAGGAGGCATGCTGAAGCCTGCATGGGCAGCGCATATATGGAGGTTCTGTTGAACTTGTCCATATTGGGTTTCATGGTCTAAGTTGATGAGGACAACTCACCAGGTCTCTTCCTCAAAGGGCACCAGATCTCATTATAGATGGTTGTGAGCCACCATTTGGCTGGAAAGTGAACTCAGGACCTTTGGAAGAGCAGGCAGTGCTCTTAACAGCTGAGTCTTCATCTCTCCAGGGCCCATACACCCATATACATTATTTTAAAAATAAAAATAAGTCTTAA